>NW_026596101.1:712763-776084 GCF_907164565.1 Psammomys obesus | reverse complement strand
ATCTATCTATCTATCTATCTATCTATCTATCTATCTATCTATCTATCATTTGAGATTAGGTCTAGTGTAGCCCAGGCTGGCCTTGAACTGGTGATCTATCTGAGGATGACCTTTAACTCTTGATCTTCTTGCATCTATCTTTCCAGTTATAGCACCAACACACTGGTTTGTTTTGGTTTTATAAAATGAAATATGCTATTACAAAATATTTTACAGACTACAAAAATGTACAAAGAAGGTAATTCAGTCTGAGATAATGACTGTTAACCATCATAACGTTTTTTGTTTTTTTTTTTCCTGAGTATTTTTTGAACTTGGCAGTTAGGCAGGGGAAGAGTCCTTTGTAGCCTTTCAGCAGACTTCTCTGATAGAGAATAAGAGGCAGTGGCCCTCCCACTCATCCTTCCCTGGTTCCCAGGTAGTATTTGTGGTGGAGCATGTACGCTGAGCTCCTAGAACAGTTAGGAGGCCTGTGAGGTCTTAGGCTGTGCATCCCACAGGCTACAGGCCTTAGGGCTGGAGTGTTGGGGTCTTGACTCTTCAGAGTTTGGCTTGCTGGTTTTCTGGCTTACGGTGGTAATGTGTTAACCCTGTGACACATGTATAAAGTAACTACATCTGAACACATGGGGAAAAGAGTCTCAGGATAGTGAAACATAACACTTTTCCATTTGGGCCCTGTCTTACGGTGCAGTTATAAGCACAATGACCAAAAAAAAGTCAAAAAGAGTAAGAGCCTAGTGGCAGGAACTGAAGCACAAGCCACAGAGGAGTGATGCTCAGCCTGTTTTCTTATATACCCTAGGACTACCAATCTAGGATTGGTGCTGCCTGCAGGGGTCTGGGCCTCTTCGCATCATCCATCAGTCAAGCATACTGGCAGGGACAGTTTTTCAATCAGGGTTCACTTTTTCTGTACGACTCTAGGTTGTGTCAAATTGACAAAATCCTAAGAAGGATAGTCCCTGTGTCACAGGTTAGGTGTGCCAAGGGAAGAGGAGCAGTTCAGGAAGCTCCTCACTGGAGTGTCACAGAGTTGTACAGCTGATGTTTACTGATACCTGCCTGTTTCAGGAACCCTGCTAAGAGGACTTGATAATAATACCTAAGTTCTTTGTTAGAGTATGAAGGGCTCAGATCACATCTAGAGTCCCAGAGTTGCCTTGCTTGAGCTGAACTTGATTAGTGGTCTTCCAGCTATCATTTGGTTTAATGAGATGAGACTCAAGATGAAAAATGAGTCAGGAAATAGATTGCTGGCTGGGGAGCAGAACACGTACCTGCATGTGAAGCACACATAGCGTTAGAGGTTTCTGTCAACATGGAGGGCGATAAGCTGGAGAAAGGACGTGACTGTTGTGTTTTTGATGTAAATCTTAAATTGGACACCTGGTAAAGTGAATAGTGACCAGCAAACAACCAGTTTGCACTAGCTGGAAGTCTTACTTTGAGGGGAAGAAGGGTCTGGGGAAAGATTGTGTCTGACCGTATTGGGAGTAGTCAGACCTGAAAGAGCGTGAGTGCTTAAGCACTTCGTGTGGGCCACACTTGGGTTCTGCATCTGATCCACATGAGGGGTGAGTATCCTTAGGGAGGGGAAATGAGTGTTAGTTTTATCTGATACTTCCTGAAGGACTGAGAAAATAGAGGAGAAAAAATGAGGAAAAAATGGGTAGAGTAGTTCTCATTAAGTCTTTCCTTGTTTTTATTTGTGTGCTTACAGATTTAACTATTTAACTTACAAGGATTAGGCCCTAGGTATTCCTGAGTACATTGCACAGATCAACCATTAAGATGATCAGAATCCTTTGAAGGAAAAGCCAAAAAGAGTGGAGAATGTCTCCAGCCATCTCATTGAACCCTGGGTATCTGTGCCTCTTTTTGTGTTTGATTGGAGTTAATTATTAAGAAGGATGCAAGAAAGGCCAGGTTTCCTTAGGAGAGTCAGGTTAAGTCTGCAGTCTCTGAAATGCTGTGTCAGCCGAGGACCAGAGCATTGGTAGTGGGGGGAGAATGCTAGAGTAAATACACAGCCTTTACTGCTGTTGTGTTCAGCCCTGCATGCTGGAGACTTTTTATTCTTCTTGTTTTTGTTTTTATAATTTGGATGTGTGTGGCCAGCTATTATATATTTAATGATAGGCCTCTTGGTAAGTTGCAAGGGACAGTTGGTGGCTTGTCTTAAAATTACCTGTTAAAGATTTTAAGAAAATGTGCTGTGTATAGGTCCCACCCTCCTCATGCGGGTCTAGACTCTAGGTCCTTGGGCAGATGTTCTGCAACAACTTTAAGAAAGTAGAAGGGTGATGGAGATAGATAGTTCAGTGAGTAAGATGATTCGACATGCAAACCTGAGGACCTGAACTGAGATTCTAGAGCCACGTAAAAATCATTTGATATTTGGTCATTGTCTCATTGTCTTTTGCTTACCACTGAAGGGAGCCAAATAGATGGCTCGGTAAGTAAAGGCAAGCGTCACAAAGCCTGCTGCCTTGAATTTTATCCTTTGGACCTACTTGGTGGAAGGAGAGAACTAACTCCTGAGAGTTGTCTTCTAATTTCCCCTCACCTCCCCACCCAAATAAATAACAAAGAGTCAGGGGTTCTCTGTGTAACAGAACCCTGGCTGTCCTGGACTTACTTTGTAGGCCAGGCTGACCTTGAACTCACAGAGATCTGACTGCCTCTGCCTCCTTAGTGCTAGGATTAAAGGCATGCATGACCATACCTGGCTAAGATGTAATAATTTTTTAAAAAGTTAAAATTGGGCTGGAGAGATGGCTCAGTAGTTGACAGCACTGGCTGCTCTTCCAGAGGACCCGAGTTAAGTTTCTAGCATCCACATAACAGCTTATTACAGTTGTCTGTAGCTCCAGTTCCAGCGTTATCTCTGACACCCTTATACGTATATACTTGCAGGCAATACACCAGTGCATATGAAACAAAAATAAATCATTTAAAAAAAAGTTAAAAGTTACATCAGAATTGATAGTGGCTTGTGCCCCCATTTTGAGACAATTTGGCACATGCTTTAGACTTGTAAATGTCATTCCTAAGTGGATATTATAAAAAAATGTGTTGTTATTGATGCTGAAGATGCAAACATGAACTATGTTCCACAGCTAAAAAAAACTGCTTATAGAATGTATCAGGTGAGACAACTTGCTGAAAAAAATTCTGGTGCTATTTAAACCAGAATTCTAAACCTGGCCTTGGTGGAGAAAAGAGAGATTTAATTTTACTTGTTTGCTTACATTATTAACTGTGGATTTCACCAGTTTTGCAGGATGAAGAAGATCCATGGGTACTTACTTAGAAGGATATTCAGGAACTGTGAACCCTAAGACCTAGACATTTTGTTGGAGGGGGTGTGTGAGTGTACAACTCTTGCATAGGGAAAGGTCTAGAAGTTTACCTCTTGAAAGTAGAGGTGAGGGATCGAGCTGAAGGACAGCAAGTTGGTATTATACATTCTAGATCTCTGCCCTTGCACAGTGTTCATTGCCAGCTGCTCAGGGAGGCAAACTAGGGTGACGTAGGGTTCTCTAGCTCTGGGTTACTGCCTTCTGAACTGGCCACAGTGTCTCCTCAGGGGACCAGTGAAGATTGCAGGTTGTTGAGCAGCTCAAGGGCTTGGAGGACCTTGCAGTGTAGGAAGGACCAGTAGATGGTAGCTATGTTCACAGTTCTGTTGTGTAGTTTAGAAGCAAAGAATATGAGACAGTACCCAGAGGTAACAGATGGAAGGGCCACTCATCAGCTGCTGTCACTTTGTTTTCTCTCAGGTGTTTGGGAGGCAGCTGCAGCTGGCTGTGTCTCTGAAGAAACCCTTGGTTATTCACTGCCGTGAAGCTGATGAAGATCTGTTGGACATCATGAAAAAATTTGTGCCCTCTGACTACAAGATCCATAGGTTAGGAGCTACAGTTTCAGTGGGCAGGCACATGGCATTCCTGCACTAGCTGCAGATGAAATTCAAGAAAAGCAATCATGCTATTTGGGTGGTTTTTGAGGACTTTTGCGATCTGAACCCTTATTACATTTTTTAAGTAACTTGACTTTTGTAGATTTTCATACAAGAGTACTTTATTTATATCATTTCTACCTCTTCACCCATATTACATTTAAGAAAAATTTGGTGGTTTTGAAAGCCTAAGTTCGGCAGGTACTCAGTAGATATATCATCCCTTCCTTCTACCTCAGTAGTGTTGGGATTACAAGGTGTGTTACTACACCTAGCTTCCTATTATGTACAAAGTATATTTTTAAAATAATTAAACATTAAATAGAACCACATGAAACTTCTGGTACTTGACTTTGCTTAGATAGCAATGACTTTTTGTTTGTTTTGTTTTTGAGACAAGGTTTCTCTGTGTAGCTTTGGCTGCCCTGTCCTGGAGCTCATTTTGTAGACCAGGCTGGCTTTGAACTCACGTGCCTCTGCCTTCCAAGTGCTGGGATTAAAGGCATGCACCACCACTACCCGTCCCAGCAGTGACTTTTAACAGTTTAAATAAGTAATCCTTTAATCATGAATGAGCTAGAAAGGGCTTCCTGGTCTCAGATGTGGGAGAGGCTGCTGTCTGGTTCAGTTGCTTAGTATACAGAGAACCTTTCAAGGTTTCTGAAAAGATAACTCTTAGCTTCTTTTTCTTACTTGAATTTGAAAGCTTTTATGATTGTTTTGTGATCAGGTCTCATGTTAGCTCAGTCCAGACTTCAGATATATAGCCAAGGATTACCTTGAATTCCTGATCCTCTTGCCTCTGTCTCCCCTCTGCTGGGATTACAGGTATGCGCCACCACAATGGACAGAAAACTGTTTATTCCAGTTATTAAAGGTCCAGGTTGTGTTTTACTTAGTGGTAACCACAATCTTAGTCTAGGAAGCTCCCTTGCATTCCTGCACTGCATGTACCTGTCATGGTCCCCCTCTTGGGATGTCATTGGGGAGGTGTCAGATGGACAACAGCCACTGGCTGCCTCAGTATGCAGAGTGCAGGACAGAGGTGGACATTGAGGGAACCCAGGTAGGGGCCCTTTAGCCTGACTAGAAGTGGTTAGGAGTTGATGCGTGAGTGAGCGAGTGCTTTAGCTGGCCAGAAGGGATTAAACAGAATTTAGGCTGGAACCAAATCTAGGTCTTGTCAGATAGCAGGAGGGAGTGGGCTTTCAGCCATTATGCTGCCACCCACTGATGCAGTGGCTGAGGTACAGTTGGAGAAGTGGTTGGTTGGGTTTTCAGGGCTTTAACAATAGCTGTCTTTAGAGAGCTGAACCAAAGCAAGGACAGCTTGATAGGGAGTTATGGCTGCAGGAAGCCCTGAGTTGCAGATACATAGACAGTATTTGTTGCCTAAGGACATAAACTGCTATTACATTTAAGAAGAAAATTCTTAATCCCAGCACTTCAGAAGCAAAGGCAGGTGGATTTCTGTAATTTCGAGGCTGGGCTGGTCTACAGAGTGAGTTCTAGAACAGCCAGGGCTATGTAGAGAGACCCTGTCTAAAAAAAAATGAAAAAATACTTTATTTACCTATGACTCACTCCTTATTTTCATTTGGTTATTTCTTCTTTGTGCGTCTGACAACACAGGTTATTGGCTTTCTCCGTCAACAAAATAAGCTAATTCAAGCTGAATTAAAAATATAAAAGCAGGTTTTTTGGGGGCATCTAAGGAGACAGTGGGGGACCAGGGAGAGAAAGAAAGCGAAAGCATGCGCAGAGATGAGGAATGCAGGGAGACAGAGAGAGATAGATCTGGGGTGGCTGGTGGGTACTTTTATCCACGCATGTGTGATGCACTGGCAGTGGCAGGTGATGATATAAGCAGTTGCTAGGACCCTGAGAGCAGGCCAGTGGAATTGCCTTTATACCAACAGGGCAGGGTTAGGGTTCCCATGTTTAAAACCCAATATCCCAGCTTTTTGTTGATAATAAATGAATAAGGGGTGATGTAATTGTCTGTGACTACTTCCTGCTGATATTGGGATGTCATTGAGAATTCAAGAAGCTGGATTATTGTCCAAGTCCAGGAGGAGTAGGCTGTGTCACTCCATGTCCAGGCTTTGCAGGACCGTCTTGGGCTAGGGATGTGAAGACAGCAGTTGGAGCAGTTTGCCGTTTTTAATTGTTTGGAAGTCTGCTGTAACAGATATATTTTAGGGACAGAAGGTAAAGTTGAATTTACCTTCTGTCCCTAAATTTTTCTTTGTATGTTTGAAACTTTTAGGCTCATTTTCCTGGCAAGTACAGGATGGGAGTCCCAAAACCAGGGAAAGGGAACGGGATCCCACACTCTGGAATAGGCAATAGGTGGGAAACTTAGGATGTTGTTCATTTGACCCATGAGAGGTAGATTCAAGTTGTTTCTCTGAAGCTTACAAGAATCTTAATTTACTTGCATTTTTAAATTATCCTTAAATAACCTTATATAAAAGGTTAAGATTTTGCAGCTTTATCCCTGTTTAGTTTGAGCCTTGAAAATAAGTCTTTGAATTGAAGCTCTTTTAGTATCAAAATAAAGCTTTTAATCATAGATACAGTCCGTAGAGACTGGCAACTTTACTGCTCCTGAAAATGGGCACAGTAAAGAAACCATAGCCATTCCTTGGTTGAAAAGGGAAAAAAGTTATTCTAAAGTACCCAGGCTGTCCAGGAGAAAGGAGGCTTGTGAGCTGGGGTGGGGCTTGTGAATAGGGACTGAGAGAGCCTAGTGGCCAACATTGACCTTGACAGGTTAATAGGCACCACAGTCATATGTTAATAGAAGGGCCACAAGGTCCTCCTGCCAGAAGAGAATGACTCCCATTTTAGCAAGTATTACCCCTGAGATTTTGTGTAAATGTCCAACCCTGGGAAAAGGACCAGACACACTATTAGAATATTTCAGTTTTTTTTTTTTTTTTTTTTTTTTTTTTTTAATATGGGTAAGTTTATCCAAACAGCTAAGGGTGAAAAGACGGAGAAGTTAAATAAACATTACTGTGAAACTCATCACACTTTAGGAGTTTATAGATCTTGATTATTAAATGTAACATTCATTAAACATGTTGTTACTTACCTACATTTCTAGCAGCTTGGTGTTGAGCAAATAGCAGAGCCATAAGTAGTTAGACATCTTAAATTAGCTTTTGTTAATTTGAATAGATCTTTATAACCTTACATTTTCATCACCATATATATTGTAAACTAGAGTTAAGTCACAAGACCAGGGAAGTTGCCATGCAGACAGGGAGACGGGGAGGGGAGAGAGAAAAGAATGCATGAGCAGAGGAGAGGAATGTAGGGAGAGAGAGATCTGGGGTGGTTGGAGAGCCCTTTCATTCATAGCATGCACCTGGTGGTGGCAGGTGATGACATAAGCAGTTGCTTGGTCCCAGAGAAAGGCCAGTGGAATTGTCTGTATACTAGCAGGGTTAGGGTTAGGGGTTCCGGGTATGAAACCCAACAACAGGCATGTTACTTTTATATTGTAGTTGTAACCTGAGGAGGGCTGGTCTTTATTTCTGCTGTCTCCTCTCCCATATTTCTCCAGCTTGTACCATGGCTATAGTCATGTCAGATGGCTGCCCAGATTGTGGGGTGAATGTGGGTCTGGTGATGTTCAGTATTTGATCCTCATGCCAGCTTGGTCTTGGTGTGTTTGGACTGTCTCCTTTCTCAGCTTGCTTTGGAGTTGGCTTGGGTATAAGCTTTTCTTTTCTAGGGTCCACTAATGGGGGCTTCAGGCCTGTAGGCAGCTAGGGGTTGCTGCTGAGGCCTGGGAGCAAGCCCTGAACCGTACTCTCCCACAGGCACTGCTTCACTGGCAGCTACTCAGTCATTGAGCCCTTGTTGAAGTACTTCCCTAACATGTCGGTGGGCTTCACAGCAGTGCTGACCTACTCCTCTGCCTGGGAGGCCCGGGATGCTCTTAGACAGATCCCATTGGAGAGAATTATTGTGGAAACAGACGCACCCTACTTTCTTCCTCGCCAGGTAGGACTGTCTTCAGACCAACCTGAGGCACTGAGTCGTGTGGATGGGAGGATGGCTGGGCCTGAGTCCCAGTGACCTCCTGGTCCACCCTCTGTGATATAGGTGTCTCCCTGTTGTTACTCTGTAGAACCAAAAGTCCTGGGGTCTGAGAAGCTGAAGGGTAACCACTCTCTTCCAGGCAGTGCAAAGCCCTACCCTGTAGAGGGTAGTCCATGGAAGCGTGGGACCCTGCTCACCCAGAGCCCCCCATGACTAGGACTCTCCCTGCACCTGCAGGTAAAGGGGTCTCTACAGGGCAGCCCCAAAGAGGTCCTTGCTGGGTATGGGATGGGGGACAGTGTATGTAACAGGTATGTTTAGAAGGCAAAATGATGATGTAAATGCTTGCTGTCTTCCAGGTGCCGAGAAGTGTTTGCCAGTATGCCCATCCAGGCCTGGCCTTGCACACGGTTCGAGAGATTGCCAGGGTCAAAGAAGAATCACTTTCTCGCACTCTGTCGGTCCTTCGAGAGAACACCAGTCGCCTCTACAGTCTTTGAGCAGGGAGCATGAGCAGGCATCTTATTGCGAAGGTTGTAAGAGTCACATGTTTCTTAGCAGTCAGCCATGGGAGTCTTTGGCTGTTTCTCTGACATAAGCTAACTGGCATGTCTAGTTTGCAGCCTGTGGGCTGCATGTTGCCAACGAAAGTTAGGAATACAGTTGGATAGAAGATCTTAAACTTCCTTAAACTTTGAGATCTATATGTTTTGTAATTAGATTGCCTGCTGCCTACATGTGAACATGACCATGCTGTACTGTAGTGTTAAATGTTGGACTCACCTGGTAGAGAAAGTAAATCAAAGGCCAGTGAGATGGCTCAGTGGATAAAGGCACTTACTATGCAAACCTGTTGAACTGAATTTGATCTCTAGCACCTGAATAAAAGGTGGAAAGAACCAATTTCACAGAGTTATTGTATGCCTTCTGTAGCATATGTATCTCCTCAAACATACAGAGCCACAACAATTTATTTATTTTTATTTTTAAGAATACAAGTTTAGGGTTGGTATTAAACCTAGTTTGTTGTGCTTCAACTTGTAACCTTATTTTCTCTTTTAAACCCTCTAGGATGACCAGTAGCCTGATAGGATAGGACAGGCTCCATCCGCCAAGGATGTGCTGGAGATCTTGTCAAAACTCAGCAAACCAGGATGAGATATTACTTTGAAACTTCATCACAAGACTTCACCTCCTGGTTGCTGGGTGGGTGGGTGCTGTGGAATGGATTTGGGGTGAGGGGAAGTTGTTTTGCCTGCTGGCTACAAGGCCCCAGGGTAATCAGCAGAGTACAGTAAGAAGGCCAGTCTGGATCCCTGCCCTTTGGCCTGGGTTTCCCTGCAGTCTGAATAAAGTCACCTTTTTGTCCGAGCACATGTGGATATATAATCTGGTCCCTGCTTCTCTGTCAAGAAAGGAGTTTCCTGAGGGAGGTCTCCTGGGCATTCTCTGCAGCCTTGCCTCAGGTGCCACTTTACATGTCTCTTCTGTGGTTGCCACTGGTTTTGTGTCTCTGAGGTGCCTGTCTTTGTGATCCTACTGCTGTGTGGTGGTGTGACCTGTGAGGTCTAAAGAAGTAGGACTTCCTGGGGTAGATGAACCCCAGAGGAATAGGAAGTCTACCCTCAGTAAAGTCCCTATGGCAGGTAGCTGAGCATCTGGGGCCATTTTTGGGTCTTTTTTCATAAACCACTGGACTAGGAATATTTCTGTCCTTTATCCCTTCACAGTCTCCCCGTGTCTCCTACCCATGCTGACTTTCCCAAGGCTCTCTGGGGGCTTTGGTCATGTTGGATTGCTAGTGCTGAGAAAACAGCCTAGACAGAGGAGTGGAGGTGAGATGACCTCTCTCTCTCAGCTGCTTTTTGTGTCCTATTTGCATTTTAGGAGCCTTCATTTGTTAGAGCAGTGTGTGATCTAAATTGTTCTGGTTTCTGGTACCTTGTAAAAGTGGAGTCATGTTAGGCTATGGAAGTAGTGCTAGCCTAGGGTTTACTGTGAGAACCGTGTTCTTGGTCCAGAAGGATTAGATTGTTGGGTCCAGCCCTTAATGGTGCGTTCTTATAGGTGCCTTTGTCTTTGGAAGGTGTGCTTGAACCTCATGTGGTAAAATAGATGAGCTGATTATTGCCTGTCTGAATTTTCTATCTAACTAACTCTGTGGTGCCTGGGTCAGCTACTTTTTGTTTATTCCTCACTTGTGTCATACGGGAAGAACAGGGGACATGCCTCCTTTTTGAAAGGCTTGGGGGTCTCTCAGTCTGCCACAGTCTGACAGCAGTTCCTTATTATCTTTGAGGCACTGCTAGCCTCCCTATAGGGCATTACTATTGACCACTATACCGAATTGGAGGCCACTACTCCTCACCTCTCCCAGATTTTGGCCTTCTTTCTAAAAATAAAAGAATGGGTCCTTAATCCACCTCCCCATCCATCTCATGCTCATTCTTTGTATCTAGATTGTCAAAGTGATGCAGGGGCTAGACTAGTAAGCTTGGTCACATGGTCTTCTGTGCTGCTTTCTAGTGCTGTGATGAAACACCCAACCAAACATTACCTGGGAAGGAAAGGATTTGTTTTACCTGGCAGATTATAATCCATTGATCAAGGGACTCAGGGCAGAAACTCAGAGGAACTGAAGCAGAGTCCATGGAGGAATACTTCGAAGTTGCTTCCTATGGCTTTCTTAGTATGTCTCCTTGTACACCCTCTGCTCAGGTGTGGCACTGCCCTCTCTGTGCGGGACCCTCCCACATCAATCATGAATCAGGATGCTACTCCAGAGGCTTGCCTGCATGCCAGTCTCATGGGAGCAGCATTTTTTTTTTTTTCTTTTTTTTTGAGAGTCCCCTTTTCCAGGTGACTTGAGCATGCATCAAGTTGACAAACTAATCAACACATTCGGGAATGTCTGGAGCTACTGTCCAGTTATTGTGAGATTTAAGTATCTATGAGAACACAGTCCTGTCTGAAAAAGTCTGCTGCCTTGGAATGAGATGTCCATGTTACTTTCCTGCAGTTTGGGTGTGCTGCAGCTGCTTTGCCTTTGGGGAGTACATAGTACAGCAGAAGAAAAAGCAGTGTTGTACACAGGGATGTTGTACAGGGATGTTGAGTCAGTTGCAGTGTGAGTTTTGGACTCTGACATGTCTCCAGATAAACTGGGGGGAATTGTTTCATCATTTGCAGATAGTCATCTTACTTTATATTATGGTATTTAAAAATTTTTATCTGTTTGGGTGTATCCCTGTGTACCTGGTGCCCATGAAGGCCAGAAGAGGGCATTAGATGCCTGGAGCTAGAGTAAAGAGGGCTTGCAGCCAAGGTGTTGGTGTTGTGAATTTACCAGGTCTTCTGGAAGTGCAGCCAGTGCACTTAAATACTGAATTATATCTTTGGTCTCTATAAGGTATTTTTTTAAATGGTGATTTTCTGTGTTTGTGGTGCTTGGGGATTGACCCAGGGCCTTCCATGCTTGTGCTAATAATAAGTTCTCTACCACGGAGCAGCACCCCAGCCTTGTGCTGAGGTATCTTTGACCTTAAGGTAGAAATTAAGATGTTACGTGAGATAAACAGGCTCCCTTTCCCCTATGATGTGTGCACACATGGTCAGGTGATTGTCATGGATCATAGATCACAAATTTTTAGCAGGTTCTCTGCTTTGTCTTCCTGTCTGGTTCTGGTGGTTGTCTCCTTCCTCTGTTTGTAGCTCTTCTGGTGTTTTCCTCATTTTGCATTGACTTGGGGACTTGATACTTAACTGTTTACTCTCAGCACTTTCCTTTTGTTTTGTAAGGGCAACTGGCCACTGGCGTATATCAGACAAACTGTCAGGGATGATAAATCAACACTGGCTGGCTAAACTTGGTCCTGTTGGCTCTTTTTCACTGATGTTTGAGTGTTCAGATTTAGGGAGGGAGGCTATTGTGTGTGTTGGCCTGTTTTTGTGTTTGTTAGAATTTTTAAGCATGCAGCTCTAAGTGTATAATAAGTAATATACGTGTGCTGTTAATGCTAAGTATACAAGTTTTTTCTTAAAGAATTTTTTTTTTCCTCTTGAAAGTGCTTTGTTTCCTCTATAGAGATAAAGACTCCCTACTCCAGGGAGCTTTAAGTTAGTGGAATTGTTAATTAATGCATGAAGGAGTGGGCTTAAGAAAACTGACCTAGGGACCTGGGTGCCATGGTACATGCCTGTAGTCCCAGCATTTGGGAGGCTTGACAGTTCAAAGCCACAAGCCATGGATGACTTAGCAAGGAAACAAAACCATAAACAAAGAAAAGGAAGGAAACTAATGTGGGAACATGTTCAGAATGATATATTTTCTAGGCACTGTGTCCCCTAATTATGTGCTTGCATACATTTTATTTCTGCTAGTTGTTAAATTGAAATTGTCCTCTCCCCATCATGTTCACTTGATGAATTGTCAAGAAAAGTGAAAAATAAAACTAGGAGCATAGCTCCCTGGTAGAGTGCTTGTCTAGCATACACAGGTTCTGGGTTCTAGCCCCAGCACTGAAAACCCCTGTGAAAGCCTGGATCCTTGGCAGTTGTGCCAGGGAATCAGTGTTAAGATGGAAAAGCCACATGCCTCAAGTCTGAGGCTCTGACTGTGAGTCTTCAGGTATTTGTTGTGTGACTTTGGGAGAGTCACTTCATTTCTCTGAATTCTCCCATAAGTAGAAATATTGTAAAAATGAACAGAAATTAAACTCATCTTGAATGTACACAGTAGGATCACTGAATGGTGCCTATTTGGATAGTTGTGTTCCTATATTCCAGGCAGGCACCCTTGTGCCAGATGCTGGGTTCAGTTTTGGCAATCACATTAGCAGGGAGGAGTTAGGGAAGTGCAGGGTCTTGGTGTGGATTGTGTAGCTGGTATTCCTATTTATCCCTTGCTCATATTGAACCACCTGATAGATAGATTCTGGCCAGACTATGCTCAGCATGTGCTTCTTGAAGGAATGACTACAGGGCACAGGCAAGAGAAAGAAATTCATTTTTTGGTGAGGGAAACAATATGTGACCAACTGTTCCATTCAAGTTCTTCATTTGCTAAATCTCTTTTTCTTCATTTCTACTCTCCAGTATGTTAAAGTGGTTCCTTGTGACAAAATCTTGCTGCCTGTGCTATTCTGAGGTCCAGAGACAGGTGCTGTAGGTAGAAAGGGGAGCAGAGCATTGGTGTTGTTTTGTATCTTAGGGATAACTTAGTTGATACCACGGAGTGTTGCAGAGACAGAGGAAGGAAAAAGAGAAGCTGGATGCATTAGTTTTTGTATTGCTATGATAAAACACGTTGACCAAAAGCAACTTTAGGGAGGAGAAGGGTTTATTTCAGCTCACGGGTCACAGTCTACCATTGAGAGAAGCCAGGGTAGGAACTCAGGAACCTGAACCTTGAGGCAGGAACTTAGAGACTCTGGAGGAATACTGCTTTCTGGCTTGCTTCCTCCCATTTGCTTAGCATGCTTTCTTAATACCCAGGACCACCTTCCTAGGAGTGGCACTGCGCACAGTGGGCTGGACCTTAAAATATCAATCATTAAACAAGAAAATACCCCACAGACTTGCTTAACAAGAAATCTGATGGAGGCATCTTCTCAGTTGAAGTCCTCCTTTCCAGATGATGATAGCTTATGTCAAGTTGACAAAAAAACTAAGCATAGTGGACATTTGTGTGTCTCCTTGTTTCCAGGTTTGCCAAGGATCCTACATCCACCTGGCTCCACGTGCTGTGTTGTTTGAACAGGATCCTGGGACTTCTAACAAGTCATACCTTGGGGAGTTTGTTAAAAGGTTCTTTAGAGGAGGGCTGGGGTAGGGCCAAGCCTTCATGTGTGAGGAATTTCTAGCTGGTAGTGGCAGGGAGCATCATAGCTCCTTGGCAGAGATTTGTTTAGATTTCAGAGTGCCTGATGAGTGTGCCCTGCTCATCTCATGCCTTGGGTTCTGCGACAAGGCTTCCCTTGAGGTGGTACATGGTTTCTCCTGAGTAGTGTTGCCTTAACTGGGCAACACTGGGTGTCCTATTTATTTAGCTCTCTGGGGTCTTGCTTCAGTTTTGGATCCTATCTAATATCACAGGACTTTGGACATTGTCTAAAGATTTGCACTAAGTTGTGAGTAATTAGTGTTTCAACTGGAATTACAGCTGTAGGACTTGGGAATTGAGGATTAGGAGCTGTGAGCTGGAGTTTGGGAAGTAGTTTTGGACATCTGCCTGGTGTCAGGCAGTGGCCAGCCATGAGCACTGCTTTGCCAGACTTCTGGAGTTGATGAGTGGAGCATGTGGTTACCCAGCCAGATACCCATTCTCATCACCCCAGATAGGGGTGGCTCTTGGGAAGCTCCTAGTGTAGCTCTAATTCCTCAGGAAGCTCTAGGATGTACGAACTGTGTTTGTGGCCTCCATCCCCCACCTTTAGAACCTTCTGACATACAGGCCTCCTGCCATTCTGCTGCTGGGATGAAGAAGGTTTCCTTTGGTTTTCAAGCATGCTAACCTGCCTTGCTGTGCCTTTTTTTTTTTTTTTTTTCCTTATGGGTCATAAACTCAAATCATTGTTTCATTTCATTGTTCCAGTTTTTAAAGTACAATGTAAACTTTACCATGTAGATGAAATAAATTCTTATTTTGAACATTTGGCACACAGTTTGAACATTTATTCTTAAGGTAATAGGAGAGTCTGGGAGTTACAGAGGAGGCTAAGACCATAGGAAAGCACAGTGGACCAGTCATGTCAGTGGTCACTTGTCAGCTGGCTCCTCTGAAAAGCAAGAGATCAAGTCAGTCTTCAATAGTACCATCTGCCTGTGTCATCAGAAATGGTATGCTGGAAGCAAGCGTGTGGTAACGGGTGGGAATCACTGGCCTTGGACTTGAAAGATGGTGTTTGAGTGTAAGTGTCCTCATATTGCCAAATCTTGTTTTCCTCATCTGTATGGTGTACTATGTGTGGTTGCCATATTTGTGAGGAAGTGCTTAGGGAAAGAATGTAACTTGTTGAGATTTTTGCTTCCTCAGTCGTGGAAAAGCTAGGTATATTCTTCACAAAGTAAGAGTATACTGTAAACCCGGATTCTAGCTCAGTGGTAGTGTGCTTGTCAATGCCTATGGGATTTTCACTGTGCTACGGTGGCACAGATGCCCTTTATGAAGTTACACTGTAAAGATGCTTCTAAGCCAGATAATTTGAAATGCTGTGAAATAGATGTAAGCACCACCTCATAGTTAAAAGAACTAAGGCTCAGATGGGGCCAAATGGCTAACTGATAACACTAGTTCTTGGAAACAGGGCTGTTGGAAGATTGACCTGATCAGCCCTCCTGGGCTGCCACACACACCAGCTCAGCATCCTTTCCCACAGGTAGTGAGGAAGATTAGAACCTTTAGAGTGGGGTTTGGGGAGGAAATTTTGTCACTCATAAAATAGGTTAAGCTCCATTTTGGATTGACTCACCTTTGACCTCTTCCCAAAGGATGTCCTGGAGAAACTTTCCCAGGGCCCGGCCATGCTGCTGGTACTGAGCTCCTGACAGCTTGATGCCAACGTCGAAGGGAGCATTGAACTAGAAGGTAGGGTTGGGAATGGAGTGCCTGAGGCCTCATCCTGCCTGCCCTGTTCCAGCCCCACCCCCCACCCCAGGGAGGCTTGGCCATGTTGGCCATCTGGGTATCTGAGTGGTCTGTGAATGTAAACTTAAAGCAAGAAGGGGGTGCCAACTGTTCTAGTACTCTCCCTGTCCTCATTGCAGTAGCCCAGAGAAGCTAGATGGTCCCCCTGTGTCACAAACAGAGGTGAAAGCCAATGATTTAGAAAGCAGAACTCTGAAATCTGCCCAGCCCCAAGTCCTTGCTTACTTAGTGTGGGCACAGGCCTTATCAGGCTGCTAGGCACCATGTAAACTAGGCCCCTGCAGCACATAGAAGCCTGTACCTCTGCAGTTTGTTTTGGCCTGAAGGAAATAAAAGTGGAGAGCATGGATGGGGGGAGTTATGTGATTTTTTTAGGGACCTGGGGCCCTTGTAGTCTTCTCGTCTGCAAATGCTAATTCTTCTCACACAGCATTGTAAGTGCAGGCTGCTCAGATCACCTAGTTATCATGGGAGAAACCCACACACCCATTAGGAGAGATGGTAAGGCTGACACCCTGGGACATAATAGTAGGCGCTTGTGAGAAGTGGCAGCATTCCAGGTTTTCATACAACCTGGAAAAGTCCCTTCTTCCTTGGTTCAGGGTCCATCTGCTTAGTGCGGTTCAGGTAGTTGGTGTTTTGTCTATAGACCTGATTTAGGGGGGAAAAAACCTTTGAGGAATGATGGGGCCCAGATGGGAGGTTAGGCAGTGGTCAGATTGTGCGCTCTTTGTGCTGCAGGCCTTCCCATCTGCTTGTGCCTAATACTTGTGTCTAATACAGATATCTGTCTCCTGTTGAGTATCATAGAAACGAGTCCTGTGTTTGCTAAGACCCCTTCCCTATGAGAACTAAGTACAGGGCTCTTGATTCCACACTGGCCACCTGCCCAGTGTGGTCCTGGTTGTTTCATAAGACTGTGACCATGCCATGTTAGTGAAGGAACCTTGGGGGGTAGGATGACTTAATTTTAAGGGTCACACTTCTTGTGGAGCAAGGGTTTGAGAAGATAGCCATTCTCCAGAGAGGATCAGAGAACAGGAGTTTGGTGATCTTGGCATTGGCATTTGTTCTTGACCAGAAAGGAAGATGGGGGAAGGAGTGTAGTAAACCTTGACCTGATGGCCTTGGGCAAATGAGTTTACCTTTCACCTTTGGTTCCTTATCTGCAAAGTTTAGCAAATAATGCCAGCCTTGCTTAGTTTTAAGAGTAAATGAGTCATGATAATGGTAGATGAGGCCTGGGGATGGCCCCTGGCAGAGCACATGCCTAGCAATTGTAAAGCTCTAGGTTGTGCCTCTGCTGCCCAGTTAGTCATGGTTGCTGTGTTTGAAGATAAAATTACTTCATGCTGACACTCAGTACAGGGACTGGTATTGTCAGGTGCTATTTCCTGTTCCCAGGGGAATCCTAGGTGAGCTGCTGAAAGACACCTATGGTCCCTTTATTTCCTTCCAGTCCTTCTCCCAATATAAAAATGTTTGTGGTTTTTCCTTACCCCGTGCAAGATTTTTCAGAACAAAACTGACTTCATTAGGTCTCAGGTGTAGGCTGGCCAGCCTGTATTAGTAGCCTTCTCACCTGTCTGTCACCAGGGCAGGCCAGAGAGGCCACTGGGACAAACAGAAGGCTTTCTTCTGTCTCTGTTTCTTTATCCATGCTTCCTGGCTCTTTGTGATCCCTGGAATCTGTTGATGTTGTGTCTTTGCTCATGGCTGTCCCTAGTAACCCTTGAAACATAGTTACCTGTGGACATTTTACTCTTGGGATGGAGACCCTGAGCCCCTTGTGGAGCTGTTGGTGCTGGTGTTAAGTAGCTTGAAAAGCCACGTGTATAGTTTACCTCCACCCCCAAACCCTTTACTGCTACAAGAGCATACTGGTGTCTGGGTACCAACCCTGATCTCCAGCTCATCCTCTGCCCCTTCTGCCTGTCCTCTGCCATCTGGGTGGAGCCAGCCTTCTAGAGCTCGTGGCTGCAGTTTGGCTGGTGGCTTCTTGGATTCCTTTCTCTGCTGGAAAGAAAGAAAGTGTCTATTTTTCTTAATTTAAAATTAGTTTTAGCCTTCTCGAGATAGAGGCTTACTATGTGGCCCAGGCTAGCCTTGAACTTGAGGCACACTGGTCTTTGTCTCCCAATGCTGGGATTATAGGTGTGCACTTACCATGCTTGGTGAGGTTTTCTCTTTAGGCTCTTAAATCTGTGTATCCTTTTATAAGCAGAATTGAATCACATCCAGAGGCTGAAATGTTGTGAAAAGGCAGGAAGCCCAGAGAGATGGAGCAGCTACTACTGTCAGTCATAGGACTAGAACAGACCCTGAGTCAGGATGGATGTGCAGCTTGGGGAGATGGCTTACCTGGGTTTTCTGGTGCTCTGGGCTCAGGAAGCTGGAGCCTGCCATGGCCACGTCCATCCAGAGCACGCCAAGGAGTAGCAGACTGCAGATGGTCCCTGAAGACATCATGGCCTTGGTGGTGGGGACAGATGGCCCTGGGAAGAGAGGGTCTTATGGTATCATACCTCATCTCCATGATATGACTTAGTTTTTTGTTCAGGTTGGATTCCAGCAAGATTCTAGAAGTAACTTGCTAAGTGAAACAAGGTTCCTTGTCCCCACCTTAGAAGGGTGGAAGAGCTGAAGGCTTGAACTCTGCCTTTTCTAAACTGTTGAGGCAGAATATGATGTGCTAGAGGGCTGTCCAATGCAGTGTTGCTTGCCCTAAGGACTCATGAGCTTGATGATGAAGCTAATTAGGCTGACCTAGGTTTTCCATTGTCCCCTTTGTTCAGTGAGCTCACTGACAGGCAGAGAAAGTAAATGAGTGGCCAGAGTAGTGAGCAATCTAAACCCTTTTGAGCACACATGTTCTTGCATACACACACACATACACAAACACACAGCAGAGAGAGCCTACCTGGAATGCCTGGGGATGTGATGCCTGCTGGCTGGCTGCTACTTATATAGGGAGCCTTCTGTTTGTTCGGATCTGGCAGTCTCATCTCTGAGGCTGTGTAGTTTGCGTGGGCAGTTTTGCATTCCTTGGGAACTAAATACTCTTCGCTCTGTCCTCCCACTGTTGAAGAACAACTGTGGAGGTCAGGTGTCCTGAGAAGTATCCAGTTGACTTCCAGTAGCACAGCACTTCCTGATGTCTTTGTGGTGCCTGTGTGGGCTTGCGCCTGGTGGAGGGTAGGTAGGTGAGAAGCTCTGAGGTCTGCTTTAGTTATGGTATGACCTTGTCTTGCCCCTTTCCATGTGAGATGGTGTTGCCACCAGGAGAACTCCGAAGATTTTGACCAGCTTTTCCCTGCCACTGAGGCTATTGTGTCTTTCACACACTGATCACATAGAGCTCTTATTCTGGGATATTTCCAAGAGAGCCTGAACTGCCCTACCTAAGAAGCAAGTGTTGGGGAACGCTCACCTGGTGCTCTTCTGTGTCTTGCTTGGTTTTACTGGTTGATTTTGTTTTGTTTTGCACTGTTGGCCATAGTTTCCAGGGCTTTGTACTTGGTAGACATTTTCCACTGAACCATATTCCAGCCCATTCTGGTGTTTGCTAACCTGGCAGCTTGCCTCTTGTGTCCACTGGCAGTTTCTAAGGCCCTAGCACAAGGGATGCCCATTGTGGAGGAGCAGACAAGATGGACCCGGTGTAGAAGTCCTGCAGTATAGCTTTGAAAGAGGACAGTCTTTGGAAGCTTTTCTCACAAAGATCCCCTGTCCTTGGCAGCTGGTTCTTTGAGTACTGAGTGACAGCACAGGTGTGGGAGCCCTGTATAACTAATGATGTGGCCTGCAGGAGGCAAGTATGTTAGACTATGGATGTCTAGTTAGGGGGTCGTTGATAGCAGAACAAATGATTCAGGGCCACAACATTCTAACCTACTAAGTAGTCTTGGAGGAGATTGGGCCCTTACGTGGGAATACTAGGTACAGGTAGGCATGGGCTGAGTTGCAACTCCTGTGAGAAAAAGACCATCTGGCAGGGGTGGCTGAAATCCTATGTTTAGTCCTCATCCAGGCACCTTCATAGTCCTGTCACCCACCTGAACATAGAAACCATTTGGCCCTGGGTCTCAGAGGGCCTGAAGATGAAAGTGGTATGGTAACACCTACAGCCCTCCAGTCTGAGAACAGCAAGCCCATGCATGGTGACCAGGCGATGGCTGAGCTATGAGGCTTGTCCACTCACCCCTTGGAAGCCTCTGGAGGCAGGAGGTGCTGTGTTGATACCTCTGGAGGCAGGATGTGCTGTGTTGATCTTAGATAAGGCCACAAGTGAGCAAATACACAAGTTGCTAACTCTCTAGGGACAGAGCTGGCACCCTCTAGTCACATACCTTGCTATTCAGAGTGTAGCTTAGTAGGGAGGAAGGTCTGGTGATGGAAGAATGGAGGGAGAAGGCACCAGAAAATAGCCACCCACCCAGAGCTGTGGAAGAGGGCAGGGCTGGGATATGCACCTCCATCCTAGCAGTAGGAGCTTGGGGAAGACTATGACTGTAGGAAAGGACAGGTGCCCCTCCCCCAACCCATCCCCCTTTTTTGTTTTTTTTAACAGATTTACTGATGTATATGCGTATTTTGTCTGCATGTACTCAGGGCATTGAATCACATGGGGCTACAGTTTTGAGATGACTTGTGAGTGCTGGGATTTGAACTCAAGACTTGGAAGAACAGCACTCAACTGCTGAGCCATCAGAGTCTAGCCCTTTCTTCCCTTTTTGATTGTGACCCAAACCAATGTGACAGTTCCAAGAAAGGGAGCTAGGCTGTTCTCTCCTGGAAGCAGGTGTCCCGGTGTTCCCTGCATGCCCACTGTACTGATGGCCTTGATAATGAGGACCACAGACTGTGGGAAGTGGGCTGGGGAGCAAACGTCTGTTGGCTTGTCACAAACTTCCTTCATTTTCATTAGTAGTTGGTTCAACAAGTGTGTTTTGTAATACACTTTGGCTAAATTTTGGTCTTAGGCTGAATGGGGACAGGGAGGGAAAAGTCAGACATGATGGCGAATGTCATACCTGTATTCTAGGGTCTGAGACAGGATGACTGACACAAGTTTGAGGCTAACCTGGGCAACAATGTGAGATCCTGTTTCAGTAAACAAAGGCAAGACCAAAACAGGCAGACTAAATTTCAATGTATGTTATGTTAGTCAGGGTTTTCTAGAGAAACAACTGACAGAATGAATTTAGGTATAGTAAAGGGGATTTATTAGAGTGGTTTATGGCTCTGGTCTGGCTAGTCCAACAATGGGTGTCTCCTGACAGGCCAAGAATCTATTAGTTCAGTCTTAATGTGGGATGTGCCAACTGGGTTTTAGTTTACATTCAAATGCAGAAGTAGGCTTTTATGCCAGTGAGGAATGGTTTAGCCAAAGGATAGATGAACTTGCCAGTGAGAGTGAGGGGGCAAGCAGGCAAAAAGCAGAAGCTTCTTTTTTCTGTGTCCTTTTATAGGGGCTGCCACCAGAAGGCCCAGATTTAGGGTGGGTCTTCCACCTTAAATCATTTAATCCAGAAAATTCCTACCCACAGGTGTGCCTAGCTTCTTTTAGTTGACTCCAGATATAGTCAAGTTGACATCCAAGATTATTTATCACACATATATGACTGTATTTAACGTTATGTCCAAAATAATGTTTTAGTGTGTGATTAATGACAAGTTGTTACTGAACTCTTGACTTTTTAGTCATTGAATCCAGTGGGTATTTTGTTTTGTGCCTGCTCCAAGTGCTCTGTAGTATCCAGGCTTCTGTGTCTGCAGTGCTGTTGAATGATCCTATGGGCACTCTTCTGTCTCTTCTCAAAGCCCAGCATGTCCCACTGACCTTCCTGCCCTTCTACCATCTTGAAACTGCAGCCCCAGCCAGTAGCTTCTTCTGTCTTCAGTGTCTATTCAGCAATGTTGCCCTCAGCCTAATGCTTGCCCAGACCTAATACTGTACAAGTCTGTGGGGCTCAGACCCCACCTTGCCATGCCCACAAATCTGATCCTTTCTCTTTCCTGAGATCCTAGTCCTCTCTGGGTAGAAGGTACTAAGCATGGCCACTTGCCCCTCTGCCATTATTTTTAAACATTTTCAGTTGCTGGTAGGCTAGCCCTAAGGTCTCAGTGCTAGGTTAGGCCTGCAGGACCCTGGTCTCAACTGCTAGTGCCCCTACAGCATGCTGGAGTTTGGGAGAATGCTCATAATTGCAGCCCAGGAAATTCATGTAACAAGCATCCTCAGAAATTATTTTCTGGTTATTAAAAAAAACCCAAAACATGTTCTTTTAAAATGTTTATTATTTGTAATTATGTAGGTATGAGTGTGGGTGTGTGCACACGAGGGTACAGATGCCTGTAGAGGCTAGAGGTGTTGGATCCCCTTGGGGCTGGAATTGCAGGCAGTTGTGAACCAGCTGATGTGGGCACTGGGAACTGAACTCTTTTCCTTTGCAAGAGCAGTAAGCTGCCTCTCCAGCCCTCTTTTTGTGGTATTTTAAGAGCAAGATTTACCTATGGGTAAATGTCACTGAACATTATTCAAATTCCCCAAAATCTTGCATTGAATGCTTGTAATTACCATCCTGTGTTACTTAACCAGTTAACTACCAGATAACTGCCCAGTCCGTACTCACAAGTAGTTACTGCCTTTTGAGTGCATTTGCAATTATTTTATTACCTGTTTGCACAGAGAAGGCAAGAATATTACTTAGGTTTCTATTTCTTCACTCATTTTCAAAGTAAGGGTGGATTCATGCTTTTTCTAACATGAACTCAGAAATTATTTTACATGGTAGCTTTTCAGCTAATTTACTCATTTTGTCCAATGTGTTTTCAGCTGACCAGCTGATCCTGGGTACTTTTGAAATGACCCCAGTTTTAAATAACTTTCTGTTCCACTGAGATCCCTCAAGTACATTTCCTCCACAGACCCAAAATCAAACACATGCCCAAGAAGCATTGGTTTCCATCAGTGGGAACTGTGCATGTGCCTGAGTGTGCATATGTACACACACACCTTTACATACACGTATGTACACATGATGGTGGAGGTCAAAGGTTAACATTAAGTGTCTTCCTCAGTTGCTCTCTAGTTTATTTACTGAGGCAGTCTCTCACTGAATTGAGAACTTGCAAACTGAATTTGTCTAGCTGGCCAGCTTGTCAGGAGTCCCCTGGCCCTATATCCTGGGCATTATGATGTCAGGTGGCCTGCCATGCCTGCCCAGGTTTTTATGGAATGTTGGGGATGCACACTTAGGTTCTCAGTTTGTATCCACTAAGAGCTCTCAGAGCTGTATCCACTAAGCAATCTGCAGTCTTGGAACCAGTTTTGAGACTGTATCAGGTATATTGTTTTGGGGCTTCCTTTCCTTAGCACTAAGATTAGAAATGCCGAATTTAAAAATACATTTGTGTATGTGTTGTGTGTATGGGCATGCACATGCCATAGCATATGGAAGTTGGAGGACAGCTTATGAGAATCAGTTCTCTCCTTCTACTGATGTGAGACCCACAGATCAAATTCAGGCTTTAAGATTTGGCAGCAAGTGCCTTAACTTGCTGATCTATCTTGCCACCCTCCCTCTCCAAATGCCTACTTTTAAAAGGAAAACTATTTGGCTGAGATGGCTCATGGTTAAGAGTGTACAGTGTTCTTGCAGAGGTCCTAAATTTAGTTCCCAGCATCCATGTTGCATGTAGCTTGCAGCTACATGTAGTTCCAGCTCCTGGAAATCCAGTGACCTTTTCTGGCCTCTGCCAGCACTTGCACTCATGAACACATATTCAAACACAGACACAAACATGGCAGATCCAACACCAATCCTGAGTTTAATTTTTATATGTATTGGGGTTTAAGGTCTGTGAGCTGTTTCGTTTGATGAGTATTGTAGAGTCAAATGAGTGTGCTGAAGCATTGCTGGGTAGAATGTTGCATATGTCGGTTCAAGTACAAGGATGGTTCATGCGTTCTGTAAATGTTTGAGATCTCTTTGTTCTGTTATTAAATGAGGATGGAGATGCCAGACTAAAATTGTAGATGGTTTCTTTGCACTGTTCCTGCTCTTAAGTGTGTGGAAGCTCCTGTTCAGTGCAGACAAAATTTAGATTGTTAAGTCTTTTATCATGTTCTGGTATCTCTGGTGGCATTTTTTTCCTTCTAAAGCCTGTTTTATTTGACAGAGGCAGATACTTGATTCTTTCCTTTTGATGCCTATCTAATGCCAGTTTTCAGCATTTTTATTATTTTCCCCCTTTATGTTCTCCCTGTGTGGAACTAAACCTTAAACCTGAGGTGTTGACAGGTGTGGCCATTTTGTCTCCTGTCTTCACAGCTCCAGGGCAGGAAGGAGAGGTGACTGCCCTGAGGCAGGGAGGGGGGGGGACACCACCAGTCTGTCAAGATGATGGTCTCTCTGCTGAGGGAAAAATTAAGGAAAAATCAAGTCTTTTCTACTGCTATGGTCCATCAGTCATGGTGAAGGGCCAGCTCAGCTCTCTGGCCATTGTTGTGGGTGGGGGGCAGCTTTAAAAAAATACATATATATATATATATATATATATTTTTTTTTTTTAATAAATTACAGTTTATTCACTTTGTATTCCAGCTGTAGGCCCCTCCACTAATCCCTCCCAATCCCACCCTCCCTCCCTCACCTCTTCCCACATCCTTCCCCAAGTCCACTGATAGGAGAGGTCCTCCTCCCATTCCCTCTGACCCTAGCCTGTCAGGTCTCATCAGGACTGGCTGCACTGTCTTCCTCTATGTCCTGGTAACCCCTTACTAGGGAACCCACTTGGAGACTGAGTTGCCATGGGCTATATCTGTGCAGAGGTTCTAGATTATCTCCATGCATGGTCCTTAAGTTTGGCCTTATGAATTTTGAGATCAGTTTCATTATATAGCCTGGCAATCTTCCTGCCTCAGTTGGGATTCTGGCATGTGCTGCTGTTGGGCTGTTTCTTCTTTCTTCTTCTTCTTCTCCTCTTCCTTTCTTGTTTTGGGGGTGGGAGTGAGTGGAAAGACAGGGACAACTTCTTGCTGTTTTCTTGAGGCTGGCTTGAACTTCTGGGCTCTTTTGATCCTTCTGAGGCATCAATCTTCTGAGTAGCTATGATTATTGATGTATGTCATTATACCCAGATAATGTGGTTTGATATTTTGTGTGTATGTGTAGGTATGTATACAGACCAGAGACTGACATCATCAAGTGTTTCCCTCATTTGCTCTTACCCCCTCCCCAATTTTATCTTTTGTGTCTACAAAAGATATGCATTTATGTCTACATGTAGGTTTGTGCACATGTGTGCAGGTACCTGTGGGGGCCAGAAGAGGGTGTTGAATTCCCTGGTGCTGGAGTTATAGGAGTTGAGCTGTCTGATGTGGGTACTTTGGAAGAGAACTCTGGTCCTCTGCAAGAACAATGCGTGCTCTTAACCACTGAGCTCTCTTTCTAGCCCTCCATCTCATTTTTTGACACTGAACCTGTAGCTTGCCAGTTTGGCTAGAGTGGCTGCCTAACATGTCCTCAGGATACTCCTGTCTCTATCTTACCAGCTTTTTGTGTAGGTTCGCTCTAGCCTCTGCTTAAGACAGTATCTCACTGGTCTTGAACTTGCTATGGAGCTGAGACTGGCCTTGACCCTTGATTCTCCTGCCTCTGTCTCCTGAGTGCTGGGATTATAGGTAAGTGCCACCATACCAAGCTAGAACATTATCTTGTTCAGATCTTGAATATTTGCTAAAGGTTGCTTGCCAGCCTGTAATCCTAGTGAGAGGTGTGTATAGTGGAAGAACATTAAGCTAGTGAGGGAATATACTCTTGAGAATATTGGGGGTCCTGGTCTTTCTACTCTTGCTTATCCCTGCCATGAGGCGAACAGGCTTGAACTTGGCTACAAGTGCCCACCATTGTTGCAGATGAAATAAACCACAGGCCAAAGGAACAGACCCAATCAAACATGGATTAAAGACTCTGACACTGTGAGCTAAGGTTATCTTTTTATTTAAGGCATTTTGTTACAATAATAGAAAGCTAACAACTTTATTTTAAAGATATTTTTATTTTAGCAGGTATGGAATTCTAGGAGTTTTCTTTCATCAGAGATGTTTTTTTGCTTTTTGTGGTTTCTGATGAAAAGTTAGCTGCTGTTTTAGGTGTTCTTATGAATGTAGTTTATCTTTAACTCTGCTGCTTAACATGTTTCCATTCTGAATGTTTCCATTTGTTGTGGAACATAAAGGAGTTTTAAGTGTGGAAGAATTTTGGCTGTCTCTTTCAAATTTCATCCCCTCGGTTCTTTTTCTTTCCTTGTCTTCCTCCCCAGTGGGACTCCAACTATTCACAGGCTAGTCCATAAGGGATTTCCCAAAAGGTTTTATTAATTGGTTCGTTCTCTCAACCTCCTTTTCCTGTACTTGTTTGGTTCCTTTCTGATGAGTGTTAAAGGTCACCTATATTTCTAACTGCAAATTCTACTGCTGAGTTTTTAGGTATTTTTGTCATGTTCATTTTTCTTTATATTCTTGAAAATATAATAGCTATTTTTAAAATCCTTGGCTGCTAACTTCAAAGTCTATTTTTTTTTTTTAATAGTATTGCTGTGTATTCTAGGCTAGCCTGGAACTCCAGTCCTGCCTTAGATACACTCCCCCCCCCCTTTTAAACTCTGTATCTGAGAATGGAATTCAAGTCTTGACAAATTTTACTACTAAGCCAAGACCCCAGGCATGTATATTTTCCACTTTTGGTTGAGTCATGTTAATCTTTTTACATACCTGCTAGTTATGACCTGGAAGCAGGATATTCTGGTGTTTGAGATGTCAAGTGCTACATTTTGTTAATGGTTTTTTAAAAGCAGTAATTCTCAACCTGTGGGTAATGACATCTTGGGCCGGTCACATATCAGGTAATTGTGCATATCAGACATTTACATTCTGATTCATAACAGTAGCAAAATTACAGTGATGAAGTAGCAACGAAAATAATTTTATGGTTCTATAACATGAGGAACTGTATTAAAGGGTTGCAGCATAGGAAGGTCGAGACCTACTGATCAAGAGTGTTGGGTTTTCTCACACAAACTAGTACAGATTACTTTAGCCTTTGTCAAGGCTGCTTGGCTTTCAAGAACAAACCTGAAGCTGGGTGTGGTGGGTGGTACACGCTTTTAATCCAGTACTCAACTGAGTTTAAGGCCATCCTTGTCTACGTTATCTGTCCAGCTCCAGGACAGTCAGGACTACATGAAGAGACCCTGCCTCAAAGTAAAACAAAACAAACCTTAAAGTTAATTGAAGGTGTACTGTTAAGGTGTTTGAGATAGGACTGCAATATGTAGCTTTGCCTGCCCTGGAATTTGCTATTGCAAATAAAGCTGGCCTTGAATTTGTGGCACTCTTAACTGCCTCTGCATCCCAAGTGCTGGCATTACAAGTATGCCCACCATGCCTGCCTATCATCTTTCTTGGAACTTTCCCAAGTATAGTATTATGAAGTTGTTCCATTGACTACCCTCCTGTGTGGATCTTAGAGATTGTCCGAACTATTACTTTCTGGCCACATAGAGCTACTCTCCAAACCCTAAGCTTTTAGGGTCATAATTTTACTCAGTCCCATACCACCTTAACTGATCCTGAGAGGCATATGCTATAAGGAACCCCTGGTTGCTGTGTGAGGCACTGTGTTAACCACTGAGAACAGCAAGGCAAGGAGCAGAGAGAGCCAGACTTGTCCTTAGGCTAACAGACTTCTATGCATTCTCTTTGAACTAAGCAGCATAAGAAAGGTCTTTCCCAGCCTTTTCTCATACACATCATAGAAGAAATGAAGCTGTGGTTTTCATGCAATTTCTGGAGGGTTTGGGTTCTGTGGAGTGACTTGGGAGACTGTGTGGGCAGATCCTGGGGTCTCATTTCAGTTCTCCCTAACTTGTTAGCAAAACAAGTTTGGCTAATGGAAAGTAAAATAGATGGAGTGAGCATAACGGGGGCCTCAGCATTTCTCCTGAATTAACTGGCTAGAGTAGTTGCCTTGGTATGTATGTGAAGGTCTGGTGTGAGTATACACACATACATTGTGGCTGAGGAATAACAATATCCCTTTTTGGTTCTACAGAGAGCAAGTAAGACCAAGTTTAGGTGAGGTGAGCTAGAACTCTAATCTTGGCTTTCTCCTTAGCAAGTGGGTAAGTCCTCTATTTCTTTCTGCATATTGCTTACCTGAAATATGGTGTTATGGTCTACTAAATAAAACAGGCTTCAGTAGGTGGTGACTGCTGGTTCAGGTGAAGGTTCCAAGACCTTTGCTGGGAGGTGGCACCTGGCCCAAGGTCAGTTAGGACCAGAACTTTGGTTTCCCATCATAGCATTTGTGTAGAATACCCAGGGCTGAGTTAACATTCCTTGCCTGGCATCTGGTTGCTCACCTGTATGCATGTGTTAGCATCTCAGACCCATTCTTCAGAATTCATCAATCCCATTTGCAGGTGGGGCCTGGAGCATGTCTTGCACAGGCGCTTGCAGCAGCCCAATTCGGGCAGATGCACTGTGTGGGATGACACAGTAAAGTTTCTATGCAATATGATTTTATTAGCTTGGAAATAGCCCGAACCAAAAGATAGTTAAAAATGGCCAAAAATATTTAAAAATAATAGTTATTTGTTCCTAACATGAATACTTTCAGCTGGATACTAAATTATTAAACACATGGAATCCCAGTAAGGCAGGTGAGCACCCAGAGTTGCATCTGTGGGCACTCTTGGGTGTGGAATCTTGGTAGCATTTGAACCCTTCTTCCTGGTTGTTTGGATGTTGTTCCAGAATATGCAGTCATGGAAACAGGAAGTTCAGGCTGCCTGTGTTATCACTGCTCGTTCTGTTGGCCCTCTGTGATGGAGGCTGACACGGAACCCTGGCCCTTGTTGACATCACTGATGCACACCCACTGTCCATCCACCGACTCTTTCCACAGGGTCACCTGCAAGTTAGTGCACAAAGTCACAGGTTTGTGCCTGTTTATCTGCTGCTCTTCAGTCTCATCCTAAGTGCAAACACAGAGGCCATGGGAAAAACTATTTACCTCCCATTACACCTGCTCAGAATGCAGGGGAAGGAATAACCCATGTTACAGAGCACAACAGGAATAGGCTACAATACAAATTCTGTTTTAAAACTAGTGTAACTATGAGGGGATGTATGTGGCTGAGAACAGGTCAGGGCTGGACTGTCAGTGTCACCAAGTGTAACAGCACAAGTTAAACAGGCAACAGCTACTGTAAGTGGGATCATTGAAGACTAAATAGCTGAAAAAGGTCTGTCCCTGGAGAGAAGCTGAGTGGGTGCTCTCTGATAACATTGTCCTATAGCTCCTATGCTGTCACCTCGTGCAGCTTGCCTGCACCTGTCACAGAAGCAGCATCCTCACTTCACACACAGGGTGAGAAATGGCTTGAGAAGGAAGGCTGTAAAATGCCTCAGGAATGCTAATTTAAACACCAGATCCTGACTCTGGTACAAAGAAATGAGAGGAGGATGACGATCTTTTGAGATGGGCCTGCAAGCCTGTTCTGGAACTACTGCAGAACAGAAAAGGCTACCTACATAGGGTGTGAAGAGATGTTTGTTCACCCAAGCCACTTTGCTAAATGAAATAAGCCTGCCACAAAAAGGACAGAAAATATGGTGGTGGGTAGGGAAGGGGGCTAGTTAATAGATACTGAATTTGCTTTATAAGCTTAAGAGTTCTGGAGATCAGTTACATAGGTCAACACACAACACTTAAAGTCATTACTGTGGTTTAAAAAAAAAAAAAAAAAAGGTATTTTACCATTTCTAGGAAATATGGATGTGTTCTTTACTTTCGGTATGTTGGTCTTTCCAGTGGCTACTTGGGTCATAGCAGAAGCAGGAGGTGGAGACATAGGAGGTGGTACAAGTCCCTGTGAACTATTCCTGGGAAAGCGCCCCATGCTCTCCTTGCAGAGCTTAGGCTATACTGCAGATACGAAATCCCTACACTGCAACCCTATAATCGCTATACAAGTCACCTCCGTTTTCTATGTAACAGGGGACACAGTACCTCAAAGGGTTGAGACAGATACAATTTAGACCCACCTCTGATCATTTACTATACATGCCAGCAAATAAAAAAATATTAGAGCCTATATGCTTGCCCCCTGGTAATGGGGTATATACCTTGTTGTCTCCACCTGACACAGCCAGGATGTTTGCTGTGATGGACCAGCTCACGTGCCACACAACATCGTTGAACTTGTGTAGGAGTTTGGGTGACCACGTACTGCTTGAAGCATCATCACAGGACCAAATAAACACTCGACCATCCTAGGGAAAGACAAACATCAGAAGATGCCAGTACAAGCATTCTCCCTAGGGACAGTCATCTGCACATGCAGAGACAGGGCAGCTGCACTAAAGAGTCTGTTCCAGTGGCCTGCTTCTGATCCTTTCATCCTGAACACTTCTCACAATAGGATAGGGGCTCTGGATTCTGTGGGGATAAACAGGAAATTGTAAGGATAATCTGTTTTTCTTCCTACCTGGCTGCTTTCTCATGGGAATACGGACAGCTATCTCTTCAATCAAGCTCAGAACATGAACAAAAAGAAACTTACAATAAAACACCAATAGACCCACCAGAAGGCCTTGCTTTTTATCTCTCATCCCATTGATGACAGGAAATAAGAGATGGTTGTGTTTAGGAAGGGTGACTAGGTACATGAACCCAAGGCACTAAGTCTGGGTACCTCCATCTCTTACACGAGGGTCAGGAGGGATCTGAACTTGGCTCCAAGCTTGGCACTACTAGTTCTAAAGCTACAATCTCACTAAACACTGGCCCTACGGGTTCCTCTTGGTCTCTGCCCAGGTCTATAAGGATACTGCTGCCCTCCTTCCCCCTTTTGAAGGCCTTTCCCTTTGGCCAGATTGGAAGGACCTCAATAAGATATGGGATGCTTTCATGGTGTGGGGCTGACCTGAGAGCAGCTGGCAATGGTGCTGGTGGGCAGGCCAATGGAGGGGGCCCAGGCAACATCTCGAACCCAGTCGCTGTGTGCCTCTAGCTTCTGCTCCTCCTTCCACTGGCCATCCTCTTCCTCCCTGCAGAGGACACCAGAGCAGGGAATGCAGTGGTAGGCAGGCAGACATCCCCACCCAGGGTGAAGAGTCCACCTTTTATGCTCTCTTCAGTGAGAATAATGAGTGGACTTCTACTTAGCTTACTAAGCTGTTCATAAAGTCCCCAGGAAATGCCCTTTCCTCCACAGCTCCAAAGTTTGGGGAATACTAAAAGTGTTTAGAAAAAGAGCAAGTTTGTTTTAAAATGAAATTTGTAACAGACTGAAAACAGTATGCTGTGATCCAAGGAAAGGTGACCTCGCTTCTTGTACACTCTGGCTGAGCAGTGACGGGCAGAGTAGAAGTGCCCCACTGAAGAGATGTCCACACAATTCACTGACCTCCACAGCTTGATGAGATTGTCACAGCCTCCTGATGCAAACTTCTTGATGTAATTGGGTTTCTGCCCTGATGGTTGGTCTATAAGGCTTCCAGGAACAACAGCAGGGGCCCAACTGACAGCATTACACCCGATCTGCAGAGGAACAATGTAGCGAGGCTGTGCTCTCACACAGCATGGGAAGTTACTCCATAGACTCCTGGTGCTTTTCCTCTAGTTGTCAGGACTTGGGTTACAGCACACAGATGATGTGAGGAACAAAAACTAGGCACTGACATGTTCTTGTAATACCAGCATGGGAGGCAGGATAAGGTACATGAAACAGGCAGATTCCTTAAGGCAACTGGCCAACCAGCCTAGCCAAATCCATGGACTTAGTAAAAGATCCTGTCTCAAAAAATAAAATGTGAAGAGCAACAAGGAAAGATTCCTGATGCCAACCTTGGGACTATACATACAAGTGAACATACCCATACTACTACTACTACTACTAACAAGTATACAAGTAGTACATGTATGTGTGTACATACATACAAACACATGCACAAAAAGTAGGGGTTAGCCATAGAGATAAATTATTACATCAACAGATTTCTCGATAAAAACCCTACAGGCCAGAAGGTCATAGAGTGGTTTGTTTCCATTCCTAAAAGAAAATAACAGTACAGTTCAGAATCAAAAGAAAAATGAGCTTCTGATAAAAGCACAGTTCAAGGGAACTTGGCCACAAGACTAACCTTGTGAACCCTGCAGAGTCCTGTACCAGAGCGGGAAGAAAGATTACTCTCAGAGCACATGGAAGAATAAACATCACTAGAAAAGCAGACATGCAAATGAGAAACAGCAAAGAAACACTAATGCAGTGAATCATTAAACATCAAAGATGAGCTAGAGAAGGCACCATCAAAGATGGCTCAAACTAGATAACTTTTGGCAACTCTGTGGTTTAACTTATTTTTTTTTTCTTTTTTGTGGCACAGTCTAGCTATGTAGCCTAGGTTGACCTTGAGCTTCCCTCCTTCCTACCTCAGTTTCAAAATGCAAATTATCTTAATTCACTAATTAAAAGACAAGAGTAGGGCTGGGAAGATGGTTCTATAAGTAGTGAATGTGGACCCCGAGAATACATTAAAAAACAGGTATTGGCCAAACATGGTAGCACATGCCTTTAATTCCAGCACTCGGGAGGTAGAGGCAAGTGGATCTCTTGAGAGTCTGAGGCCAGCCTGATCTACAAAGTGAGTTCCAGGACAGCCACGGCAACGCAGAGAAACCCTGTCTTGAAAAACAATACAACAAACCCAGCACAAACAGGCATGGTGATGTGTACTTGCATAGTTTTAGCATTAGCAGGGCAGAGACAGGAGGATCCCTGAAGCTCACTGGCCAAATTAGTGAGCATCCGTTTCAGTGAAAGGCTGTCTCAACAAATAAGGTGGACAGTGATAGAAGACATCAGGCATTGATCTGCCTCTGCACGAATATGAACATGTACACATGCATACATTAAACAAATACAAAGAGATGGACTAACTTAAAACAAGAACCAACAATATACTGGATGTAACTCACCTCAGCAGCAGAGACAAACATTAAAAATGAAAGGCTGAGAAATCAAGCAAACAATCAAAACCAGGCAGGAATAGTACCTGACAAAACAGACTTTGTAAGGACATTGTTTTGCAGACAAAACAGTAAGATACTCAGGTCACATGATCAACTGATATGAGGATAATGATTATGATATATATGCACTGCATTTAAGATTATACAGTTATAAGACATTTACTATTCAAGGAAGAGAGAGCTGCAGATACATAGTTAACAAATTCAGAAGTCTGAAATAGGATGCATATTTCTCATTAAAATGGAACAAAACTAGAAGTCAACACCAAAAGAAACTGCAGAAATTATACAAACACATGGAGACTATGATGGTTTGTAGCGAGAATTCTAGAATTTTGGTTTAAAAAAAAAACAAAAACAAAACACCACAAATACAAGAATATGTTTTTGTTTTTAATTCTAGGTGACTACAATTTGCCTTGTGCTCTACATGGCTTTGCCAGCTGCAGATAATTTCTGTAATTGTGTGACATTTGGAATACTGGGTATATAAATGGGAAAGTCCCAAGAAGTGGGTAGGTGGTTGTTGGTCATTTAGGTAGGTTGGTTGTGGCTTGTTAGTAGCTGTGGCCAAAGAAGAAACAAAAGGAAAGAAATTAGATTCAGAGATTTTTCTCTCTGTTAGGAGTGAAACCAGAGTGGCAGGGATAAAGGATAGGGAGAAAGAAGAGCCTACAAAGTAGCAAAAGACCAGCTACAGTAATTAATCTTCACCATCTGAAGACCTGAATTAGACTCACCTAGGAAGCAAACAACTAGGCATGTCCATGAGGACATTTCCAGAACATTCAACTGAATGTAAGCAGGGCTTAAGACCGTGAACTCAATTAAAAAGTGTGCTGCTTCCTGACTGGGGATGCAGTGTACAAACTAAATAAGCCTTTCCTTTCTTGAGTTGCTTTTGCCATGGATTTTGCCACAGCAAGGAGAAAATTACTAATATAAAAACTGTAAATACTTTTGAACAATAAGTCATTAAATTAAGTAGGAAATAAAAATTTGCTTTTCTTTTCCTTTTCTTTTTTTTTGTTTGTTTTTTGAGACAGGGTTCTCCTCTGTGTAGCCCTGGCTGCCCTTGAACTCATTCTGTAGACTAAAAATCAGAGATCTGCCTGCCTATGCCTCCCAAGTGCTGGGATTAAAGGCATGTGCCACCAGCCCAGTCATTTGTTCTTTCATGTACAAGTGTTTTTGAGAATTACAAGACACCTAGTTAGGGGCACAAGAAATGTGAGTTTCCACTTCCCACAATGCTTTCTGGCCAATTTGAATCTTAAATTCAAAGGACCAGAAAGCACATGGAACTAGATCTCTGGATCTTTGAAACATCATGAATTCTGGGGACCCCCAATGCTTGTTAGCCTGAGGCTTCTGTAACTAGGTGGAAGGTGATTGTAGCCTCACACTTCTAACCACAACCTGGGGGCTTACTAGGAGAAGCCAGTGCCACCTCTGCCTTGGGCTGAGAAGGCTGGTGCAGCTGCTGCTCTTCAGAACAAAGAGGCTCCAGCATGTCTGACCTGTGACTCCTCCCAGCCACCACTTGGCAGGGACACCTAGGCTCCTGGGAGTACAGAACAACACAACAACTAGGCTCTCTCCTCCATGCAAGAGGCAGGGGCTGGACTCACCGAGTGAGCATTGTTAATCTTCTTCACTTCCCACTGGCCTTCCCCTGTATAGGTCAGCAAGGAGATGGCCCCATCTGAGCTTCCACAGGCTAGGATCAGGCCGTAGTCATGAGGGGCCCAGCACACAGAGTTCACTGTGGAAAGGAGGCACAGTGAGCAGCTTTCACCCAATAGCTACTATTTTGCTAAATTCTTAGAAAAACCACAGGGATTGCCAGTGGCCAGCTGACATTTGGCCAAATAAGGACAAATTAACACTTAACAGCATTTTCTGTCTGACTTCACAAAGTGAGGAGGAGGGGCCACCTAAGATTCAAGGCTGAGTCTTGGGAAGCCTCACTGTTCTTACTAAACCTCTCTCTCTGGACTGGCTTTAGGTCTTGGGGACAGACTTTAGCTGTGGACACACTAGTTGAAAAGCCAACAAATGTCCAAAAGATGGACAACAGCAAGGGGGAAAGGAGCCTGGGATGTGACCAGAATAGGGGCCCTTCCCACCCACAGGACCCTCATACTCACTTGCCAACTCTACATACCTGAGGAGTCATGTCCTGAGTGCTCATGGGTCTTCTCCCAAGTGCCATTTTCCTCTTTCCAGATAATGACTTTCCGGTCATAGGAACAGGAAGCCAGGATATTGCCATACATGGGGTGGGCCCAGGCCACTTGCCATACTGGCCCCTCATGTCTGCAAGGGAGGGGGTCAGAGGCTGCTCTGAGGGTCAGGGGACCCACAGTGCCACTTCCCTCTGGAGAGACAACAGAATGTCCCCACTGTCTTAGCTTTTTGAGGCAGGCTCTCATACTATGCAGCTCAGGTTAGCCTTGGGCTTGTGATACTTCCAAATGCTAAGATAAAAGGTATGTGCCACCACACCTAAATTTGGTCTGTGTTCCACTAGGTTTAGAATTAAAACTTCATATCTTGAAGTGAGTTACTAAAACATCAAATTGCCTCGTCACCAAAACCAAGTAACAAGTGGCAGGTCTAACAATCTATAATTTCAAAGTCATAGAGCACAAATGATATTCTCAGATAGCTATATGTAAGTTGAAAACACATCTGACTTTTCTTGGTGACAAAGTGACAAGTCTACAGTTATTACTGGAGTTTCCAGCCAATATCCAAAATAGAAGGAAACAGTAAATTCAGAATCATGCAAAATAAATGTGATTGTTTTTCCCATCCCAGTTTGCCCAACGTTGGAGATTCTTCACAGTGTTTATAGGCCCAGACACCCAGGTTAGGAACCCTCACTATGTGAAAGGCACTGATGGAAAGCAGAGCCGTGACCACAAAAATGAGCCAAGACCTCAAGGGTTAGTGGAGGAGTAAAAAGAAAACATTTATCAAATACTCCCTGGCTTATCTGCCATTGGCAAACAGGTAGAACAACAGGATGTATACAGTTTGTCTCATGGGACCAGTGAGATGGCTCAGTGGGCAAAGCATTTGCTGTGTAAGCCTGAAGACCTGAGTTCAAATCCCCAGAACCCATAGGAAGGTGGAAGGACAGAATTCCACAAAGTTGTCTTCTAATTGCCCCATATGAGCCTGCATATGTGTCCCAAGTAAGTTCATCTCATGATCAGATGTCCTAAATGACACTTTGGGTCGAATGACTAGCCGTGTGCAGGATGGTAGTAGTGTAGTGTTCATTGCTTCTCAACATGGCACTGGCTGCCCACATCAAGATGTACTGAGATGGGCCTGGGATAGAGTCAGGATTATCCCATCTGGGGTTAAGCAGAGGAGGGCTTCAAGAGGCAAAGTGCCTCACTTTCCCTGGTCTTTTGGTGGTAGAAATACCATACCCCAAATGCACCCTTATCTGCACCTCTGCTAAGGGCAGATAAGCATCCTTATTGCTGAATGCACTCTGAGATTGCTCTGAATTTGTGCTTTCACCCTTCCTTCCAGGCCTGAAAATCCAGCTATTTCTGAGACCTTCTCCAGGCGTGTTCACACTTACCCTCTGAGGTCTGCAATGAGGATCTGCCCTCCATTTCGCACATCAAAGATTTTGACAGACCTGTCTGAGGAGCAGGTTGCTAGGCGGGTGCCATAATAGTCCATCTGTGCATCATGCTGAAAGAGAAGGACAACTGGGGAAGCCTGCACAATGGGTGGGTAAACCCCCAGCCAGAGACTAGAATAGACCAAAATCTCCCCAAACTCAGTCTCAAAGAATCATTACTCCTAGACAAGAAGCTAGACTGTTGGTATTCTCACTTCCCTGCCAGGCAATGTCCTTCTGGAAGGGAGCAAACAAGCCATACTGTGTTGGTTGTTCCAGACCCTTCATGCACTTCTTCCAATCCTGTTCTGTGAGTGGTACAGGGGGAAAAACTGACTTCTGTCCTCTGTTTCTTTTCAGACCCTGTTCTGACTGCAGGCTCCATGGGCTACTCGGGAAGACACCCTGAAACTCAGTGTAGCCCCAGATCCCAAGGCTAATAATGAGAGTAGGCCTGAGACTACATCAGACTCCATGAAGCTCTTCTCTAAGGCACTGTGGGCCTGGACACAGGATTCTATACAGATATGTGGTCCTCTAACTCTACCAAAGTCCTGAATAGTCTGGGGACCTTCTTCCTATCAGTGTGCCTATTACTCCAGATTCCATACCCCTGGAAAGCAATGCTTAAGTATCATTGCTCCCATGGAACCCACTCTGACACTGACTGGATACCCAGGCAAGGGCTGGCTGCTGCCTCAGTTTTGGGCCTATTTTTGCAGCATGTTGTATGGTCTCCTTCAACACTAGTCCCCTGCTGGCTGGCTCACCTGGAAAGCTTGCTGCTTTCCTATCTGTTCCACCCTGCAGGTTTCAGGAATAGTCAGCTGTCACCTGGAGCAGTTATAACCTTTCAAAGAAGGTGCTGTATGGAACTTAACATAACAGTCCCTTGTGACCTCTCTTCTCGATGAAAATGATTCTTCTGGAAGGTTATCTTTCTGCTGGGTCAGGCCTTGCTCTCCTGGTAGGTAGGCTGTAGGTCCATTTCAAAGCCCTTTTCAGCAGAGTACTATCATACTGGGAAGAGAGGTACAGTAGTATCTAGGATGGAGATGCTATCTCCTTAGCTTTCTGTTATACAACCTTTAAAAAATTAGCTTATTTCTTTAACCTTCAGTTTCCCTATCTTTAGAAGGGGCTAATGAGCACACTGGCTGCAGTGGTCCTTGAAGGCTTAACAGGGTACTAAATGGAAAGCACCTAGGGTATAATGGCAGATTTAATGAGTGTTCAAATGTTTCTAACTTCTGTACTGCCTTATCTGGTCCCCAGGAGGAAACCAAGTTGGGACACTGGCAAGAGTGTTTAGATTGGATCTTATTGCCCTCGGGCCCATGCCAGCTCCAGCCAGGTGGTCTCACACTGCTTACCACCAAAACCAGCAACCGGCAACATGCACAGGTTTGCATCAGAACCCCAGAGCAAGTGCCTGTGGTCAGGCTGGGAGGTCAGACACCTCACTGAAAAGACTGAAACCACTGGGCTGGGGCCCTGGTCAAAGGCTGCCTGCACTGTTTGGCTCCAGGGAGTGGAGTTTTCCAGTTGGAGACTTCAACCTCTGCACCTTCCCCAACAGCTCTACACTGTGCCCTGTGTTGGCCTCTCAAGAAACGCCCCAGGGAATGACTTGCGGCACAAAGGCTTGGTATGGCCTAGTCTCTTGGGTGGAAGTTTATCAACCTCTGCCCTAGGCTTTCACTGTGGTTGCCAGACTCCCTAATCATGCTCAATAACTCTCAGTGTAAGACGGGTGGGAAGATGACTGTCAAACCTTTACAGCCTTACTCTCAGAGTAGGGTTTGGTGCTGGCTGAAGACTGAAGGGCCTGAGCTGCACAGAAGAACCAGGTTCTCATGGCAAAGACAAGCCACTGTCAAAACCCTGCCAACTCAGAGGTCACACAGGAGAAAAGATTAAACTCTGGAGGCTATGGCCTGCTGGGAACTAAGACACAGTCCAAACTCCCACAGAACAGAATACTCATGTCAAGGTTTAGAAGAAGGGCTGAATGGATACTTACAATCATGTCCTCATGAGAGGTGTCCACGGTATTAATTACTGACACCTAGAACAAAGACATCCTGTGAATTCACAGACAGTAGCCACAACTACCGTTGTGTAAATCAACACAACTACTGTGTAAGTTAACTCCTTAAGTTCTTAGGGGCATTCCTTCTCTCATTCATTCACTGACATGCTCATTCTATAAACTCTTTTCATTTTCCACGAAATTGGCTCTCATTATGTAGTTCAGGCTGGCCTTGAACTCAGTATCCTTCTGCCTAAGCCTCCCACATGCCAGGATATATGTGCATTTTTACTTCCAGCTAAAAACCTCTTTGAGCACTGTGTGAAGGACTCACAGTGTGAAGTACAATGGCAGTTCTTGCCTCAGAGAAGCTCATGTTTAAACAACCTGCCAGTAGCCAGCTCAGCCATACTGTTGTTTGTGTGGGCAGGAGGAGCCCAAGATGAGGGGGCTACACAGCTGCCTTACTTTGTTGTTGAGGGAGAATACATAATCCAAGCAGAAAAGGATTCCACAGGCAAAGACAGTGTGAGAACTTGAGGTCAGCGAGCCCGGAGGTAGGCCAGGCAGCTCCCAAAGACGAGGTGGAAGCATGCAGGAGCAGAGTTCATTCCCTTTCTGCATCACAGAGGTTCTGATGGCCCAGAAAGTGTATGTGGAACAGGTTATAATTCAAGATTAGGACTGTGGTGGTGCAGGTCCTTAACACTCTGGAAGCTTGGGAGGGTGGATCAAGAATTCTAGGCTAGCCTGGGCTACTTTTCAGAAAGGTAGGCCCTAGGAGAGTATGGAAGCAAGGCATTCAGAAGGCACACACTGAGTTAAGTAAAGGTTTTCGTGAGAATTCTAAGTGTTCTAAAGAGTAGGCTTAAGGGTCTGCAAAGATTAGAAGAAGAGGAATTGAACCGTCTGCAGACATTGACATTTTCCCATGAGCACTGAGAGGTACCAAGTCCAATTAATTATAGCCAACAGAAAAAAGCTGGCAACTTAAGGAGCCAGGAGAGAGAAAACCAAAACCATACTGCTGGCAATAAACCTAGTTACTAACCCTCTAATATTTAGCCCACAGTCCATGATAGCAGATTACCCTACCCCCACCACACCAATATAAACTTGGTGGTGCTCAAGAGTCCCCACAATCCAGGCTGGCTGAGGGAAAAGTAATTTGATATTGGTGATCTGAAGGACCTTTGAGAGCTGACATATCTTTCTGACCATTCTCAACCAGCAGCCATGGATTGTGACCCACACTTTGGGATGCTATGTGTTTTAAAGCTCTTGGAACAAGTCTCTTGACACTTAAGTGGTTACTGGAATACAGTAAGAAACAATACTCAAAACAATTCAGCTCACTAGAATCACACCGGTTACAAATTTACAATGAACCAGTGTGAGTCTTTAACTCAGCAACAGAACCAACGGCCAACAGAAGAGGGAGGCAGCTCCTTGCACTGCTGTGCCAAACAGGGTCTAAGACTTCCAGAAGCTGGTTCTCATTCATTCACTCAGTGACTCAGGCACCATAGAAGATACACCACAGATACCATGGTATTCAATAATAATAATAAAAGCCGAGACGATCCCTGGAGCCATTCAGCTAGGCCTCCCATCAGTTTCCTGAAGGGCCTATCACACCTGGGAACCCTGTGTCCAAACAACTGATTCCCCCCGCCCCCACCACTTTTGCTGAGGTAGTAGGTGATTAGGTTGATTACGATTTGGATCTTCGCTTGCCACTGCCCAACGCAGTGTTGATGACAGCAGTCTATGCGCAGGCAGGGGATGCAAGTGGTAGTGGGAACGTATTAAGTTCTAATTTGACAGCAGCTCCTACGATAGCTTTAGGTTTTTTGTTTGTTCGTGGGTTTTTTGTTTTGTTTTGTTTTTTCCAATTACGGAGGACAAGACACAAGGGCAGGAGGTGGCTCAGCAGTCCGGGCCTCTGAATTCCGGAGGGCCCAGCGGCCTTGCCATAATCTCCCGCTCCGAGACCCACAAAAGCAGGACACGCAAACCTTGAGGAGGTGGAGGTGGATGGCCGAAGGCCACGACTATCACCGGGAACGCAACACTCACCATAACTGCAGCAGTGGCGACTCACGGCCTCGGACGTGGCAGCCCAGAACGCTTCACTTCCGGCGCCGGCCCGCAGCCGGCAGACCTTCACCCAGTAGCTTCCGGTCAGCAACACACTCGACTCACACAAAGGTTCCGCGTCTTCTGGGACCCTTGCCCCGCCCTCTCGCGTTTTCGCCCTTATCTTGGCGAACGGTGGGGCTCTGGTTGCTGTAGCTTTTAATGAGCTGAACCCGTCACTAGCGGGTTTTCTATCTAGATCAATCTTTTCTCGTTCGTGAGGTGCATACGTAAAATGACTACTGATAACAGCTTCGCCCTTCTTTTCTGCGGGTTCTGGGTCCCGCTGGTATATCATGAACATTGTAGAGGTTAATTTCGTTAGTGCACTGGGGTAGTGCTTTGTTAGGTCGTCGGCAGGACGGCCCTGCTATATATATAGGGCCGATGTCTTCAGAGAGCCCAGACTTCCAGAGGGATCCCCTGGGATCCTGGAAGTCCTGTCGAGAGACCAGTGTCTCCAATTGATAGTGTACCTACCAACTTTCTTAAGGGCAAGCCAGAGTCTCTAATACATGGGAATTGACTGTTCCAAGGGAGGGCAACTGGAGACCCCGACCCCTTTCCCCTGGCTTTTGGTTTTCCGCAAAAGCACTATAATGGGGAATGCCAAGCTGCAGAAGCTCCTCAGATTCACATGGTTCCATCCTCCCACCCACTTCAGACACTTAGAAGCCAAGTGGCCCAGAACGGAACCTGCACTCCATCACCAGCTGAGTGAAAATTCTTTCTGGTCCTATGTTGAAACTGGGATTAAAAATCTTGGCTGGATATAGCTACCAAAACTCCGTGTGAAGGAGTTTGGGAGAAGTGCCAGGAGAGTGGCAGCCTTATATCAAACACCCCTCCCCCATCCATCTCACCGCAGCACTTTTTAAAAACTATTTTTCCTCCAATGGAGAAGTATTGCAGGGATGTGAAGAGGTGTTACTTAGGGTAAAACAGACTTGAAGAGGCTCCTTGGCGTTTTATTCTTCAAGGCACAGGCCCCTCTGTAGATGCACCACGAATCCTTCAACTGTTAGGGTCAAGTTCCTTTTCTCTGAGCTTTACTTTTCTCCAGTGAAAAAATGGTGACAACAGGCATCTTACATGTAAATATATTGTATGAGGTGTCATTGTTATTAAGGGGAATTTCCTGGTGTGAATCCCGAAGCTGAAGACATTGAGGGTCTGGGTAAGCAACGACTTATTTGCAGATCGACTGAAAGGCACGGTGCCCTGAAGCTTTAGAGTGCTGACTCTGGCTGAAGATGGAAAGTTACTAGAACCTGCTTCTGAGGACTCATTCTTTGCCGCTTTGAGTGGCTCCTTCTCTGTTAAGTGAGAAGCACAGCACAGGTGAAGAATCTCTTACCTGAAATACTTGAGACCAGCAGTGTTTAATTTTGGTTTAGTGAACATTTGCATATTCGTGAGATATTCTGGGATAGGATCCAAGTCTGATTACAAGGTTCACATGTTCTATATACACACATAGTTGGAATTTATATATTCTTAATAATTTTGTGCCCCAAGCAAAGTTTGGTGGTGTGGTATCACATCGGCACTGTGATTCAGGATGCTCACCTGTAATACAAAGCCTGAAAATTAATATTTGGTTTAAGTGAACCTTGGAACTGAAACCATGTTTGGAAGTTAGTTGGAGCCAGTGACACTTGATCTCACCATTCAACTTGTGAAGAGCTGGGATTTTGTGTCTATAACTTGAAGTTGTTTTTTTTTCCCTCAGTCTAGCATATTTCCTTTTTCGTGAGAGGTTTGCCAGATTCAAATTATTAGATGTCCTGGTTAGTTTAGTGTTTTTTTTTTTCTGACTTGACACAAGTCAGGGTTATCTGAGAAAAAGGAATTTCACCGAGTAGTTGCATCGGTGCAGTTGAGCCATAGACAAATCTGTTGGGATATTTTCTTGATTAATGACGGATGTGGAAAGGTCCAGATCACTGTGACTGGTTACAGCCCAAGGTAGGTGGTTGTGGGCAGTATAAAAAAATCAGGTCATGAGGAACAAGCCATATCCTCTGCTTTAGTTCCTGTCTCCAGTTTCTTCCCTGCTTGAGTTCCTGCCTTGACTTCCTTCAGTGATGGACTATGATTAGGATATACAAGCCAAATGCATCCTTTTATCCTCAAGTTTCTTTTGGCCATTGTGTTTTCTCACAGCAATAGAATGCAAACTAAAACACTAGGGTACCAGGTTCCTTTTTGCTTTCCTCCTCTTCTGTAAGGGATGCCACCTATAATCTGTATCTACGTTTTTCCACCTTTTACAATTTATTTCAGACCATAGTCAGGCCACTCATGGTTTCCTCCAGTTGCTTCCTCTCTCCCTCCTACCACTTTGCATGTGAGTAACTCTTTCATTCCTGAGACCCTTCCTCCCAAGCCTTCTCTCTGAGATGGGTTAATGACTCATGGAAGGTCCCTCAGGTGGTGGGAGCTCAAAAGTATGATCTAGAGCAACGTGTCTTTCCCAACCAGAGACTCAACGTTCCCGAGTTCAGATCCATAGAGAGTGGGGACCCAGCTGTCCTTCGGAAAAAGGCCTTGGGATGGTTATCATGCCTGCATTTCCACGTGTGCATTTATTGTTATTGCTTAGTATAGTGTTGAAAAGGCTGACAAATCCCATTAGTTACAAAGAGCACAAGCCAGAGATACAGAGAAATAAAGAGTGTACAATAAGAGCACAGTCACTTCCCAGCCCCGATTGTCCCAGAGCCCCCCAGGGCCCAGGCAGCTTATGGAAGCTGGAGGCGGCACCATTCCCTCGCTACTCTGTTATAAAAGATGTGCACACAAGAGTTAGCAAAGTGTGATGACCCCCGAGAGGAAGGGCCCTGGAGGGAGAGCACCACAGACATTACAAAACAGACCAAGGGCCTGGAAGGGCCCAAGTAGCCTCAAACCTTTTGTTTTGGGAGGAGGGTCTGATGGCAGCTACCCAGGGCCTGGGGTCCAATGCCTTGGGTGGGTCGGATCTCTATATTAAACCGAAGGGCTCCATTTGGAACTTGGAAAATACTTGGGGACTCTTAGGGTCTGATTGGGGCATTGGTGTTTCAAGAAGTGTCCTCACTTCTGGGTTCTCCAAGGGTGGGGCTTCAGATACTAGAGTGGGAGAGAGTTGGGTGGAAGGCTTGTCAGTGTGTGGTTCAGTTGGCAGCCTCCTAAAGCTATAGCAAGGGTGCCAAGACATCCAGGCAAGGCATTTTTTTTTTTTTTTGTATTCCAAAGGTGCTAAGACTCTGAATAAGAGATAACATCCAATAACCCACCCCAAATAACCAAAATCCAGTTTAGAAAAGGCAGACAGGAAGTGTCCCTCTGCAAAATAGTTCTGATGGGGCTGAATGTTCCCTCCAAGTACTGGGTCTGGAAGAGGTCTTTTTTACCCATCTAGACAATGGGCATATGGGGACCTGCTCTGGCACAACCACAGGAGATGACTTGTTGGGTAGGGCTTGGTGGCCTTTCCTGAAATTCCAGGGCTTAGGGGACAAATAAGTTGCTAGCTTCCCAGAATTCAGGATGTTTTGTTTTTTCGTCTGTCCTGACAGGAAATTCTGCACATAGAGTTCTGAATATACAGTGATTATAGTGGATGTGGGGCAGCATGTTACAGTGACAGGGCCTAGAGTCTAGGGCGAGAGGAGAACAGAAGATCTGGCAAAATGTTAACATTTCTTCAGAAGAACAGATGTGAGGGGAAGTATTGTGAACAGAGAGGGGCCTTCACCCTCCCGCTGCATACTAACATACTTGAGAGGGACAATAATGAAAACATGTGGCTGGCGCCAGATAAGGGAACAAAAGAGAAATTCTAGATTTGGACTTAAGTCTATGTGAGAAATCAGGAGGTGGCAAAGGTGCCTTTTCAACAGGCTTGGGGATACAGTGGGTTATTTTTATTAACCAGAGGACCCAGGATAGGTTGAACTCTGGCTTGGGAGCAGCCAGTTGCATCTACTCTCAGAAGTAGGACACCTCCTTCCAGTCAGCTCTGAGCTGTGGTTGGGATGAGGATAGGAATGAGGGGTGGGTGGAGAAATGGAGGATGCTCCTGAATCCAGGAAAGCTGTGAGCAGCAAGTTGAGCCTTCCTCCCCTTCTGCACAGTTAGGTGACTGAAGCACCTAGATCCAAAGTGCAGATTCCTTGCTGGGTGCTCACCTGTCGTCCCTCACCTATCTGAGGAGTTGGGGAGTTGATGCATTTACAGAGCGCAGAGGACAGGAACAAAGGGGGCAGGTCCCACATTAGAAAAGAGTCTGCCTATGTTCGGCTTGTTTTTTTTTTTTTTTTTTAAATTCCATAGACACACCAGAAACACCTGTGTGAGAAGAGTCAGCCATGGAAAGCATAACCATTGCATAGTATTAAATGAGCAGAGACGGTGAATCTTTTATTTACAATTATTGTCTAGATAAAAAAATTCATAAAAACAGATGAATGGTCATAAATTATTGACCCCCTAATGGGGTAAACTGCCAAACGTACCCCATGCTGCTAGATATAGGACGCGGAAGTGCAAGCTTTGTGTACTACAGTGAGTTTTGACAAACCAACTATCTCCTGTGTAGGTATGTGCATGTACGGAGGAGTGTGGGTGTGCGAGGATGAGGGGGTGGGGCATAGACTAGCTCTCATTCCTGACACTGGGAAACCAATGCTAATGGCAGGCCTCCTTTCTAGTTTCTTCTGCTCCTTGCCTGAGAAGCTGGCTTTGCTCAGAGAACCCCTTTCTGCTTGCCCCTGAGGCCTGGTTCCAAAGCCCAAGGACCCTGGCTTGTAAGTACAACAACCCTGGTGGCATGGAATGAGGCCATAGATGCATGATTGAATGAAGAAGGGCAAGATGAAAAGTGTGACAAATGAACCCCCCCATAAAAACCCCCAAAACTAACCAACAACAAAAAAATCCCCAAACCAAAAACCTATCCTGTTGCAAGGCTGCCCCAGATTTCCTTTCCTTTCTTGGAGGGGTGCTGTGGGCTGGCTCTGGTGGTGTCTGTACAGGGCTCCAGTGAGCACATCTAGGGCTGGTCCGCCACTACTGGAGAGGCAGCTCTCTCTCCTGGATACATTCAGAATCCTTCGAGATATTCTTCCTTACAGAAAGATTGTGGCCAGGTGGGATGGGCAGACTTTGAACCCCAAACCAAAACTCAAGTTTTTTCCACAGCCATCCAGACGTGGGCCCTCCCAGCTGACTATGGCTCTTTTCCCAAGTGGCTGTCATCTTGTTTAGTGAAAAGGTCTCTGGGCTTGGAGGAGGGCTGGGGGCCAGGCTGAGGAGCGAGGAACGATTGTGGAAAGGGTGGGAGTGAAGGATGGAGTTCACAAGTGAGGCGGAAAGTGTTTGGTTTTCCTCGAAGCATGGGACATCATCGATCATGGTATTCAAAATGTCTTTTGCACTGTACAAGTTTATGGAAAAAGATTGTATGCTGAAAAGTCTCAAAGCAAACTTTGTATTAAATACAAAAGTTCTCTTATGAAAAAAAGCTGAGACCCACAAAGTGCTTAGCAGTTCAGAGGCTGACAGACAAGCTCTTATTAAGTGGGATTACTAGTGCTGTTATTGTTGGGGGAGGGGATAGCCACCTTTTCTCACCTGTGATATGGGAAGATATCAGAATGGCTTTCTGTCTGGGAAAGCAGGGCTTAGTGTCAAAAGGCTACGGTATATATTGTGACTACAGGAAGACAATTTGGTTTAGAAATCACACTGAATACATCTCAATGTACACATCATAAGGTTCATTCGGATCTAAATAGTGCAGAGAAAAAAGGCTATTCTTCTTTAAAAAGAAAAACGAAAGCAGCAAGCCATACCGACCCTCATCCAGCATGATGGCAGTGCCTATGCTGCCGTTTATAAGGAAAGAAACTTCTAAATTACTAACTAAAAAAAAAAAAAAAAAATCAACACAATAGCATTTGTAATATCTGAACACTACCTTGACTCACAGACAGTGCCAAAGACAACTCAGTTCTGAAATGCTCTCTGTAAACTCAAGTGAGTTTCATTGAGAGAAAAGCCCTCTACCGGTGCACTACAATGTCATGGGACCTGGACAGTCACTCTTGTTGCAAACCCGGGAAGCCTTCTCTCCTCTTCTCCCTTGTCTACGGTGGAGCACGTTGCTTAGCTCCTCAGGATGGATCCTTGGGAGCCGTTGGCTTTCTGCCTGAGCTTCCCACAGTAGTGACGTTATTGAACGGAAATAGCAGGCAAAAATCAGAGCATGGCTATCGTAAAACGTCAAGGATGCAATCCAGGGGATGTGTCTGTTGGGCCGAGCTGTTCATAAGCATCTTGGCCACCAGTGTCCTTAAACCACACAAAAAGCCAAAGACATTATCTACAGGTTTGTAAACAAATTACATTCTTCTTTTTAGGACATAAGTTAAAATAGAGCAATTTAAGCAGAAACAAGGCAACATGCCGGCAAAGGAACTTTATATATCCATGTATATATATGTTATATATATATATATATATATATATATATAATATCTACCTATCTATATGCACGTATACAGTCTCCAAGAAGTATACGTTGATATAGATACAAAGAAACGGATATAACCTCATGAGTGTCTGTGGAGTTCTTGGGTTCCATTGGTGCAAATCTACTCTGTGATTTCAAAAAGTTATTAAATTAATCTAGACATCTGAGACCATGCTGGACAAGCATTTGAAACCTCATAGACCAGTGGACTGAATGAACAGCAGCAGTCTGTTCGCAGTTCCTGTTTGCAGTTCCCGCCTAAGAAAACAAAAATCTCTCCTCCCCAACCCTTCAAGAACCAAATGAAGGAGGGGATTAAAAGTGTCCAGGTACATTCATGCTGGGGACGCAGTGGCCGGCGGGTGCATGGCTGGTCCGTGTCTGGCCTGGAGCCTGGAAGGGCTCTTTTTTTTTTAAATTAATTTATTATTTATTGGAAAAAAAAATCCACGCCACTCTCTGCTCCAGATGACCCCAGGGCAACCCCGCCCATGGCCTAGGAGTGAAAAAGAGTTCAAACAGCATGGCAGCCAGAGAAAGGGTCTGTGTGTGGAAATGGGTTCTCTCTCTGCTGTGTGGGCTCCGCCCAGTGCTCCTTGCTGCGTCGGGGAGTTGGTGCCTGGAAGAATGTGCGCCCGGAGGCGGGTGGCGGCGGGTCCATGAGGATGGCCAGGCGACAGGGGCCTCAGCTAAAGCGACGTCTCCAGGCTGTGGATGGGGCTCCCTGGACTTGAAGAGGTAGCTGATTTGCTCGTGTCGGTCGTCAGGTTGATCCCGCTGTCGATGGCGCTATTGTTCTTGTTGAGCGAGGACGGCGGGCTCGAGTTCTGCTTGAGCGCGGCATCTTCTTCCAGGTCGGTGTCATCGATGAGGGGGATGTGGGGCTGGGAATCTTCGATCCGGAATTCAGGATGAGCCATGAAGTTATGGATGGAGGTTCGAGACTCGGGTTTTTCTAACCCTTCATAGAGAGAGCTACGGAACGCCTTCACGACGCGGATCTGCAAGGGAAACACATTGGTCAGGAGTGGGCTGGCTTCTCCCGGGGACTTGGGAGGAGGGCTGGGGGTGGGGAGGGCACGCAGGCTGCTGGGATCCACAGTCGCTGGTATTTATGAGCATCGATGGGGACGGATGGCAGAGGGCTTGGGGGAATGCATCCATGAGTTGGTTTTTAAGTGGCTTTGGTTTGGGTCAGAACTATGGTATTAGTGGGGTCAGTAAAGCACCAACACAGAGATGCTTGGGCAGTTGGAAACCGGAGCATGGTCCACTCCGAAGGGCACCCGACCTACTGAGAGACAGAGCCTTGTTAATGTCACAGCAGAGTTTGACCATGCAAAGGGGTTGAGGCTTAGGGGGAAGTAGGAAAGAGTCTATTCGTTAAAAAAAAGTGAATCTTTAAAAAAACCACACACAGTTAAGAAACCAAACCACATGGAACAGGTTACAGGTCACACAGAGAAGGAACAGGAAGGAGAGACAGTTGGATGAGGTGGGATGAGAGGACACACGAGGGCCAAACAGAGAAGGGGGACATCAAGCCGAGGCAGCAGAGCAAAGCGAAGCCAGGGAAGGCTTTCTGAGGTGCAGGGCTGCAGCAGCCGGGAAGCACAGAGGAGCAGCACACAGAACGTTGGGGGCAGGGGGCATGCCACAGGGGTCAGGGGTCAGGGGCCACGCGCACACACACTGACACACAGCTACACTTGGAAGCCTGCACAATGTGAACAAAGTTGTCTGTGCCCAGCGCCTCTTTCCTTCATGCATTTGGGAGGTAAACACTCGAGTATGGGCTCAAAGCCCTGGCCAGCCATTGTAGCTTGCTAAGGGGCACCCTTGTTTCCTGCAGTTCGGGGGTTATGGCTGTTTGTGTTCTGAAAACACAAGCTCAAAAGAAGAAAGGACCAAAAAGAGAGAAAAAAAAAAAGAAAAAAGTCCAGAAGTGGATAGCCAGCTCCCAGATCCCCTGTGGGTTTTGGGATGTGGGGTAGGGTATCCAGGGTTTGGTGCTGCATCATGGTGAGTAAGCCAGGAACTTCGGTTCCCTAGGCCTTTTATTCTCTCCTCTGAAGAATGGGAGGAGCCTGGCCTCCGGTTTCCAAGATGGGTGCAAAGAGCTCTGGATTTGGAAAAGGGCCAGGTTGAAGTCTTGGCTGAGACATTCATCATGTCTTGGCTGTAGAGAGCTATACCATCTAACTGGTCGTGTTCTAAACTGCCTTACAGGGTGCAGGGGGACAGGAACGTGCCTTGGGTCTTAAGGGACCGATGGGACTTGGAATAAAGATGTCTCTTGCTCTCTCCCCAGTGCTGGCTCAGAGCAGGGCAAAAGAGTAAACACAAGATGGCCAGATGCCACCAACAGCTGAGGGTCACATGGCCTTGGCCATGGGGGCAGGAAGCCTGACAGAGACAGTTGTGGAGAGGTCCTTGGACTCCCAGATTAAAGTTTTGCTAAACCAGGGAGCTTCTTTGTGGACCATGGTTAGGGAGATCCCTGTTTCCAGGAGAAACTTCTAGATGGCTCTGACTGCTGAGTCTGTGTCACAGCTGAGAGATGGTTTTCTGTTTCTGAGCTAAGTCGGACTGCAGAATTGAGAACTCAGCTTGGCACTGATAGTTGCTCTGCTTGGACTGTGCTGTCTGGCTCTTCTCCTCCCCCCACTCCAGTCAACTCTCCTCCTTTGCCACCAGCCTTCTCTTAGCTACAACTTCTGCTTGCCTTCTGAAAAACACTCTGTTCCTCCTCCTCCCTATAACTAGTGACCCCGGAGAACTCTGCTTGCTGGAACCCAGGCAAGCTGTCAAGTGGAGCCAGGCAGACTGAGTACTGCTGTTCTGTGGCCCTCTCAACTGTCTTTGTCTAGGGATTCCCTTTGTAGCTTCTGTAAGACTGTTCATTTTCTGATCTCGTAAATGGGCTGTCGAACCCCTGGAAATAATAATAATAAGAAAAGGTATTGCCTTAGTTTGCTCATCTTTTCTGTATTTGTTGTTTGCTTGCGTTAAGGGAAGGTCTCATATAACCCAGGCTGGGACTAGGGATCTAACCCAGGGCCTTCTGCGTGCTAGGCAAACACTCAGCAAACACTAGGCAAGACCTAGCTGCTGGCCTCCTCATCTGCAAAGTGGGAGTGCATATGTCCCATCCCTCTATCTGCACAGCTGGCGCCCAGCCTTCTGAGGCTCGCTTGCCATAAGACACTGGCTGGCTGGAATGCCTAGCATATGAAGGAAGTTAGGGGCTAGTGGTAGGCCCTTGTCATATGACTGACAACGCAGAGGGGATGACACACAAATGAGATGAAGCCCCTCCACCCTCCCCCTGGCATGGAGACAACAGAAAGAATGAACTGCTCTGGACAGGACTGTGGGGACAAGACTTTTCGGGACACCCCGCCATGGCCATCTCAAGACTCCACTTCGATTCTCTCTGCAGCTGAAATGGAAAAAAAAATAGGGGAAGAAAAAAAAATAAAAGCAAAAGCAAAAATCTCTTTCATTTCCTCTGCCTGCCTGCTCTAAAGATAAGTTTCAGGACAGAAGACTCTTAGGAGTATGGGGCAGGGAACAAGGCAGGGCCAGTGGGTAGGACTGTGGATATTTGCTTTCAACAGCCTGAGGGACCTACAGTTCTGGGCCACTGGGTGTCTGGGGAGGCCGAAGCCTTGCTCTGAGGTGGGCTCCACATACTCGAATGTTTACCCGGCTTCAAGGAAGCCAAGAGTCTGGGATTGAGTCACATTCATTTCAGGCTCAAGGGTAAAGACTCACAACCTCTTTTAATTTCACTCTCTCTTGCTGAACTCTGTGTCCAGGGTTCTCTAGCCCTCTAGGAAACAAAGACATGGAATATTCAGACAGTCGGAGAGCTCCAGGGTCCCCCCAGCAGCAAGCCACTTCCTTCCAACCCAAGCTTGCACCAATTCAGTTACCAGAATGCTAAGGAAATACCCAGCTTTCCTCTTTGCCACTGCCTGCTTTGCTCCTCACCACAAATGCCGCACATACTGGCAGTTCTTGAAACCTAAGTCTAAAGGAGACATGTGGGTTCTTGGGGCTGTGTGTGTGTGTGTGTGTGTGTGTGTGTGTGTCTGTCTGTCTGTCTGTCTGTGTAGTGGGATTGAAGCAATGTTCATTGTGGAGCCTCCTCAGACAAGTGAGGAACGCAGGGAGGATGAGAAGAGGAGTTTGGCCTGGATGAATAGCCTGGTGTCCTGGTTGACCGGTGGAGGTTGCCTCTATGCCTCTGTGGGCTAGAGGAACACTAGTGGGTGTACCCTCCCTACTCTCCACCCCTAGGATGATGGAAGGGGTGCTCCTTCTCCTCTGGAAGTCCGTGGGCACCAGCATTGGCTCCTAGAGCTAATGCCGTCCTCTGTGCTATCAGGTCAAGCCTGCCTAGAGAGTGGGGTAGAGCGGAGCATGTGGGGCTCCAGGCCACAGTACTATTGTTTCTCTTGCTGTGTGGTCTTGGCCAAGTGGTGTCTCTGGCTACCCTGGGCAACCCTCCCCTCCTCATGGTGAGATGTATGTGAGGTAAAGGAAGTAGAACTGTTGTGTAGGGCTCAAGTACAAGGCATTAGTGGTGTGTCCTTGAACCTCTGGGTAGAAAATCAAATTCGGTTTTGAGATAAGATGAGAAAAGCTTGCAGCTGCCCTGGGCTCTCTCCTGAGTGCTCTGGTCCCATCCCAACTGACCATATCTCCCCACACATACTGTCTGCCTGGGGCCATCTAACAGCTGTGCTGTGGAGGGGTGCACAATGGGTTCCCCGACAGAAACTTCCCTATCTTGCCCCTTTGTGATCAACTCCTAATGACACGAAGGAAAGAGATTATTCCTTCTGGGGGAACACAGACTCCAGGCATTTGCCTCAGCAGGTATGTGACCAGTCCTCTGCTGGGGAGATCCTGCAGAGAGTCTGGTGGCCCAGTTCCACCCACCCTTCTGCTTTCTGCCTGCCTATCAGACCTTCCTATGGAAAGAAAGCTTTTTTTCTTCTTTTCCAAGACAGGGTTTCTCTGTGTAGACCTGGAACTTGAGGCTGGCTTCAGACTCACAGAAATATGCCTGCTTCTGCTTCCCAGGCACTGGATTAAAGGCGCATGTAGAAGAAAGTACTTTGACCTCTAAAGGGACCTTGCCTGATATTTAAAGGATCCTCAGGGTCCCAGAGAGTAGAAGACAGAAACTACATATGCAGGTGATGAGAGGATGTCTATTTGATAGCTGAATTGTGACTTGGTGATTAAATACCTCTTTAAGCCACACAGGTGGCAGTCTTCCTAGGAGGCAGTGGGCTTGGCAGAGGAATGGTCAGGTTCTTTTTGAAACCTCATACCCAGCAGAGGGCCCAAAGAGACTAAGAATTACAAGCTGGAGTTTAGAGCAGGGGGTTCAAATGGGAGATTGTTAAGGAGGGAGAGGAGGTGGCTCAGCAGAGGATGGATGAGAGAGTTAAGCTTGTCCAACCTCTCTCAGCCCGGAGAGGGAATGAAGGATCATGGGTCAAGATGGTAGATGAGTTTTGGTACCACCCCAGCTAGGCTTTTTTTCCTATGACTGCTCCAAAGTTAGGGTTACATGGAATGAAGGAGGGATTGGTCTGCTTGGAGACAGGAGAGTGGGCACATGGGCTTGTCTGTAGAAGTGTGTTAGGGACCACCTCCTTGATGGCTCCATAGTGATGCAGACAGAAGAGCAAGAAAGAAGCTGCTGAGAGAAGAGAGGACAGCTTTTTGTTCTAGAATGTGAGTGCAAAGCTGAGGGGCTGACTTGAGGACGACGTTAGAGGATACGTGGGTGCTTGGGAATGCCACATGAAAGAGGTGAACCAGCTTGAATAAAGAATTGAGCTTGTGCCCTGGAGCCAGACTCCTAGAGGTCAGAACTCAGGCTGACACACACATCACCAACAAGGCTATCTCCATGGCAACCACTGGTGACTGCACTTCAAGATGGAAGGTGCCAGGCAAGGTGAGAGTTGGATGGATGGGACAGGGAAGAAGGAAAAGCCAGCTGAGCATGGGTCACTCACAAAGGCTAGAGGGGTGGGGCATTTTCTCTGAAGGGAAAACCTGGCCATGGTTTCTCAGAGACTCAGACAACATCTGCTCAGGTGTACCTCTGCCTCATCTGGGCTCATTTTGTGCCAATGGGAGAACACCATTGGGCCTCCTTGTCATTCTATATACCAGGGAGGGCAGCACCCATGGTATGGTCATGGGAAACCAGCATAGGCTATCAATGGGCTCCTAGCGATCTGTGCATCCTGCTGGAGGGTCCCAATGGAAGAACCCCAAACCTGTATGTAGATCCTCCCGCTCAGGGGCGAGGAGGTGTGATGCTGGGTGTCCTGCTTTGGGAAGTGGGTAGGGGCCACGTTACAATGCATCAAGAGATGGAGTCTGTTTCTCATCAAAGAACTTGAAGGCTGGCTGGGGTACCACACATAGGTCTCTGTGTTAAAAGGCTAGGACCGAGGCTCCATGTACTTTGGGAAGGTTTGAATGAGGCAGATAGGAAGTAGAGATGGAATCTTTTGGCTTCCGAGGCCATGAGAGGTCCAGCAAAGAGCTAGACAGAACCAGAGACCTAGAGCTCTAGGTTAGAGGCAGTGATATGGGCAGATGTGCTTGAAAGAAGGAAGATAAGGGATTGGGGATTTAGCTCAGTGGTAGAGTGCTTGCCTAGCAAGTGCAAGGCCCTAGTTTTGGTCCTCAGCTCTTGCGAGGGGGAGGGGAAAGGGAGGGGAGACAAAATACTAAAAAGACCAAAAAAAAAAAAAAAAAAAAAAACAAAAACCCACAAAACCCAAAGTAACTGGCAGAAGGAAGATGAAGATGAAGAGGTGGTCAGAGTTCCAGGCTCCCCCTCAGATAAGAGAAGGGCATCAGGTTAGAGCATCTTTTTTGGGACTAGCTGGCACACAGGCAAGATGTGTATGCCCCACTGTTATCTACTTGAGATCAGCTTGGATGGAATGGGAGCCTTGTCTCTTGCGGGAAAGGAGTCGGGACTTCAGCATGCTCCACCCTCTGTGGGAAAAGGGCTTGCAAGGCAGCTGCTCAGTGTCCAAGGGAGGGGCGTGGCCGATCATGAAGTGCTGTGGTTTCTTTGGTGCTCTTCCATTCCTGGCTGTGACATCTGATCTGCAGTGACTGCCTGGCTCATATGGTCCCTCTTGTGTTGAGCCCCCATTGTGACTGTGACCCCTGAGAGGCTTCTACACTTTGACCCACATTAACCCTTTGACTAACTGCAAGGCCTTAGTCATCAAACTCTGACCCTTTCCCTTGTGGGCCAAGCTCTTCCTGACAAGGCAAGAGACTAGAATGTGGGCCGCTCTGTGCCTGTCTTGGTGACAGCCTCACTCTGGCCTCAGGTGCTGAGGAGGACTGGGACTCCTTGGATTCTAGAACCTTTTTGACTATGGTATGACTCTTTGATGGAATCAGACCTGTTGAATGCTTATAATTCCAATGACCCCCTGCTATTTACAATCCCTGACCCCCAGCTAACCCCAAGACTGCCTGAGGACCCTTGACCAATGATGCTGTCTTCAGTGGCTGTGGCCCTTCAGCCCCTGGGCCTCACAGTGACCCCTGTCCCCCCATGTTCTCTGGAACCCCGGCCCCTGCCCGCCTGCCCGCCCAGGAGCTGGCGTTGGTGGTGCCAGCGGAGGCGGGAAGGAGTCACACTCACGCCCAGCTGCAGCAGGAGGAAGGCTGGTCGGAGAGGAAAGAGCATTGGATAACGACACGCGACTAGGGCTAGAGAGACTGGCTACATCCTGGGTCTGGCTGGTGACGGAGGACTGTCTCCGCAGGGCCCCCTGGAAGGAGGCCCCGCTCTTGAAAGTATTGACTACTTCAATCTGCAACGGAGGAGAGAACGAGACAAGTTGCGAGAAGAAACGAACACCACAGCTACACAACTGACAGGCGCAACATCACATAACAGCCGCAGCCACGGCGACGAGGACAACACCACTTAAAACAAAACCGAAAAAGAAAAAAAATACTAGACACACTCCAAGGTTTGGAAAGGTATCTGCTCAGCTCTGGGCCCGTCTTGGGATCCCAAGCGGGGGCGGGGGGTGGGAGGTAGGGAGAGCAGGTGTGAGCTCTTTCCTCAAGAGTGGCTCAGGGGCTGGGGTGGAGGTGACATCAGAATGGGAGAGTGGCCTCAGGCACAGAGCCAGAGTGATGCGGTGAGTGAGACCTTGGGGAGGATAGATCTTGGGCCAAGGTCTATCTTTCTTTACTTACTAGCTAGGTAACCCGGGGGAAGTCCTGTTTCTGTTTCCTAAGGCAGGGCAACGCTGTCCATCTAGCGGCGATGTGAGTGGCAGTAACTGGGTCCCCCACAGTTGTTCAGAGAAGGCTGGCTCAGAGTCACCCCCACCTACCCAGGATTATAATCATCAGGGGACCACCTCCCTCTTCCTCCTGAGATGTGAGACCTGTGGGGGCAGTGCCACCTACCCCAGCCCTCATGGGCAACAGGGGCTGCCAGGGTCCTGGCCACAGCAGGAGAGCCCAGGCCTGTGTGAGGCAGCTGTGAGTCCAAAACCCACTCCCCTAAGTGCCAAGTGGGCAGAACACCCTTCTCCCAGGGGCCATATGAGTCAAATGAGTTCCTGGGCGGCGTGAGGGGCGCCAATGGAGCCGTCTGCTGCGGTTCATGGAAATGGAGGAGTTGGTCCACGCGTCACTTGCCCAGATTGCTTGGGTGAGGTATCTGAGGTAATGCTCTGTAGGTATCTTTCTGGGCAAGAGATCTCTTTCTCTGTTTCCTACAGTACACTCAAACTGCACCTGCCCCAGGCATGGGGTCTTTGGGAGAGCGTGGGATGTGCCCTTCCTGCTCCATCGTGTACCACATAGTGGCCATATGACTTCGGTTCTGGGGAAGAAGCCTGCTTCTGGCTGGGCAGGTGCTGTGCGCACATGTCCTTATGAGTAAGCTTGGCTTGCACGCGCACCTCGGCATATGGGGATTTTAACCTTTGTTCCGAACCTACATCAAGGGCAGTGCTTGGAGACCCCCACGGAGGCAGAGGGTATGTGCATTATGTGTAAAGGTGGCTGGAGCTCCTTGGCTGACAGTTTTCCCTCTAGTTTTGTCTGCCCCTCCTGAGAGCCACCCTAGCCACAGTAGAACCCCCACTCACCTCAGCCCTCATAGCCACCCCCATCCTCTTCGGGGATTCCTCTGGAAAACCAGGGTGGGTGAGACTCTTGCCACCCCCGCCCCCGGCTGGGATGAGAAGGCAATGGCCTTCCTAAGGCCACACTCTGCTTCTGTAGCACAAGTGAGTGTGTGAGCGTGCACGTGAGTGTGTGTGAGCATGTGGCAAGAGGAATAGTGAGTGCTCTCCTCAGAACATATGATGGGCATGGGGGCATTCACTGAGACCCGCTCCAGGCTGCCATGGCCACCTGCCCTCACATTAGAGGGTGAGGCCACACCCCCAAGTCTGGCCCAGCCCTAGGAGCAACCCGTACCTGTGTCTGGATCCGATTCAGGCCCCGGAACCACAGGATCTGGCCTCGGCGAAGCTCCCGCTCAGCATGGTCGATCTCCTCTACGTCCTCATTCAACTCCTCCTCAGGGATCTCCTCCTTCTGTGTGAGCCGCCCTGCCTCCTTCAGGAACTTGAGCCTGCTGGTAGGGATGGTGGCGATGACCTGCAATAATGCACCAGGCAAAGGTCAGGACTGAGGACTCTCCTAGTCCCCGCCCGAGACCCTCTCCCTCCTCTTCTGCCCTCTTTCCTTAGTCACATGAAAGGTTCCCTCTTTAACCTTCCATCTGCCCCAACTCAACTGTTGGTTGTTTCTTATTGATGGCCTTTTTACTACACCCACTTATTGGACACAAAGGACAGAGTGGAACAACTTGGCCTTGAGGAATTGGCCAATGTGACTTGGAGTATTCCGGGCCTTATTGGTCATGTGATCCAGGACAAGTCATGTGCCCTCACTGAGCTCTGGGCTTCTATTGACAAGGCTAGGGCATCTTAGAGTTGTGAGGACCTGGGCAGGTACTGTGAACATGCTGTACTGAGCCTTCTGTGGACGGCTGCCAGCGAGCACCAGGTGCCAAGTGCACTGGGGAGGCCAGTCCTGGACCTGAAGGCGGGATGTATGTGGATGCACTCATTCTTGTTCTTCCTCGAAGGGCTTGTTTTCTAGGCCGAGGCCTGACAGTCGGGCATCAGAGGCCCCTTACATCTGTGAGGACAGGCAGGGGCTGGACCAGGCGCTCAGGCGCTCTGGGAGTTCAGGGTCAGTGCTGGTTACACTATCAACCTGGATGCTCATGAGTTTGTTCCCCTGGATGCTGAGGGACCCCTCAGGATGTGGGCCCCGGGGTGCCCAGAAAAGAGGGAAAGGGTGCTAATTCAAACTTAGTTCTTAATGCTCCAAAGAGGTGCCGAAGGCCATTTGGATGGATCTGAACTTTATCTCTGAGTTAACATTTCCCAACCCAGTTTCTGCACTTAATCCTAGCCAAGGGCTGGGAGGTGATTCCCATGGTAATCTCTGTCTCTCTTTAGAGTTTTGAAACAGGGTCTTACTATGTGATCCAGGTTGGCCTCAAACTAGCGGTGAGCCTCCTGCTTAAGCCTTGGAAGTGCTGGGATTACAGGCATGAATCACAATACCCAGTTGCCTTTGTACCACCCCCTCCTCTTCCTTTTGCTCTTTGTGACAGGGTCTGGATATGTAGCCCACACCGCCTTCAAACCTGCAGTACTCTCTCCTCAATCTCCTGAGTGCTGGGATTACAAACATGTGCCACCATACCTGGCTTACCCCTGTGCTTTCTTACTCTAGCCTGGGAATAGGCTGAAGAAGAGAATCATCTCAGGCCTATGACGAGTCAGCCCTGCCTAGATGCCTGGGCACCTTGGGGGAATAGTCCTTTAGCTTGGCTTATGGACAAAGGCATGTCTTCCATGTAGTGTCCTGAGTCAGAAGACTGAGATTTCAAACTGTCAGCAGTGTGATGGTGTGTGTCCATGTGTGACAGTGTGTGTCATGGTGTGTGTGTGTGTGTGTGTGTGTGTGTGTGTGTGTGTATGTGTGTGTATTTGTATGTGCATGCACATGTGCATATATGCCTAGGACTTGGGTAGATAGAGAGAATGAAGCAGGTGGAAGAATGGGCTAGGGTTAGAGATGGAGTGGCCATCAGAGAGCATCTTCAAGTTAGGAGAGCCTTAGATAGCTACAGGCCTGCCTCAGGTCGCACTATAATGCGGCAGGATGTGTCCCGGCCTGGAGCCAGCAGGCCACTACCCTCAGGATACCATTAGATGATGCCCTTTTAGCATGTTGGCTTCAGGTTCTGAGCTGTGGCAGGCCCGAGCACCTAGAAAGTCTCTGAAGAGCATCATGCTCCTTACATTATTATTATTATTATTTTTCATCAGCTTCTACTTTTGGCAACTCATGCTTATAATAATAACAACAGCACTGCCTTTAGACATAAATTTAAGTTAAAACAAACTGCTGCGATTTAAAAAAGAAAACACCAGCAGCAGCGAAACAGATAAAAGGTCAAAATCAGTGTTGGTACCCACGTGGCCTGCATTTGGAGCCTTGGACCGACTCCTTTGCTCTGATGCCCAGTGTTGGGTACGGCCCTCCCTCATATGGACAGCAGGCACATGTCACAGCAGGACCAATCCTGTTGTTTTTCTTCTTCCCTTGCTTCAACACCCCCTCCTGCCCCCTTCCCTGCCACACACCTGGCCCCAGACCAGCTCTCCCAGGCCGATGAAGATACACCACATCCACTGGTCCAGCTGGAGTGGGGAGCAGCTGAAGGGCTTCCCGCCAAACTGCACGATGACTATCTGCAGGTCAGAGATCGAAGGGACACAGACACGGAGATGGCACGAGGGCTGGGGAGCCACCGCCTTGCCCAGCCCAGGTTAGGTGGGGGCTGGGTACCTGGATGGCAAAAGTGCCAAGAACGATGGTGCAGAAGATGGGGTTCCGGAAGATTCCGTCAAAGACATTGCGCTCGCCGTGGATCTTGCGGGCATTGATCTCGTTGAAGAGCTGCATCATGACGAAGGTGTTGAAGATGATGGTGTAGTGCTCTGAGGGCGGGGAGTGCAGAGGCGCGTTCCTCCCGCTGTCGATCTGGAACATCTTCTCACCTGCCAAGCCGGGGGCGGGGGGGGGGGGGGGGGGGTGGGGCTGAGGCGGGGAAGGGGGCGGTGCGGCCCGTGGTTCCCGCTCAATGAACCAAGCCTTTTGTTAGAGAGGAGTGTGTCTCAACCTGTGGGCCGAGACCCTTGGTGTGTGTGGGGGGGAGAGGTTGTAGAATGACCTTTTCACGGGGGTTGCAAATCAGATATCCTGCATCTCAGATATTTACATTGTGATGCATAACAGTAGCAAGATTACAGTTATGAAGTAGCAACAAAATAATTTTATGGTTGGGGGGTGGGGTCACCACAACGGTACTAAGGGGTCACAGCATTAGGGAGGTCTCGAGAAGCACTGATCTAGAGCATAAATGGCTTGGGACCTGTCACCTTTCCTGTGGATCTCTGAGAAAGGTGGCATGCCAGCTGCACTGCAGAGTGACATTCCTTAGAAGAGGTGACTGTAGTGGGAGAACACAACTCCTTGAGATAAGCCACTATAGCTCAAGCAAATGAGGCCTGGAGACCCACGTGTCTGAGGCTGGGTGCCCAGACTGTGGTGCTATAGAAAGGTTGTGGGACCAGGGTCTAATGTAGTCCGAGCTGCCCTTGAACTCACTATGTAGCCAAGGATGACCTTAACCTCCTACTGCCTTTGCTTCCTGAGTGCTGGGATTGGAGGCAAGCACCATCATGCCCAGTTTATACGGTACTTAGGACAGGACCAAGGACTTGAGGCATACCAAACAAAGGTTCCACCATATTCCTAGCCCTAAGGGGGAGCAGGGTTGATGGGACCTGTGAGGGGTAGAGCCTGCTGGGAGGTCTCAGGTCATTAGGGATGTTCCCTCAAAGGGAACTGTGGTGCCTACATCCACACCTTTCTCTGCATCCTGGCTGTGAGGTGAGCAGTTTTTCTTCATCGTGTGCCCCTGCCTTGTCACTGGCCCAAAACAGTGTAGTCATCTGAATATGACCTCCTACACTGAGAGTCTGAATGAACCTCTCTTCTAAGTTCGTTATCTCAGAGACTTTACTCTAATGAAGAAACACTGACTAGGGCACAGGTGCAGGCACCTGGCTCTGAATGGCCAGAGAGCTAGCCCCCAGTGAGAAGCTGACAGTCCCAACAGGCTGTATGTTCCTCCCCAACGAAGTCTCGGTCCTCCATGAAGACATCTTCTTGGGGCAAGAAGTTGCTATAAGGGATCAGGGAAGGGGCAGCTGGCTTGGCCCCAGGCCTTGGCTCTGAGAGGCTAACATAGAGCTTTCATCAGTTCTGGATGCTAACACTACAGCTGTCTTTGAGGTCAGCCAGCCTGGGAGAGGGCATGACTGCTTTTGGCTCCCCGTGTGCTGTCATCTACATTTTCCTCCTATGCCTCAGTTTTCCGACGAGCGAAACAGGATGGTGTGTGTAAAGCCAGCTGTTGGATATGGGCTGTGGTGTATCCAGAAGCTGGCGGCCTGGCCGTAGAGGAGTGGGTACTGGGGTGCTCACCCAGGAAGAGGGTGGCCTGGCCACAGAGGGGTGAGTACTGGGGCACTCACCTACAAAGAGCAGGGTGAAGATGAGGGTGAGCTGGTAGACGGCATGACCCAGGATGTTCTTCATCATGGTCCGTGAGATGAGTGGCTTGTTACGGCCATAAGGTTTCCTCAGGAGCAGAGTCTCGGTGGGTGGCTCTGTGGCCAGGGCCAGAGAGGCAAAGGTGTCCATGATGAGGTTCACCCAGAGCATCTGCACAGCCTTGAGAGGGGAGTCCTACGACAGTGGCAGGGAGAGGACTGTCACAGAGAGCCACCAGAGCCACAGGGTATAGGATGGGGGCGCTGCAGGTTCTCCCTACAGGATGCAGGCTGCTCAGGCTTCGGCTCTCTGAGTATGCATGTGGCAGGTTCTTGAAGCTTCTATGGAGGACAACAGTATGAACAGCCCACCTTAGTCCTGGGCCCACAGGCTCCCTGACTTCTGGTAGACTCAGCCACATCCTTGACTGCCATCTGAAGCCAACACCCAAACTCTTAACTTCTTGCTGCCTCTGCCCCTCAGTCTCAGGGGTTCAAGGCTCTCCTGTCTTGGTGACAATGTTCTTGACCTTTGCACCCACTTCCACATTACTCCTCATCATCTTACATCTTAAACTAAATTTTATAACTACAGCACCAAAAGAATCGCCCTATCATGCATGACAGGAAGCCCATCAAGTAAGCAGAACAGGAAGCCAAAACAAAGGCTATCGCCACAAGCATGCCATTGTGGATGCTGTCAGATTTGCTTTGCTGGGTTCAGGCTGGACGGGGCATGCTCTGTGTACACTGACCAAAGGAGCCGAGCCACTTATCTTTCACACCTCACAACGGCAGGCCCTGCCCACAGCAGCCAGAGCCGACCTTACCCAGAACCCAGTCCCTTGCCATTGGTTCTACCCTGGATCATCTTGTGACCCATGAAACACCCCTCCAGGAAGCCCATCTGCTCTGAAAGCCTAACAGCCTCCTGTCTGCCTTCCCTGTGCTTCCCCGGGCTGCTTCTGCTCTCTCCCCCTGCCTGGTAGGACTGAGGCTCTGAGCTTTCTCCTGCCTTTTTGCTTTATCTGATTACAAGAATCTCAGGGTCAGGTGTGTAATTTTCCCACCGAAGTCTGCATGGCCCTGCTCAGTCAGGGATGCTGGGCCAACTGATCCTTGTCTCCGAACCTGTTTTCTTTCTGGCATCCATCCAGTCTCCAGGAAGCTGTTTGGCAATGTCTCCAAGGCACCACTAGAGGGAGCTTTTCACCCACGGACCAGGAGGAGAGGCTCCCTAAACAGACAGGGAAGCCCGACTCCAACTCTCTGGTGCATGGTCAATACTGCAATACTGCAGCCTCTGTGAGCATCACCGTGACAGCAGTCGCAGCAGAGGGGAACAGCATCCTACTGACCATGTGGTCCTTGGGGACAGCTGCACATTGGGCTCTGGGTTCCCCTGTAGGGGCTTGTATACCTGGGTGGTGACTGGGAGCTGTCAGCCCTCTGAGATTCCCTTAGAACGGAAGTCGCTCTCCTTCCCCAGACCAGAAAGCCAGCTTCCGGGAGATTGTCTGGTCACAGGGTCAGGAGCCAGAGTGGATGCCTGGCCATTCTTTCCTCTGAGCCTGCCTCTGCCTCTGTGAAATGGTACTCACTCCACCTAGCTCCACCTGCCTCAGGGAGCAGCATGCTGAGGACTTCAGTGATCTGGACAGACAGAAGGAACCCTGCTGTCTTCTATATTCTACCCCACCCCTCCTAATCCTCTCCACTCCAGAGCAAAGGCCCCCTGGGCCTGGCTAGCCTTGGGTCCTCAGCTTTCCAATGATCTCCCTCGGGCCTGCACTGCCTCTGCCCCAGCTTCTGCCAGCCCCTGGGGCAAGGGTCAGGCTGGTGCAGTTGGAGAGATGGTCATGAGGCCTGATACCCATCATTTCTGGGGACACCTGAGTCACAGTACCTCTCTACGCCTCGTTTCTCGACTGCACAGGGCTGGCGGGTGCACGAGGATTATGATGGAGCCCTGCTTAGGGGAGGCACGCCATGACTGTGTATCCACCTCCAGCATAGTGATCCTAACAACCTAGGATGTCCCAGAGGCTGCCCTTTCCCAGCCTTCGGTACGATTCTCCCAGGACCCACCTGCGTGATGCAGGCGCCTGTGAAGGCCACGATCACAGCCACCACATTGACAGTCAGCTGGAACTGCAGGAACTTGGAGATGCTGTCATAGACGTTACGGCCCCACATCACCGCCTTGACAATGCTGCTGAAGTTGTCGTCTGTCAGGATGATGTCCGAGGCCTCCTTAGCCACATCTGTGCCTGCGATGCCCTGTGGGGACGGGGACAGGAGCCTGGTGGGGCAGCCGGAGAGGTGAGTGGCTCCATCTGGCCATTCTTTCCTCTACACAGCTTTTAGTCTTGTACACCTCACCCCTGACCCAAAGCAACCAGCAAGGTCAGACAACACACACACACACACACACACACACACACACACACACACACACACACACAC
>NW_026596101.1:699467-712753 GCF_907164565.1 Psammomys obesus | reverse complement strand
CACACACACACACACACACACACACACACACACACACACACACACACGTCTGTATGTGCACACAGCCACCCCTCTGAGGCCAACTTTCTTCCCTGGGAAGCCTGCCCTTTCCTCATTCCTCCTTGACCTGTAAGCAGGACAGAGATGACCCCAGCAGGGCAGTGCCTGCCCCCTCCAGAAAGACCTCTGTGGTTAGACTGGGACTGGTTGCAATCAGGGTAGATGGGGAGGTATGAGTGTTAAGTGTACATGGGAACTCCTGCGAGCCACTTTGCAGCTGGGAAGCGCAAGCCCTGCCAACCCTGCCTCTGAGACCCGGCCAGACACCACCTGACGCCCTCTTTGAGCTCCTCTTACCATTGCGAAGCCCACATCTGCCTTCTTGAGAGCAGGCCCGTCGTTGGTCCCATCCCCTGTCACGGCCACCACCTGCCGCTGCTCAGTGTGTGTGCTGTCGATGATGCCTAGCAGGTAAGAGGGTGTGTCAGTGCCCCGGAGTCAGCCTTGAGCCTCAGCATGGCTTCCTGTCCTTCCGCCCAGCCATCCTCTCCCATCGCTGCTCTTCAGAGCCACTAGGCTCCTCATTAGCCCAGGTTGGCTCGGGTGGCTCAGTCTCCAGCAGTGTCTTTGCTCCCACAGTCCTTTGCCATACTGCCTAGAAACACGGTCCTGTAACTCTTCTTCCTAGACCCAGGAGTTCGCTGCATCTTCAGGGACTTTAACATCTGCTTTCCCAGCACCTTCCACCTCAGAACTCCAGTCACATGTAGGGAGGCCATGGCCTGTGTGTGATCCTGCTTAACCTCTTTCTGTACACACATCTTCACTGAAATAACTGGTGAAAACCAGATTGAACACAACCACACGTGCCCCTCTTGTCATCAGTGTGGCTGTTGGCCTCCTTGTCCATGCGTAGGCATTGCCCTGTCTGTTGCCGGGCACACAACAGCAGCTTGTGGAGGCAGGGGACAGGTTCCCAGATTTGGGGCATCATTTCTTCTTCTAACTGCCCCCATACAGAGCCCAGCTTCCATGCCTGGTTCCTCAGGAGTTATCTGGCTGGTCTCACTGGCTGGCAGCCAGTCCAAATCCCACTGTCCTAGGCTCGGCCTGTTAGGACTCTTGTCCCTAGAGCTGGCAGGAAAATCTTTGACTCTCCTGGTTCCTGGACCAGCACTGGGCTCCTCCAAGGCAAGGAACTCACCAGGCCTGACACTGCATGGCTGCAGTGGGGGCCTGCCTGTGGCCACACTGCCATCCTGTCTCTCCTGGCCTCTCAGCAGCTGGTCCCACAATGGACCACACTCTTCTCTGTGGGCTTCCCTCTTGTCTTTCTGTGTACCTCTCATCCCTGGGTATCCATCTCTTCTTCCTGTCTCCCTGGTCTCTGTGTGCTCTGGGTTCTGGGGCTTTCCTGACCCCTGTATGCCCGTCACCCCATGGGGCTCTAGCTGAGGCTCCCATTTTCTTGACAATGGCTGTCTGTGGCAGATGGAATTACTAGGACTTGGGGGCCCTGGAAGACCCACATTAAGCAATCAGCATCTTATCAGATCCATCACTCCTGACACCCAGGGAAGGGGGCTGGACCTGTAGCAGGGTCTGTACAGGAGCATCCTGTGAGATTCCCCGCTGTTTCTCTCCTCACTGCATCCACACGCAACCTACCTGGATTCATCTATCCACACACAGTGGGCTGCCCATCCACACTGCAGCTGTCACCTTTGGAAGATCCTGGGGACCCCTCTGCCTTCAGGCCACACTCCCAAAGCACAGGGAGCTTCCTAAATCACATTCTTCCTCTCCTGGCCCTCCACTGTATCCCCCTGCCCTATTCGGTGACAACACCACTGGCTCACCATGGCCAAGGTCAGCCTCCGTCATTCTCCTCTTGCCCTCTCCCTGACGACGCCAGGGGCTCTGCACATTTGAAGTCCCCTGTGCTGTCTGGAACACAGAGCTTGCCCCCACCCCTACCCCTGAGCCTCACATCCTCCTCAGCCTCAGCAAGAGTCCAGTGGCTGGAGCAGAACAGCTTCTTGCCCTCTGCAGGGATATGACCTAGTGCCTGTGCTGTGGAGCCTGTGCTGTCCACAGGAAAGGACCAGCTCGAGCACACAGTAGGTCCTCCATAACTGCTCAGTGACAGAGTCAGGGAGTGACTGAGAGTAAGTGAAGTTTGAGGGTGAGCAAGGGCTCTCTGATGTAGTGTCTGCAGTCCTGGACCTGCTTTATCCATAGGCCCCATCTGTCTCCGACTTTGTCACATGACTCTAAGGTGCCTAGGAGTGATCCCAGACAGAAGTAAGAACTCCACCTTCTAGACATTTTATAGATGGGGAAACTGAGACCCAGAGTGAACGGACTTGCCAAGGCCTCAGAGAGCACAGTACAAGTACCAGGATTTGAGCCAGGGCTGTGACTGCAGGGGCTGAGGCTTTCTGAGTGTGACCCTCTTGTGGCAGGATGAGGGAAGAAGGTTCTAGCCTTCTGCAATTTCCAGGACTTCTCATCATCTGGGTCTGTTCACAGGGGTTGGTTGGAAGTGTGCTAAGGGTCTCAACCTTATGAACTCTTGGCTCAACTGAGAAAGAAAATGGATCTGCCTTTCAGATCACAAAAATGCCAAGCCATGAAAGTGCTGGGCCTGTTGGAAGGTTCCTGAAGGTGTGCATAACAAAGACTTTATGCACCTGGACTATAACACCTCTATCCCAGCTGGCCCTTCTGCCAGGTAGTCTGAGAGTCTAGGCCCAGGCCCACTTCTACCTCAAGGAAGTTGAAGAATCAGAAGAGAATCTCAGTGTCCCCATGTCCCCTTCCTCCAGGAGGCCCCTGCAGGCCTCCCAAGACTGAAAAGGAACAAGTCAGAAGGTCCCCACGTGTGGAGAATCCTGGGGTACCCTTTCCCCCTCTTTGGGAAAACTGCAACGCCATGCAAATTGGGCGTGGCTTACGCTGGGTTGGTTCTGGGCTCAGAATTGCCATGGTCACCCCAGTCTTACCTTTGACCAGTGTGTGCTTATCCGTGGGCGAGGAGCGAGCCAGCACCCTCAGCTTTGGCCAGATCTTGTCAATCCGCTCCTGCTCAATCTGGAGGGGGGGGGTGTGGTATGTCGGTGGGGTCACAGAGAGAAACAGAGCCCCATGCAGAGTCACTGGGCTCTTCAGGGCGCACCACCTGGCTCCTGTTCAAGCATGCAGAGCCCATGCCTCCCGGCCCCCTGTCGAGCTTGGCCCACCGCTGTGGGCCTTTGAGTTGGCTGCGCATACCTCCCCCTTCTCGTTACGGATCCTCCGGTTGAATTCTTTGCCCTCCAGGCACAGGAAGTCCTCTCCAGGATGGATAATGCCACACTTGATGGCAATGGCCCGGGCTGTGTTGATATTGTCACCGGTGACCATGCGGACTGTGATGCCCGCCCGCTGGCACTTGCGGATGGCTTCTGGGACCTGTGGGAGAGGGTAAGAGCCATGCAGGAGCGCACCTCTTGGGTAGGCCCTCCTTGTCTTCAAGAAGTCCTGGGCTAATCCTTCTCCCAGAAAAACCTCCTTAGGGGACTAACCAGGAGAGAATGATGGTGTCTGTGGCCTCCCTTTTATGCCTGCATCAGGCATTACCAATTGTTCACAACATCCTCTGGTTAAATCTGATAGGGTCTCCGGATTCTCAGTCCTCAGAGTCCCCGGCAGCCACTACCTACTGACCATGGTGGTTTTTCCTGAGATGACGCCCATGGTTTCTGACCTGGACAAAAGGCACTGGAAAGACCCTAAAAATAGAACCCCCATGTCTGGCCTCAGGCAAGAATTGCAGGGAGAGTTAGGGGGAAGAGTCATGTGCGTCTGAGGTTACTTTATTTACACTGATTTAGAATGGTGCTTCTTTATGTCAAATGGGACAGAGTGGGACAAAACACTGGGCTTTTGCTGACTGAAATGACACTGATGCCTGGGACAATCTGGTCAGCCAATCAGAAGGTGATAAGACCCACCCCTCTCAGCAGTCCCACTGCCCCCACCCCCCATCTCTCCCACCCTCTGTCTCAGAGTGGTTAGGATGCAGGACGTGGCTGAGAGCCAATGCCAGTGTTCATCCACAACAAGAGGTGACCCGAAGCAGTGACAGACAGAGGCATAGTTAGGGACACCTGCTGCAAAGTGTCTTTGTGAGACCCAGAGCATGCTGGATTATTGGGCCTAACAGGCAAGCCCAATACCCAGCTCCCCTTGCACACAGTGGACCTGAGCGCTCACTCCCATCCCTGTCCTGTCATGCACATAGTGAGTGCATGAGCCACTGGAAAGGCTCTAGGATCCTCCGAGCTGTTCTATCGGTGACAAGACCTTTACTGGCAGAAAGTACCTTTGGGGTAGTCAAGGTGAGATAAGGTCATAGCTGGCATCCTCACGGAGGAGGAGATGAGTACACATGAAAGGGAGCTCCTCAGCTCCCCACATGAAGTCAGGGGATGCTGGGTAAGTGCCTACAACCAGGGGATGGCACTGAACACCAAGGTCCTGGTCTGAATGCAAACTGCCCCCAGGCTCTTATGCTTGAGCGCCTGGTCTCTGGCTGGTGGGGCTGTGCTGGGAGGTTGTGAATCTTCAGGAGGTGGAGCTGGTTGCCAGGGGAAGGTTGTTGAGGGCTCCGGCCTGGCCCTGAGTTTAGACCCATTCTCTGGTCCCTGTCACACACTCTTGCTGCCAGGCTTTCCCTACCATGTCTAACTATGACCTCTCTGAAACAGCCAGCCCCGACAAACCCTTCTCTCTTAAGTTGCTTCTGTCAGATGCTTTGTCATAGTGACGAGGAAAGAACCTTCTGGAGCTAGCAACTCCCTACAGGCTATGAGGCAGGCCTGGAGGAGACTCTCCCTTCCCCTCATGGTTTTGGGGTCAAGCGGGTGCTGCCCTGCTCTGTGTCAACAGTGCGCCGTGTCTGATATCTCTAGCCCATATTACACTCAAAGCTGGTCTCCAGGCATGGCTCTCAAGGGCGTGTTTTGCTCTTTGTGCCTTCATGAAGTCAGAAGATCTGAAATGCACTTGTCCTAAGTCAGGGAATGTGAGCGTTTTGCTTGGGCAGGGCTAGCAGGCTGACAAAGAAGTCCTACCTGGTCAGTTATTGCCCTCGGTCCCTTCCCAGCTCAGGAACTCTAAGGAAGAAAGTGTGGCCTGAAGTGCCCTTTCTGGATCTGCCCCACTGGACTCTCCACTCCCAGGCACAAGATCCGGGTTATATAATTTGTACACCCTCAGGGCTCAGGGTGTGCGTATGTGACTTTGTGTGTGTGACCATACGTATGTGTGTATGCACATGTGTGTATTATTTATGCACGCGTGATGTATGTATGTGTGTGTGACTCTGTGTGTGTATGTATGTCTGTATATGATATATGTGTGTGACGCTGTGTGACCATATGTATGTGACTATATGCATGTGTGTATGTGTGTGTGATACGTGTGCTTGTGTGTATGCATGAGAATGATGTGAGTGTGTGTGTGTGTGTGTGTGTGTGTGTGTGTGTGTGAGTGTGTGTGTAGACAGTTGCCTTCAGCCCCAGAGCTGCTGTTCTAGAAACCTGCACCTTGTCTGGCTTTGGTCCCTAAAAAGGGATTCAAGTGCTTAGAAGGTTCAGAGTGGGAAGGGGCTTTGCATCATATGATTCCATTCCCCTGCTCACCTCCTAGATCTGCCCCAGACATCCCCAGAGGGCGGGTGGCCCCGTCTTTGCTTACACACCCGTGGTGATGGGGTGTTCCCCTGCCCCCCTAGGCCTACTGCTCCACAGTGACGCTAGTCTAGCTTGTTCTTTCAAAGAACCTTTATTTTTCCCAGATGGAGTGCTACTCTGTCGTACCCCTACAGAGATGGGGTCTTTAGGAGACATAGTCTTTCGTGCAGGCTGAGACTAGGGGCTCTAGAAAGCACAGGGGACGGTGTGTGGAGGAGAAACCATGGAGAGCTTCTTGGAAGAAGGGGTATTTGAGCCAGTTCTATTCTGTCAAAAGCAACTAAGGCTCTGGTGGGAGGGAGCATGCAGGAGCTCAAGCCATGCACATAGCACAGAGAGCCGACGTGTCCACATCACTGATCTAGATTCGGACAGGGAAAGCTCTAGATGTGAGGGCATTGGGGTTGTGCTTAGGCCAGCAGGAGGGGTGCTGAAGCTGGGGGAAGGTGTGGGATGTGGGTTGGTGGCTGTGAAGCTTCTGGGGTACCTGAAGTCACACTGAAGTCACACATAGTGAGCGCATGAGTAGTGGGGTGCGAGCGCGTGTGCGGGGCTTGCTCCTGTGGAAAGCCCTGCACTGGGGACGAAGTGGTTTATAGTGTAGCTCAGGACTCATGCCTTGTTTGTTTTGCTTTAGACTAAGTTTCACTGTGTAGCCCTGGCTGGCCTGGAACTTTCTATGTAGACCAGGCTAGCCCCGAACTCACAGAGATTCTTCTGCCTCTGCCTCTTGAGTGCTGGGATTAAAGGTGTGTGCCACCAAGTCAGGCCCAGAACTCGCAATGAAAGGGTTAGACTAACTTTGTAATCTGTATGTCTTCTAAAGCCTATAGTTTTAAATTTTAGGTTCAGGTTAAGCTAAAGCCTCTTAGTACCTTTCCAGAGAATGGAAAAATGTGACCCTATCTATGAGGACAGATAAAAAAAAGGGGCAAGCAAGCAATGACCTTCACTCAGCAAAAAGAAAAACTCCTGTCTTTAAAATAGCATTTCTTAGCAACAAACCTAAACTTCTTCTAAGTAGCTTTTGACCTCCAGCCAAAAGTCTATAGCCCCTAATCTTCAAGAATAAGCTAACCACCCCCACCTTCAATTGCAGCTGCATCCACACTTGGCAGAACTGGCCAAGCTTGAGCACCTAAGACTAACCAATTATCTTACTTTATAGCTTCCTCATCCAATCCTAAATTGCCAAAACTGCAACTTCAAATCTCCCGCAATTTTTCTTTTAAAAACCTAAAGGCCTTTGTCTCCCGGTGCCACTCTTTGCTGACCGGCAGGGGTGACCCCATTGCGCAATGGTTAATAAACCTCTTGCTTTTGCAACACGTCTTGATCTGGGGAAATTTCTGGGAAGGGCGCGATCTTAAACTCCTGAGCTGTGAGACCCCAGGTCTTACAGCTTAACAGTTTAGACTGCCTCACAGGACAAGGCTGACCATCCTCTAGGCATTGCAAGAGAAAGAGAGAGAGGAGAGAGAGAACAACAACAGTTCTGGGAGAACAAGGCTCCAAGCCCCTGTCTAGGCTGTCTAGGCTTTCCTCTCCTAAATGCAATAGTTCTCACAAGGCCAGATATGCAGCATAGTTCAGATCAAGAACGTTCCCTAAGGGCTTGTATATTGAAGTTAGGTCCCTAGGGTGGCGCTGTCAGGAACTGCTGGGACCTTTAAGGGGTGGGTTGTATGTGATGTGTCTTAGGAGGGGACTCTGGGACCCCAGTTTCTTCTGTCTCTTGCCTCTCAGCTCTGACACAGACTATATGGCTCTGCTGTGTGCTCCTATCAGCAAGCGCTGCCTTGCCACAGGCCTCAAAGTAGTGGGCCCACTGACTATGAACTGACACCTCTGAAACTGTGAGCCCAGCCAGACCTTCCCTTTGCATAAGCAGATTATCTCTGCTTGTTACAGTAATGAAAAGTATTTTGTTACCGAAACAAAAAGCTATGTTTTTCCACTTCCTTTTCTTTCTTTGCCCTCTCTGTCCCTGCTGCCTGGGGCACCCTTTCCCTCAGTCCTTATATGCCAGCTCCTACTTGCCTACACTCAATGCTCTCTACTCATGAAGCACCTAAGACACCTCCAACCCAGAGGGAAACCTCATTAAACTTTTTTGAGTATTTTCTTTGATCATTCACTCATGCACTCAACAGCCAGCAATGGTATATTCAATTGTTCTAATCGCTGGGCACCGAGATGATTAAGACTCAAATCTCAGGGGCATGGGCCTGGTTGAAATATGCTTTCCATATAAATAAAACCAGTGTTAACTATTTTAAAAAGCGGCTTCCTCTGCTAAAATTATCCTAGATATTCTCACCGAGGAAAAGCAGGAAACGGGTGCTTCCTGTTGCCATTACATAAAGGGTTTTTAAACATCTGCTGTTTCTGGTGACAGCCGGTGTCTGTTGACTCCAAGGGCTCTGAACACCCCCGGGGTAAACCCCCAGCGTGTCCCAGAACGATGCTCTCCTGACAGCTTCCTCCATACTAGCTTCTCTCAGCTTTGGGATTGCCTGGAGGAGGGACTGTGGTGGTTTGATGCTGCTTTGGACTGGAGTGGGCCTGAGGGAGGAAGACAATGTGGCAAGGGGGAAACTGAGGCAGGTGAAGAGTATTCACCTACAGCTGAAGAGTGAACCTTGGAAAGTGTAGGGCAGAGCCCCTCTGCCTGGGCCTCGCCACGCTGGAGCCTAGCACAGGGTGCTAATTACGTGACTCCTGGAACCATATGCTGGGCAAAGGGACAAAGGACAGGGCTGAGAAAGCTGACACCTGACACAGGTGGGGACACTGCGGGAAAAGTCACCCCCAAAATTGGTGACAGGGGCTGCCGCTGCCTGGGAGGTGGGAACTGGGACCTGGGTGTGGTGGGGGCTCACTGTGAGGTCAGAACTGGGGCCTGGGTGTGGTGGCGAGCTTCACTGTACTATGGGAACTGGAGCCTTGTTGGAATGAGGCTCTTGTCGGAGGAAGAACCCCACCCCACCCCACCCCACCCCACAGCTCTGCTGGTTAGACTTTGAGATTCACATGGTCCCACCTTCTCATTCCCAGACAGGTAACCAGAACAGGACCTCAAACGAACCCTTCCTCCTTTAAGCTGCTTTGATGAGGTGTTTTGTTTCACTGTTGAGAAAAGGAACTAACACATCAGGCCCGAGTGAATATCAGAGGGCCGTGTTAAAGCTGGTGTCCCAACCCTAGGCTGTCACCTGGGGAGGCCACAGCTCCCACCGGAGCTTTCAATTCTTTAGAAATTAAGATGAATCGTTATTGTGTGTGCATCTGATTGTCACATGCCACGGTGGAGGTGTGGCAGTCAGAGGGCAGCTTTGTAGAGTTGGCTCTCTCTTTCTACCTCTACCAGAGTTCTAGGAAGTAAACTTAGGTTGATGGCTTGCACGGGAAACATTTACCCACCGAATCAAGCTGTCTTGCTGGCTTGCATTTCTGAATACACATCCCAATGGGCCGTGGGTGAGACGGGGAAGCAGGCTGGGTGACTGAAGCACCCGGTGAGGGGCAGGATTGATGGACTGGTGGAAGGCCTGGTGGCTGTGGGTGTGAGGCTTCTAGAAGCTACCTCCGGATCTGTCTGAAGATGTCAGAGCTTGGAATAAAAGACCCCCTCCCCTCTTCGAGTCGACACCCATTCTAAAGATAGAAGATAAAGGTCCCAGGCGAGCAGGTGGCTTGTTGGGGACGAAGCTTGGACTTGTGTCCAGTTGCTCCTTGCCAGAAGCAAGAACTCCAGATGACAATGTTGTCATCAAAAAGTGCCAGGGGCTAAGCCCTGCTCCAAAGTCCTGGGCATGGAGCTTTCTGTAGGCTTTTCCTTCCTGCTCCTGCCTATGGTCAAGGCCCAGAACACCAGGTCTACTCTGGATCTGTCTAGCCCAGTGTGCTCATCTATAAACTGATGAGCAGGAAAGGGCTTGAGAGGGACCAAGGTTCAAACCTCCACTCACTGCAGTAGTTATGAAGCCAATGACCAGCATTCAAAACAGAAGAGGGCAGAAGACACTTCTGGTGTTTTTGACTTCATGGAATGCTTAGTTGGTTAAGTGTGTTACTGACTCTCAAGGGTGGGTCACAGACAAAAGCCTTAGCACTTCATGCTGGCTTGTCGTCCTCTGTAAAGATGCTTCCAAGGCTGGTGGGGGTCAGACACACACCAGGATAAACCTTTGCCTAGTGATTTCCGGTAAGGTGTAAATAGGTAAGCCATCTCTGGGAGGCATGAGCCCACCAACTGCTGGTGATAAGCAGCTGTCCTAGGGGACTGAAAACCATCTTCAGGGATGAGGGTTAGACAGATCCCCAACAGGGAGACAGGAAGAGAGGCTATGAATGCATAATAAAGGGGCAAATTTCTGCTTTCTCTCTGTCTCTGTCTCTCTCTCTCTCCCCCTCTGTGTGTGTGTGAGAGAGAGAGACAGAGACAGAGAGAGACAGACAGAAATGAGTAGCAAGAACAGTGCTGAAGAGTTGGGATCAAATTCATTCCCATTCATTCATTCATTCATTCATTCATTCATTCATTCATTCATTCATCCATCTATCCATTTATCCATTCCACAAGCCCCTGCATATTCTGATGGCCAGACTGTTGCCTGTATAGGACTCTGAGAAATGACTCAGCTAGGGAGTCCATCAGGTAGCCTCATTTTTGGGGCTGCTGACCTATATGCTGGTCTTGGTGCTCAGAGTCTGCTCCCTTACACTACTTCATAGGCGTGTGTGGGCATGGAGGAGGATATTGTTATGCCTGAGCTACCAATATGGCTCAGAGAGGTTGTATAATAGGCTCAGTGTCACACAGTCCAGCAATTCTAGCACATGGGGATCCAGGTCTGTCTGATGCCCGAGCTTGCACTCTGATGCCTCTCATAGAGGCCCGGATGTAAAAATTCAGGTCTGTGACCTGGTTCCACTTGTTCTTTGGAAGACAGTCCTACAGCACTAAGCAGGAGCCTGGAAGACAGCTCTCCACCTATCTCCACCTTTAAAAAGGGACCACTGGAGCTCTGAGCAGGGAGTGGGCGCAAAGAGAACACTATGGGGGCAGGGCAGGATACTGGATCCACCATTGTTAGAGGAAGGTGTTCCCGACTGGGTATGAACACCAGATCTCACAGCCATGGCCTACACGGATCCCCTGGAGCCTGAGGGGAAAAGGAGCCAGCTCCTACCCATGCCTCAAGCCCTGTGCTCTCTTGGCACCCTGGGTAAGGTGAATGCTCGGCTGGCCCATGGCACTAACATATTTCCATGAAGCCTAATCCTGCATTGGCAGATATGGACCACACAGCCCTTCTTCTGTGACCATGACAGGCCTGGAGCTGGACTGTCCCCCTGGCACTTCACTTTTATCTTCATAGCATGGATGACATCACCCGCCCCTTCGGCTGGGACTGTGACCTGCCATTAACTCGGAGTCCTGTCTCCCAGAGGCCTGCTGAAGGCTTAGGAGGATGGCCAGGGGATCTCACTGCCCAGTTCACTCCTGGGCAGACAGAGACCATGACATCGACAGAACGCCGTGATCTGGGTTCCCCTGGGAGGATACCCTGTGAACCCAGCTGTAATAGAGGCCTGGGATCCAGATGGGGACAATAGCTACATCCCGTGGGGGAGGGGCTTCTGGAGCTAGGCAAGCCACATACCAATCCCTAGGCAGACCGGAGGGAACCCTATGAGTGTTGTTCTCACTCAGAGCAGCACCCTGGCTGGTGGAGGTGGGGTGGTGGTCTTTCCGTCTTCCCAGGGCCTTCTGAGTAGGTGGTTACTAAATATGGCTACGCCTGTTTTAGAGTGGAAATGTTTGAGGGCAGATGGATCCTGATCCTGTTGCATGGGGACCTGAAGCTCAGGGTTCAAGTTACTCACGGGCCAGGCTCTAGCCCTGCCCCCTGTTCTGAGATCATTGGCATCAGGGCCTACCTCAGGTCGCACTGGGTCCTCGATGCCCACCACGCAGATGCACGTGAGTTCATTGAGAATGTCATTCTCGTTGTCCCAGTCAGGCTCGGGGCTGCTGGGGAAGTCACGGTAGGCCACACAGATGGTACGGAGCCCGTCACAGGCCATGGGTTCGATCACCTTCTTAACCATCTCATCCCTGTCACGGGGCCGGAAGACCCGGGGTTCCCCGGTCCCACTGAGGATCTTGCAGCACCTGGCAGCAGGGGTGGGGGGGAGAAGGAGATGAATGAGGCCCACCTACCTTGGCTACTGAATGCCCATCTGACCCGCCTCCCATGATGCCTCAGTGCATGCAGCAGGCTGGGGGGGGGAGGGGTGACAGGCAGGGGTGCAACCAGGTGGCCTTTTTGCAATATTTGCCTCAGAACCCTCAGCTGCCTGCTGCATGCAGGGTTTAGGAGGTTCCACTTGGGGAGAAAAATCATTACCACAGATGAGATGCTTTGGAAGCCCCTAAACCCAGGCTGGTGCTTTTCTGCCTGGCTTGGGTTGCAGGTTGGTCTGGGGAGCATCTAATAAAGCAAAGGTGTAAGCCAGCCTTTGCAGTTCCAATCTGAGTTGTCTGGGATAAGACAGGGATCAATGGTCTGTCTGTCTTTCCTTTCTTCTGTCCTTGCTTTCTCTTTGAGAGGGGGGCTCAAGGTAGACCAGGCTGTCTTCTAACTCAGAGATCCTCCTGTCTCTGCTTCCTGAGCGCTGGGATGCAAGGCGTGAGCCACCATGCCCAACTTCCTTTTCTTTTCACCGAGGTGACTAACATACTACAAGCCAGGGTTGAAAGTCTCTGGGCTTGACTAATGCACAAATGGGGAAACTGAGGTGCAGGGGGAGAGTGACCTGATTAGGTCCAGCGTGTGTGGGGATGGTGATGTGTGACCCAGACTCGCACGGCTGTGCCAATCAGCTTACTTTTTGAGCACGATCTCCGAGGCGCCCTTGCTGTACATGCGGAAGCTCTCGTCCGGCATCTTGATGACCGTGCTCATGGACTTGCGCACGGAGTTGAAGGTGTACACCTTATACAGCTTCTCCTCTGGCATCTGGCTGCGCACCGGCTCGTAGTCCTGCCTCAAGTCCAGCACAAAGCCCAGCAGGCCGCACTCTGTCTTGTTGCCTACCTGCCGGGGCAGGGCGCCCTCCTTTTCTGGAGGCTGTGGAGAGAGGTGAGATGGCTTGTGCGGGGCAGGACTCACCACAGAGGAGTGCCTTCCCTGGCTGTCGTTTTGACCCTGAGGCTGCTGCATGGCTGAGGCTCTAGGAGTCCAGGGTACCCAGAGGTGTGGGCCTTTGAGACATTCCAGTTCCAGGCTAGTCCTGGTTCTGGGGCTGGCCATTAGGAATTCATTTATTTTTTAAAATTATGAATGATTTATGTTCTAGTTTGCTTTCTATTTTGATAAAAAAATATGACTGAAAGCAACTTGGAAGCCTGGCGTGGTGGTGCACGCCTGTAATCCCAGCTCTCGGGGGAGGCAGAGGCAGAGGCAGAGGCAGAGGCAGAGGCAGAGGCAGAGGCAGAGGCAGAGGCAGAGGCAGAGGCAGAGGCAGAGGCAGAGGCAG
>NW_026596101.1:698670-699457 GCF_907164565.1 Psammomys obesus | reverse complement strand
GGCAGAGGCAGAGGCAGAGGCAGAGGCAGAGGCAGAGGCAGAGGCAGGAGGATCTCTGTGAGTTCAAGGCCTGCTTGGTCTACAAAGCAAGTCCAGGTCAGACACAGTTACACAGAGAAAACCTGTCTAAAAAAAAAAAAAAAAAAAAAAAAAAAAAAAGCAACTTGGGGAGGAAATGGTGTATTTCAGCTTACATGTCCTGATAATAGTCCATCATCAAGAGAACCCAGGGCAGGAACTCCAGGCAGGAACCTGGAGGCAGGAACTGCAGCAGAAGCCATGGAGGATGCTTCTTACTGACTTGCTCCTCATGGCTTGGGTAGACTGCTTTCTTACACAACTCAGGACTGTCCAGGGATGGCGCCTCACACATGGGCTCTCCCACATTAGTCACCAATCAAGAAAATGCCCCAAAGCTTGTCTACAGGATAATCTGATAGAGGCACTTTCTCAGTTGAGGTTCCTAGATAACTCTAGTTTGTGCCACATTAACAAAATTCAACCAGCACAGTAGCCAGCATAATAAAAAGGACAGTGATATAAAAAAGTCAGACAACTACATAAACGCTTCAGACTCTTCATGTTTGCCTGTTTTGAGACTGGGTCTGTCTCATGTAGCTCAGGCTGAATTTGAACTTGCCACACAGCCAAACAATGTTCTTAAACTTTTGATTCTCTTGCTTCTGGCTCCCAAGTGCTGGGATTACAAGCATGTGCCACTATGTCCGGCCAGATCAGATTTTCTTTCTTTCTTTCTTTCTTTCTTTCTTTCTTTCTTTCTTTCTTT
>NW_026596101.1:690860-698660 GCF_907164565.1 Psammomys obesus | reverse complement strand
TCTTTCTTTCTTTCTTTCTTTCTTTCTTTCTTTCTTTCTTTCTTTCTCTCTTTTTTTCTCTCTCTCTCACTCTTTCTTTCTCTCTTTTTTTAAAGTAAAATCTCTCTGAATATTTTCCATCTGCAGAACTTTCCATTTGATCCAGAACTGGTCTCAATCGTCAAGCTGTTGGATGTGTATTGTGGCATTTGATTTTAAGGTAACTGTCGATGAAAACTACTACAGGAGGTCCCCTGATACTCTCCTCACAGCTTCTTCCAGAGTTAACCTCTCACATCACCATAGCAACAACATCACAACAAGGCAGGGGCACAGACACAATCAAAGCAACCCCACTCAGACCCATTTGTATACATGTTTCTTTGGTTCTTTCTCAAGGCATGGCATCAACTCCTGGAAACATCACGATGTCCAAACAGAAGAGTTTAACGTGTGTCCTTGTCTCGTTCTTTGATAGCCACAGTGTGCCCTCTCTCTGCCTCTAGCCACCAGTTCCCACCTCTCTGCTTTCCTCATTTCCCCTTTTCTTCTGGTGCAGTGCTGGAGATCAAATCCAGATCCTTGTACATGCTAAGCAAGACTTTTACTATTAAGCTACATCCCCGGTCCATGTCAGTCAAATCAAGTGTGACATACATGAAATTACACAGGATGTCATTGATGGAGATGGGCTTTTTTTTTCACCTGGTATAAGCCCCTTGAGACCAGGTGGTCCCATGTATCTCATGCCTCTCAGCAGCAGTCCATGGTGGGTAGACCATTCTCCGGTTTTGATTTAAGTTAGATCACACAGAACAACAACAACAAAAAAAAAGAGGCCAAACGGGGCTGGCAAGATGGCTTAGCTGTGTAGTGCCTGCCACCCAAGAATGAGAACCTGAGTCTAGACTCCCAGCACCTACATGTAAACAAGGGAGCGTGTACTTGTAATCCAAGTGCTGGGGAGGCAGAGACTGGAGAATCGCTGGAGCTCGCTGGCCTGACAGCCAAGCAAACTTGGTGAGCCCAGCTTTTGTGAAAGGCTCTGTTTCAAAAAGTAAGGTGGAGCCAAGCATGGTGGTGTACAACTTTACTCCCAGTACCCAGGGGGCAGAGGCAGGTTGATCTCTGTAAGTTCGAGGCCAGCCAGGGCTAGAGAGTGAGACCCTGTCTCAATAAACAAATCAATCAATCAATCAATCAATAAAGAGTGATTGAGGAAGATATCTAATGTTGACCTCTGTTTCCCCAAACACACACAATTGTGTGTGCTTGCTTGTGCATGCTCATGTGTGTGCGTGTCACATACACATACACACACCCACACACCCACACACCCACACACCCACACACCCACACACCAACAGTGGCCTCTTTAGGAGGTCTAGTCCAGTGTCTGAGTGGCCATGTAGCTCCATCTTGTTTGACGAAAGCTTCCTATGGGGAAGCTGAACCCCTGCTGTCACTCAGCCACTCAGCAGTCCCTTTGCCAGGCTGGTTTGTGTTCACCACTCCAGTGTTCTTTTCCTACTCCACAGATCAACACAATTGACTCATCCTTTATCCTGGTTCCTCTTTGTTTTCCTTCCCTCTGCTTGCCCCTTTGACACACCCTTCAGCATCTGCTGGTCCTCTGGCAGCATTTCCTATCCTGGAGTCTTAGAAAAACATGGGCTGAAGAATCCCCTTCCCTGCCCTGGTGGGCAAAGTCCACACTCAATTTCTCAATAATCTTAATACCTTAAGGACACACTCAAATATCTCCTCGGATTTGAAAACAGCCTGTGTGGGTCCATCTCTTGTATTCTAGTTCCTAGGGCAAGCATGGAGCCCAGTGCATAGTAGGTGCCTACCTACTATTTGCTGATGGCTCAAGGTAGACCAGTTGGCTGGGGAGATGTAGGACAGTAGGCCACTGTAAGATGCTTGCACATGGGCACTAGGAAAGGGGTTAAAAAGTGGCTGTTGGGAGTGCAGCTCTGCAAATGCACACACTTCCTTTTGCACCTTCCAACCCCAGCCACACACCCACTCATCTCACTAGAAATGACTGTGTAGCTACTTGGGTGGCATGCCTTCTGCAACAGTAATGGCTGCTGGAGAAAACCCTTTGTCTGGAGAGATTTTGAAGAAGAACAAATAGCCGTGGTCATATCTGTGCTCCACCTCAGAAGTAGCTTTGCCTGGGTCTTAGACCAGTCCTGCCAAAAGGGCTTTCTGAAATCCTCATCCTCACTCTCCTTGATTTTGCCCAAGAGAGCATTTGGGGAAAGAAAAAGGTGCATTCAAGATGCCAGCTTGAGGGCTGGAGAGACGAGCTCAGCAGTTACAAGTGCTTGCTGTTCAATCATGAGGCCAGAGTCTGGACATGAGAGCCCATCCTGGGCAGCTCACAAATGTCTATAGCACCAAGGGATCTGATGCCCTCTTCTGGTCTGGGGAGGCACCTATGTACACACACACACATGCACCTCTGCAGACACATATACATGCACCATAGATGCACAGAAGCAAAACATAGTGAAACTTAATTTTTAAAAAAGACGCCAGTCTATTCCATTGGCTCAGGGCTGGGGTGACCTTTCCATCAACAATGGGCATGTTTCTGGCTTACCCTCCACTCTTGAAACCCTGGCTCAGGCCTGGGGAGCAGACTAGAGTTATGTGGAGAGGTAGACATTGACAGGTGCTGGCCCAAAGACCCATGGATGCCGAGGAGGAAAGAACATTTCACACATCTGCATAGCTTCCCCGTCTGTGGAGCAGAGGGACTGAGGAGGTGGAAAAAGGCTAGCCATTTCTACATCAGCAGAACATGGTGAGGGATGGTGGAGTGGGACCGAGTGGCAGGTTCCTCGGCAGGTGATCTAGCACAGCTAACCAGAGACTCAGTGCCTTGGAGGATGTCCCATGCCCAGGTCATGGGGAGGCAGAGGCATCTTTGAGACAACTTCCCATCGAAGATAAATTTGAGATAATACATTCCAAGAACTTTCCTTTGGCTCACTAAAATGCAGTTGTTTTGGACTTTAAAAACTAATTTTATAACTAACTTTCTGATGATTTCAGAGTTTTATGTGTTTTCCACAACAGCATTCCACCCCTCCACTAATGAAACAAAATGACGACACAGAGCCCTTAAATAAAAATACCTAATTACTTATTTGCCCAAGAGAGCTGAGCAGTCATGCTTGCCAAGCACCCGGCATTTTATTACCCTCTGTGAAATATTTTAATTTTCCTCTAAAAGGATTTCAAACAATCCCGTGTTGCAAATGGCAGTGCTGCCTCCTCCGTAATTCAATTTGTTTCTCTGAACTTGAGCTCTGAAATCGCCTACGTGCATTATTAAGAAGCGCCTGCCTTCCCCTCTTCGCTCTTGACTTTTTTCATCCTGATAAACTCTGAGGTTTTGCTGCTGTGTCCCAGCTGCAGGAGGTGTCTGCTCGTATGGGCCTCCGGTTCTGTGGCTGGGACTGTGCCTGCTTGGAGGGAGGGGCCTCAGCTTCCCTACCCCACAGGAGGGGAAGAAACAAGGTGCTCTTGCTATATCCCTGCTGAAGCCAGGCCTGGGGCTGCTGCAAGTATCCTGGATCCATTCCAGAGCCCCCTGACCCTTGTTTGGGTATTAAGCCCCTGAGCAGTGCAGGGTATAGCCAGGGGCCTATCGAAGCTGGGCCAGTCAATGCTTCTATCTTTTGGTGCTGAGAAATGAATGCAGTGAAGGTCAATACATGATGACTTGAAGAACTACAGACAATAAATACTGTTAGGAAAAAAAAATGAGATTAAGGGCTGGTGAGCTAGCTCAGAAGGGAAGGGTACCTGCTGCCAAGCCTGAAGACCTGAGTTCAAGTCCTGGACGTCGCATGGTTGAAGGAGAAAGCTGACTTCACAAAGCTGCCCTCTGACCTCCACTAGAATGCCACAGCATGTGTGAACCTATGCTCACAAACATCACACCCGCATATTGCCAAATATATAGAATTAAAACCAAATACCCAACATGCATCACTTCATGCTCTTTTTGATGATACTATCAAATAATAAAAGCTTCAAGAAATAACACAGGTTGGCCAGCATGTGGAGCACCCAGGAATCCTTTTATGCTGTAGGTAGGAGGGCGAGATGATGTGGACACTACAGAAAGCTGGAAGTCCCTGAAACCCTTGATGTAGAGAAACTATGTCGCACAGTAAAGTACACTTTTGGGCATCTCTTAAAACAATGGCTAACAGGGGACTCGGAGACCTTAGTGCAGTCACATTGGTGGCAACAAAGCCATGGAGCCAACTCATGGCTTTTTTTACACACACTAAGGAATGTTATGAGTCTTAAAGAGGGGGAAATTCTGACATCTGCTATGACATGAAGTTGAGGACATTATGCTAAGGAAAATAAGCCAGACACAAATGGTCTGATCTTGAGAGGTGTCAATTCACTGAGATGGAAGGCTGAGCAGCTGCTCCCCAGAGCTCAAGGGAGGCTGTCGGAAGTCGGTGTTAATGTAGCCAGAGGTTTAGTTTTGCCAGTTGACAAGTATACGGATGGGCCATGGGAATGCATGTAGTCTTACTAAACCATGTGTTTAAAGATGGTTGAAATGGTCAGATTTCATACAGTGAACAAAAACACCCAACAAAATGCCATGGTAACTGCTGATTTCAGTGTTAAGTATTCTCTAAGGATCAAAACTTCCAGTCATCATAGAAACTGAAATCATTAGGGGGTGGCAGGATCTTTAAGAAGAGCAGTGTGGGAGTCTGAGAGTCCTTGAGTGTCCCCCAAGGGGGACATTCTGGGATTCCAGTCTCCTCTTCTTGCTTTCTTTGGCTTCCTGGCACCATCGTGCCTGGCTTTTTCTGACACATGTATCCACTCTGATATGTGGCCTCACCATAGGCCCAGAGCAAAGGCCCCTGCTGATCACAGGCAGAAACCAACCAAAGTGAAGCTGGTTTCTCTTGGGCATCTGTTCCACAGACACCGGTTGATAAAGTGCAGTTTGGCAGTTGTCTACATGACTGGCTTTCTGGGACTAAACACCATCCTTAAGGACAGGCGTTGGCAATGAAAGCCCCCCACATGCCTAGAGCAGCCACCAGACATGGCCATTTCTCTCCAAGCTGACTGCTTCCTGCTGAACCAGTTGTCCACAGGCCTTCCAGGCTGCATCCCCATGGCTCCCAGGAGGTGGGGCTGCTGTTTCCACTCTACAGCTGTGTGCCCTGAGGGCCCAGGAGGAGAGGCAGCATTGCTCAGATGCAGCTGAGCCAGGACCTGTCCCTGGGTCTGTACTCACGGCAGCTGTGGGTGGCTTCTGTCTCCCTCTGGAATACTGCAGACGCTTCCTTTAGAGTCCACTGAGCGGCACAGTCAGGGGGGGATAACACAGTGGGCTCATCACTGCCTGCCTCCAGCACTGGGCACCAGCCAGAGACTGACTGTACAGTTGATTGATAAATTTGCTGCCTGTGTGGACTGCCGCCAACAGGAGACCAGCTGGGGTGAATTTGGGCAGAATTTGTCCTCCAGATTTGTCATCTGCGTGAGGGCTTGCCTCCCCAAGAGCTTCTCAGGTACTAGGTTTCCTGAAGAGAGAGAGGTGACTGAGCTATCAATTGAGCCACCGTCATGAGCCATGATATCTTTCGGAGAGGCTGGGGAACAGGAGGATGGGTGGGTGTCCAGGACGGGGGAGTATCCCTGTGATACGGGAGGCAAAAATCCTTGAGGACCTTCCCAAGTTCCCTATGCTGCATACGCACTGCTCGTATGGACGGTGGTCTGCCGTATGAATAGTGTATGGTGTATTCCAATGGTGTATGGTGCATGTAGTGGCTGGGAGAGGTGTGTTATGTGTTACAAGTGGGTGTCATGCAGGTATCGTAGTATCTCGTATGTGCATCCCGTGGAGAGTGTGTGTTGTATGTTGTATGTGATGGTGTGTAACGTATATAGACATGGCGTGTTGCGACGTGAGCCGTGATGTGTTAGTGTGAGCTGCAGGAGGCTGTGGGGTAGAAGGAGTACGTTCTCTGCATGCTGCTCATCTCTCGATGTGTTGTATGAGGCTGTGTGGAAAAGGGCGCTGTGTGTTGCGTAGCATTTGCTGTGTGTGCTGTGCTGGGAGGTACGCACGTGACGTGTATTATCGTGGTAGCCTATGTTACGTGTAGTATGTAGCAACGTGTAGTGTGTGTTTTGGAATGGGAGTGTGTGCTGGGGAGAGGGTATAGACTGGTGTGAGGTGTGTAAACTGGTGTGAGGTGTGTACTGGTGTGAGCGTGTGTTGGCGTGAGGTGTGTGTACTGCTGTGAGGTATCGGTATGCAAGTGGAGTGCAGGGCATAGGTTGAGGGGTGGGATACTGGGATGAATAGCTCTATCAGAACCATTAATCGGATCTATTATCCCCATCTGGATTCCCTTACTCTTGACATCTTTCCCCAGGGATCCTGTTTGTAAGAGACAAAAACCAGAAGTTTAACATGCTGGTTCCTGTCACCTCACGCACCCTAAGCCACCACCTCCTTCATGCCTGCAAAGCCCCCCTTCTGGGTTTTTTCACACTCTCTGGTGCTCCTATCTTGGCCAGGGTCCAGCCGCAGAGTGTAATCTGACTAAGAGCCGTTGAGGCTCACTGGGAGTGAGACTGGCCCCTGGGTTTGGAGCCAGGACCTGGTTCAAGGGCATCGCTCCTTCCCACAGCCACTTCATTCTAACTCTGCCTCCCTGCTATCAGCCCGGCTCCATGACTCACGGCAATACGGTAGGCAGATATTTTCTACCATCTGGGCATTCCTCAGGCCCCGTGGTCTGGTAGGTGGCTCTGTGGCCACCTTAGGAAAAGGTACCCTGGAACCCAGAGCTTCTAACAAAGCACATTTGGCTCATCTGTTCAGAAACCACCTTGTGGGGGTCATGTTCCTTCTTCTCCAGCTTGGGCTCTGGGGATGTTCTTTTTCACAGTCCTCTGTGGGCTCTCTCATGGCTTCAGCTCTCACACAGCCATCCTCTGTCTAACATTCAAATGTGGAGTACCAGGCCTGCCTGCTTTGAAGAGCCCATGTCTGCTCAGGGGCATCCACTAGACAAGAGTGAATGTGGGCAGAAGAGCATGTCTTCCCAAGACAGCAGAGAGCTGTTTGACTCAGGAGGAAGGCCATTTCCACTGGAACACTTGGCTTTGTCTCTGAGGCGGGCAAGGTGACAAGGAGTCAGGAATCTTGAGGTTCAAAAGCTGCAGACTACAAAGGCAAAGGCGTGTGGGTAAAGAGCTTTCAGTAGGATTTCTGAGGCAGGGAAGCAATTTGTGACAAAACAATGACTCACACAGCCTTCCTTGGAGGTCGAGTCTAGTTTGTAACCACGCACACACTAAGAGTGGAAAGAAAACACTCCTGTTCGCTGAAGAGTGCTTGAGCTTGATGCTGGCCTTCAAGGCCCCTCCCTGCCTGCCGCCTCAGCCCTCACACACCTTCCATCTGTGCTTCAGCAGGTCTCCTGAGGACTAGGGGCTAGGGAGAGGCTACCAGAGGATCATCTGTGGCCTAGAACCTCTTAGCTTCCAAGCTTTACCGTTCATCCTCATGATTCCAGAATGAGTTGAGTATCTCTAGGTTTGAGGGTCTGTGTGGGGCTGTATCTGCCTGGAATACCATTGCCCCTCTACCCCTTGGAGAGTTCCTCTGGAATTCTCTGGGTCCCTCTGCTATATGGTAGCCAGGAGACACCTTAAACAACAACAACAACAACTACTACTACTACTACTTCTTCTTCTTCTTCTTCTTCTTCTTCTTCTTCTTCTTCTTCTTCTTCT
>NW_026596101.1:596478-690850 GCF_907164565.1 Psammomys obesus | reverse complement strand
CTTCTTCTTCTTCTTCTTCTTCTTCTTCTTCTTCTTCTTCTTCTTCTGATTTTATTTATTTTATGTGTATGAGTGCTCTATCTGCATGTACACCTGCATGCCAGAAGAGGGCATCAGATCCCAGTATAGATGCTTGTGAGCCACCATGTGGTTGCTGGGAATTGAACTCAGGACCTCTGAAAGAGCAGACAGTGCTCTTAATCATCTTAGCCATCTCTCCAGCCCCTCACCTTAAACTTCTGTTCCTTGTCTTACCACCTTCTGGAGTCCTGGGACTACAGGTGTGAGCATCACATCTGGTTTATGCAATGCTGAAGATTGCATACGGGACTTCGTGAATGGTGGGGGAGCACTCTACCAACTGAGATATACCCCAGATCTGCTTGTTTGGTTTCTAAAGAATAAAAGGTACAAGAAAACCAAGAGGTCTCTGGATCACTGAATGCAGACTTTGTAATCAAAGGCCCTTTTGGAAGAGTCCAGTTCATCAGTCTGGAGGAAGCAATTGAACACCGGTGCTGCTATAGTCTAGATCTGGGGTTAAGGCCTACCTCCTGCTGTCATGGGAAGAGGTGTGTGGATCGTCCCGAGACTCCTACGAACTAATTCTCACTCACTCACTGGTGGTGGATAGCTATATCCACATCTACCTACCCATTCTTCTACCTACCTCCATCCATTTACTCACCCATGTTCATCCATCCACCCATTTTTTAACATTCACCCATCCTCATCGATCCATCCATCCAACCATCCATTCTTCCACCAACCACCCACCTGCATATCCATCCACCCTTACCCATCCATTAGTTTATCCACATCTATCTATCTACCCACCTCGCCACCCACATCCATTCAGCCATCTATGCACTTAGAATGACCCATATCTACTCATCCACCCACCCTTCTATCCGCATACATATACCCCTCTATCCAACAGTCCATCCATCCACTCACCAGCATTCATCCATTCATCCCCCACTCATGTTCATCAGCCCACCCGCATCCAGCAAAATTCACCCATCCCTTCTCTTTCCATTCACAGCTTCCATCCATCCACTTACCTACAGCATCACTCCCTCTTACTCTTCCCTCTCCTCTACCCCACTGATAATACACTTATTTACATATAAAGTCACTTATTCCACCTCCATCTAGTATTTCTCAGGAGTCTATTCAACTGGAGCAGATACGACTCAATTGCTGCTCACTGTCAAAACACATACAGCTTTCAGGAGACACCAAGAACACAGAAAAACAGCTTTTCATATCGTGGGTTAAACAGCCTATAGGAGTTATACCCTGGCCAGAGCCCTGAGTCCTTGGCCAAGCTTTTGTCCCCGCCCCAGCGGAAAGATACTGTATCTTTCCTACCATCTACTCTTGCCTGTTTCAGTCTTTCCTTCAGTTTGGAGCTCCAACACTTAGCTTGTAGGATAGATGGATGTGCTGGCTAGTTTTACCTTGACAGGCACAGGTATCATATGGGAAGAGAAACTTTTCTTGTCTTTATTTTTAAATTTATTTTTATCTTTTCTGAGATACAGTTTCTTTGTGTAATAGAGCCCTGGCTGTCCTGGAACTCACTCTGTAGATCAGGCTGGCTTTGAACTCAGAGATCCGTCTGCCTCTGCCTCCTGAAGGCAAGCTTTAGAGGTATGTGTCACCACACTGGCTTAGGAAGAGATACTTGCAATTGGGAAAAAAATGCCTTTGTAAGGTTTCCCTATAGGCATGTATGTAGTGCATTTCCTTAAGGATTGCTGTGGGAAGGCCCAGAACATGGCAGGTGATGCCACCCGTGGGATGGTGGTCCTGGGTTCTATAATTAAGCAAGATGAGCAATCCGTGAGTGAGCAAGCCAGTAAGCAGCACCCCTCCATGGCCTCTGCATCAGCTCCTGCCTCCAGGTTCCTGCCCTGACTTCCCTAAGTGGTGGACTGTTACCTGGAAGTGTAAGCTGAATAAATCCTCTTCTTCCCAAGTTGCTTCTGGTCATAGCATTTTATCACAGCAATAGAAACCAAGGAAGACAGTGGACTTCTATCTCTTCTCAGGGTTCATCTGGACTAGGAAAGGAACCCTCAAGATACCCTTAGCCTTATACTGATGGAAGGGCCTGTGTGTGAAGCTGACCCTCTGGATTCAAGGCCTTTTCCAGCACAGGGGATGTGTTGATTGGTTCTGAAAGCCTGAGTCCGATTTGGGCTTTCTGTTGGAGCAGGTATCTTTAGGGGTCTGGCTTTGCCTCCAGCTGCCTGTCAGGCTCTGGGAAAGAACCCTTTCCTTCCCAGAGGAATGCCCCATTGTCTGACTGTTTCCTAGCCTCTGCCTCATTACCAATGGAGTCTCTTAGCAGGGTAACTCACTGATGAGTCAAGACAGCAGTTCTACCACATGGCAAACAAATACCAGGCCTTGAGCAGATACTTGTCACTTAGAAACTCACTGCGTCCTCACCACAATCAACAATAGTTTCTCCTGAGAAACTGAGGAAAAGAGAAGTTGAGTAATCTTTATCATCACACAGTTAGGGAGGGGTTTGAAACCAGGCCTGAGTAGGCATTTTAATCACTACTTGCTTATGCCACTAGCTCCTATGCCAATGGATGTTAGTCTACAGCAAAGAGAACTATATTGGCAGAGGATTTTTGGAAAGACCCAGAAAGACAGGCACAGGGGTTTTAGGGTGCCAAGATTTGCAACACAGCAAGGGAACCTGTTGCCTGGGAGGTAAGTAGCCTCCTGACTTGTGTTATAAATCTAGTGTACCCCAGGTCCTGGGTCTTGGCAAGAATGAAGATATTCTAAAGCAGTGGTTCTCAGCCTTGCTAATGCTGCGACTCTTTAATACAGCTCCTCATATTATAATGACCCCCAACAATAGAGTTATTTTCATTGCTACTTCATAACTGGAATTTGGCTACTGTTAGGAATCGTAATATAAATATCTGATGTGCAGGATATCTGATATCCGACCCTTGTAAAAAAGCCCTTCAGTTCCCAAAGGGGACAAGACCGAAAGGTTGAGAACCATGGTTCTGAAGTCCCTCCCTTTGGACTATCAGACTGCTGAAACAACAGATGCCAAGAAACTAGAAATTTCCCTAGCAGTCTTAGACAGTGAGAAGGAAAGAGGCCGGAGTCTAGTGCTAGCCAGAGGCGGGGCTAGCCTCCTGAAAGAGATCTCACACAGTTCTGACTCTGCCAGACTATTTTGTAGGAGAGGCTGGAGCCCAGACATTGATGGGTCAGTGATGGGTGGTATTGACACCCTGACCAAAGCGGTTTACCTATGTATACCCCTTGTCTTTTATTTAAATAAACTTCACTTCAGGATTTGGGGTAGGAGTGGGTCTCAAGAACCCTCTGTTCCTCTTCCCAAGGTGGGCATATTGAAAAAAACCTTCCATTTCCTGCTTTCTACTATTAATTTTGTTTTCAATTGGACTATTGAGGATGAATGGCTAAACCTGGCTTGTAAGGAGGCTGGGCTGTCAGTGCAAAGGCTCTGACCCTAACTCTAGTTAACATGATACCGCCCCTGCCTCAGCAGCTGCACTTTCACCCTGGGCAGACTGTTGACCTCTGACCTTGATGTCACCTAGACACAGTGTGAAGACACCACCAGAGTTTCCTACCAGCCCCCGAATCAATACTCCATGGAGACTCGCCACTGGGCAGCCAGAAGTGTCCCTGCAGCCCTCTAGACAAATTCCAAGAACTCCCTCTGACTTTAACTGACTCATAGGCGTCTCATTCCAAGCCCACCCCGTGTGGCTGTGCCCATGTGGTCACCCTCACCACCCCGCTCCGGGAACTGCCTACTTCTCTCTGCCAAATGTGCAGGACAAAACCATTAACAGTGTATCGGTTATTTTTGGAAAGCTCAGGGAAGGGAATAAAGCCTCATTGATCTCTCTTGCTTCCGAATTGGGGAGGGGGAAGAAGATGAGAATGTTGTCATTTCTGGCGTAACCCCTCCCCCTCCCAACCCGGTGCTCCATCATACATGTTCTCCAACCTACTTTCCCCCTGTGCCACTTTGCTTCCCTGAGCCTGCAGCCCCAGGGTGGCAGGTATGGTTGCTCAGAGGGAGGAGGACGCAGGAGTTGCCTCCTCCTTCCCTCACCAGCCCTGGACCACTGCTGCTGACTCAGAGGCTCTTCAACAACACAGCACTTCTGGTGGCTCCTATAGATGGGTGTGGACAGATTCGGAGGTTATGGCAGGCTCAGGGACAGGAGGGGAGGTCAGGGTTCCAGCACACTTGAAAGGTGGTTCAGCTGCCCAGGATGGAGAAACATCCTACAACTGGGCAACAGGGAACATCTGGATGGAGAGGTGGGTGCCCAGTGTCCACCCACCAGGTACTGGTTACTGTCTTCCACTGGAGTTCACAGATGCGCAAGCCCCTCTGATAAAATGGCGCAGCAGAACCCCACGCATAACCTCCTGCAGCTCATCTCTTGATAACTTAGACCCAGCGCAGTGTAAATGCCAAGAAACCGCTGTTTCTCTGTGTTGTTAGGGTGGAAGGACAAGAAAGAAAGCCTGTGGATCTTCAGTGCTCATGCAACTCAGCTCGGGGCTGTTTGGTTATGCGTGCCCTCTGCCTTCTAAACATAAACCTCATGTCGGGACCCTGAAGGTAAGCTTGAGGTGAAGTTTCTAGACCTCTTTGTTCTTCCTCACGAGGCCACACTGAATAAGCTTCCCCTCCCTCCTTTCTGCTTTTCTCTATTTGTCTTCAGCTGAACTACTGAGGAGCTAAACTTGGCTTGTAGGGAGGGTGTCGGGGCCCAGGCGATGATACATGTATTTATGTGTTTATGTGCTGGCTGTTGTGTGTGTGGGGTGAGTGCACGTGGGCAGACAGATGTGCAGATATGCACACATCTGGTGGCAGCCAGAGGATGTCAGGTGTGGGATCCCCCTATCTCCACCTCTCCAGTGCTGGGATTGTAATTGTGCTCGCCCACACTGAGCCCGTGTATGCCATGTAGAGGTCAGAGGGTAACTTGGGGAGTTGGTTCTCTCCTTTTATTGTAAGGGTACTGGAGAGTGAGCACGCTGGTTGGGCTCGGCAGCAAGCTGCTTGAACCCAGTGAGCCACCTCGCTGGCCTATGTATCTGGCTTTTTAAAGGTGCATCCAAGTATCGAACTCAGGTCCTCGTGTTTGTGAGGCGTTTGCTCCGCCTGTGACATCTCCCCAGTCCTTTCCTGCACATTTCTGAGCCAGTGTTAACTGACTCAGAGAGGGTGGGGTGGTTCGGAGTCCGTTCACACAGAATGCTCACGGAATACGACTCTGAGCTCTGACCTGGAGTGGTTTGATATATGGCAAAAGCTAACCAAATGTGGCTAGATGTGGTGGCGCACACCTTTGATCCTAAGCGCTCCCAAGGCAGAGGCAGGCTGACCTCTGAGTCCCAGGCCAGGACTACATAGTTAAATCCTTTCTCAAAAAAAAAAGTGTTTATTTTGTAAAGTGTGTGTGTGTGTGTGTGTGTGTGTGTGTGTGTGTGTGTGTGTGTGATGGGGGCAGTCAGCGGCAGGATTTAAAAATAAACATCTAGATCACAGCAATCACCGATAATAACTAACAATGACAGTTTCCTTTGGTTTCACAGACCCTGTAGCCATGTCGGTAGAAGGTTGAGCTGCCTATTTAGCAAGCCTCTCAGAGTCAGCAGCGGGATCAGGCGCTCCACTATGGACGATGCTCCCACGCTCGCTTACCAGGATCTTGGTGGTGTAGGCGCTGTTGATGGCAATGGCGTTGACCAGCAGCTCCATGGTCTTGGCATTGATGGAGCTGGGATCCGGGATTTCCTTATAGTGGACATCGCCGACATAGGCCTGGACCACGGTCATGCGGTTGGTGGTGAGCGTGCCTGTCTTGTCCGAGCAGATGGCTGTGGCATTGCCCATGGTCTCACAGGCATCCAGGTGGCGTACCAGGTTGTTGTCTTTCATCATTTTCTAGAGAATGGGTGAGAGGGGAACCGTGAGGAAGAGAGAGAGTGGGGAGAGGGGGCTTCCTGTGCCTCAGCCTTCCCTTGACCTGCATGTGCAAACCACTTCTGGGCTTCTTTAGCTCTGCAAAAGAAAGTCCCCCCCCTTTTTATCAATCATTTGGACCATTTAAGTTTTGGTAACTGAACTTACTAATTTTCACCACAGAGTCCCTCACTTCCTGTTTTGGGAGCAAGGTCTCATGTACCACAGGCTGGCCCCAAACTAGCAATCTATCCAAGAATGACCTTGAATTCATGATCCTCTCGTCTCCACCTCCCAAGTGCTGGGGTTACAGGTGTGCTCAACCACACCTGGCTTCATCTACATTCTTTTTTAAAAAAATAAATAAATATGAATATGTATTTACATATTTACATGTATCTCTCTCTCTCTCTCTCTATCTATATAGATAGATAGAGAGAGAGAGAGAGAGAGAGAGATCAGAACCTCTGGGACTGGAGATATGGATATTTGTAAACCACCATGTAGGTGCTGAAATTGAACCCAGGTCCTCTGGAAGAGCAACAAGTGCTCTTAACCTCTGAGCCATCTCTCCAGCCTCTTCATCTACATTCTTCATAGAAAAAAAAAAACACAGTAGAAAAGATTTAAAAAAAAAATTAAGGCTGGATTGCTCCTAATTACTCCTAGCTTAATGTAAGTAGCTGCTCCTCGTTTGGTTCTGATTTTTTCAAATGCTTTCCTGGTGCTTGGTGAGAGACCCATCAATTTCACTCTAAGTAGACACATTTAGGATGCGTATGTGCTTACAGATGCAGGAAAATATCTGTAGAAATACAAAAACAATAACGTCGTTATCACTATGTGATAGAACTGAGAATCTTATTGACTTCTTCAGGTATATAAATCACCTTTTCTATAATGAACATATAGCACGCATAATAAGTACTGTTTGTGTATGTGTGCATATGCATGTGTGTTTGTGTGTGTGTGCGTACATGTTTATGTGTGAGACAGTCACAGGAACATGTTTAGTGTCCTTCTCTCCGGCTCTCTGCTTTATCCACTTGAGACAGAGGCTCTCTCTGGACCTGGAGCTCCCTGCTCTCGGCCTAGACTGACCAGCCAGTGAGCCCCACTCCTTTTCCTGCCTCTGCCTACTGAAGGCGCTGGAGGGTACAGGCACACACAGCCACACACAGCCACACACAGCTTTTTACATGAGAGCCTGAACCCAGGTCCTCTGGCTCACACAGCAAACACTCTTACCCACTGAGCCACCTCCTCAGCCCCACCCCCAAAACTAACCAACCAACCAACCAACCAACCAACCAACCAACCAACCAACCAACCAACCAACCAACCAACCCCAACCAACCAAAACCAAAACCAAAAATCACAGAAAAAGGAAAATAAAGGCTAGTGAGTCACTTGGTAGGACCCAGATGGGAGGAGATAACTGACTCTCCATGCTAAAACACACACACACACACACACACACACACACACACACACACACACACACTGTAATACAAAAGAAATTACACACTTGTCTCATTTAGCAACATCTTTCCTCTTTACATTTATAGTACAAGCCTACTGGATCTATTTGTGTTTATTTCCCTCTGCGTACTTTTTTTTTCTGACCCACTTCTTTACTCCTAACTTCTCCTAGATTCTCCTGCAAGTAATAAACATGATGTAGTTCTCAGGCAGGCCCTGCTGACATGCTGGCCCCACGTGGCAAGGAGAGTTTGTGAAAAGTCCCTAGAGGCAAAATCTAATGGAGTTTGTGCCTAGGGATTTGATTTCCTTCATTCTTGCTCCCCACAGTAATTCTTTATTACAAGGTTAAAAAGAGTACAAATGGACTATTTAAATAGATATCTATGCTACTAAAAATGAATATTGGTAGGGTAAAAAGCTGATGTGTCTCCTTTCTTATAACTCCAGTAAGTGTACAGTGAGTGTCTGATTAATGGCGATTTGAGTTTGTGACATGCTTTACAGTGTATTTTCTGGTGTTGTTCTGTAAGGATCCCGTGAGACCTGGGAGGAGCCTGGAAATCCACTTTGCAACTGACAAATTCCAGACAGAGTGAGCTGAGCCAAATGATGTGTGGTGAGCATGAAGCCCGGAGTTTGAGGCCAGCTCTGCCTAACTTCTCAGCTCTAACTAACCTACCCGCTCTGCCTAGCCTAACACAGCTCTGCCTAACCTGGCAGTCTGGCTCATTCCATTGCATACCAGTTCACCTGCTCTCACTGAAGGAGCCTTGGCTCTTTTCTTCAAGAATCTCTCTTTGGAAGCCAGATTTAGTGGCACATTCCAGCACTTGGGAGATACAGGCAAGAGGACAGCTGTAAGTTCAAGGCCAGCCTGGCCTGCACAGCGAACCTCTATGACAAACAAAACAAAATCTGAAACAAAAATGTATAAAAATCTCTCATCAGGACTATCCAGCATGGTAACTGCTCGGGAATGACGGACACTTGAAATGTGTAAAAGATGATGGATTTTAAAGACATTATGAAAACAGATACCTTCAATGAAATATCTCTTTTGGGTTGTTGATAATCTGGACATAACTTTGAGTGAATTTGCATTATTAAGGTTAAGGCTACCTTGTTTTTTTTTTTTTTTTTTGTTGTTGTTTGTTTGATACAAGGTTCCATGTATTTTAGGCTAACCTTGAACTTGCTATGTAGAAGAAGATGACTTTGAACTTCTAATCTTCCTGTCCCATTTCACACATCTTGGGAACACAGCTGTGCCTTTCCCTGCCTGGTTTATGTGGTGCTGGGGATCAAACCCAGAGCCTCCTGCATGCCAGGCGAGTGCTCTACCGTTGAGCTATACTTCAGGTCACATTTTGCACCCCTCCCCCCATAGGCATGGGAACACTTGCCCATTCAGAGGCATGTGGAGGCTAGAGATTGACATTTGGGTGTCTTTTCTCCCTTGTTCTTTTGAGATAGGGTCCCTCTTTGAACCTGGAGCTTGTCACGTCAGCTAGACTGGTTGGCCAGCATGTCCCCTTCAGGATCTGCCTGTGTGGGTCCCTCCAGCTGGGGTCACAGGTTCATGCTGCCAGGCCTGACCTTTCTGTGGGTGCTGGGACCTGACCTCCAGTTTCCACACTTGCACAGCAAGCACTTTACACTTTACACGTGGAGACAGCTGCCCAGCCCTGTTTTCAAAAAGGCAATTACTGGGATGTTGAAAGCGACAACAAGCCTAACCCTGGATTGCATGATATTTCTGTTGCGAAGAACCCATGTACCTAAGTGCTCACTGCTGCGTTCCTGGTGGCAGCCCTCAGGGCAAGCTCAAAGAGGATGTGTCAGCTTCACTGTTGATCACGTGCTTTTGCCAGGCACATGACTCGGGATGACCAAAGGTGCCAGAGATCAGAACTGCAGAAGACGCTCAGGCCGAAAGCTGTCTGCTCATAATGTCCCCAAACCAGCTTTGCCAAACTTCACAGGAACTCTGAGCTCAGTGGTGTGGCCATGGGGACCTGCGCATTGCCAGGCTCTGAGGCCTTGAGGAGCTCATGTGGAAACGCGGGGAAAGGGCCTAGCATTGTGCTTGTTTTGACCCATCTGGGCTTCGGTTTGTGGGGGAGGGTTTCTCTGAGAACCGTAGGAGAGGGAGCTGATAAGGGCTGTGTCCTTTACACAGAACTGCCACTCGCTGGCACTTGCAGGGAGATCGCTCTCGAGGTGAAATTACATCTCAGAGCTCCGTCCAAATTCTGGCTTGGAAACTGACGCACGCTTCACCCCTCTGGCTGAGCTGCCAATGTCTCAGAGTGAAAGCCTTCTCGGCGACATCTTGTTGTCACCACCATGGGAAACACGTGTCCATGTCCTTGCCCCAAAAGATGGGCAATCCAAGGGAAAAGGACGAACATGAGAACATGAGCAGGCAGGACAGTGTGGCAGTGGTACTGTGGGCCAGACGTGGGGCGTGTGGGCTCTCTGATGGCCACTGCTTCAGCGGCTATGTGGGTGCTTAGGGAAGGCCCCAGATCCCCACTTGGCCAGCAAACATCCAGGTGGTACATCATTTAACCGTTTGCCAACCTTCCTGTGTTTGCAGTAATCCCTACCTGAGGGGTAAGGGCTTCCTGTGTGGTTTTGCTCATCTCTTCCACACCTTAGGGCAGGACCTGTGGGTTTGGTGGGATGGGGTATGTGCTTGCACGGTGATGTCTGCGTTTGACAGTTTGCAGTGCCACGGCCTTGGGTTTGCCAATTAAGCAATCTATCACTGAGCCATCTATTACCCAGCCCCATTTTATTGGGTAAGTCCGAGTCAATTGCCAATACGGATCTGGACAGTTTATATTAAGTATAGTTTTTTTTTTTTTTTGGCTTCTTCTTGAGAAAAATTCTGAAGGTCTGGAAAGCCCAGGTTGCACCCCCATAAAACCATGCTTGGCTGGGCTGAATAATGGGGGCCTCTGTGGCCAGGGCCTAGCTCTTGGTTTGCTTCTGAAACTGTCTGAGTTTGGAGGACTTTCCCCCACTCCCTCCAAGTCCTTGCTGCAGGCACACTATTCTTATGCCAGTTTCAAGTTCTAGCACTGCATCTGCCCTGGTTCCCTGAGAGAACTCCAGCTGGGACTGCCTCAGCCACCCAACACTGCCCTTCTCCCCTCTTACCTTCACAGAATAGGCCAGTGAGATGGTGACAGCCAGAGGGAGGCCCTCAGGCACGGCGACCACCAGCACCGTCACACCAATGATGAAGAACTTGACAAAGTATTGGACGTAGACGGGCGTGCACTCCGTCAGCCACGGCTTCTTGTTGACCACAAAGGTGTCCACGGTGAAGTAGAGCACCAGGATGATGACCGTGATGGCTGACATCACCAGGCCTGCGACATGGGGACACCTGTTCAGAGGGCTCCGGGGGAGGGGGGTGAGATGTTCACTAAACCCCTTCTGGGGGCCTGTCGGGAAGACCTCAGCTCATCTCCCAGCTGTACTTCCTCACTTTGTGGCCGGGAGCCTTGCTTTGATCCTAAGGGAACCTCAGTTGCCAGTTTTGTATAGTGAGGCACAGGGGGCATGGTTCCTTCCTGGGGCTTTGGAACGCTCCTGTGGAAGTGCAGGTAAAGCGCCTAGGCTGGTGCCTGCCTACACAACACCCAGCCACACTTAAGACATGTGGCTAGGGGACATGTAGACACAAGAGCCACCAGTCACGCAGTAAAGAGGCAAGGTTGGGGTGTTTTGCTCATTCACCCAACAAACACTTTTGAGCACCTGCAACACGGCGGTGTACGGTACTTCCCCATCTTGGACACAGGGATCTGGATGTAACAAAGACAGACACCCTGCTCAAGCAAAGGTAGGTAAGAAACCAGTATATAAATAAATACATAGCAAGAGTGTTGTGTGTGTGTGTGTTTGTGTGTGTGTGTGTGTGTGCGTGCGCGTGCATGCGCGCCCGAGTGTGCCACCAGGCAGGGCTTTAGTAAGTTCATTATAGTCATGGACTGCTGCCGTGAGGAAAAATGCCACGAAGATGTGGCTGAAGATGTGGGCGCTACGAAGTGGCTGCTGCAGTGATGACCAGGGACGGGGTCTTGGAGGAGGTGGCTTTCGAAGAGACATCAGGGATATGTGTTGTTCTCGGGGAGAATGCCCCAGGTGGAGGGAACAGATTGTTTGGACAAGGGAACAGAGGCTCAAATAGGGGAAATGATCAGCAGATGGATGCAGGCTAAGGTAACACTGCCAGATCAGTGTGCCTATCCCTGACCTGCCTCAGGTCCCCACCTAGGTGCTGTGAGGACTGTGCCTACGTGCTTTCTCTGAGGGGGGAGGGGTGATGGGCCTGTGGGCACAGCCACCCCACAAGATGTCCACGATCCCCTGGCAACTGTGCGTGGTGGGTGTGCCCTGACATGTGGCTTGTGGTCTAGGGAGTTCCATGAGATGGAGCAAAGACTAGGAATTCTCTACAAATCTCAAAACGATGGCTCTGATATGCTTTTCTTGCTTAGCAGACTCAGCTTGGAGTGCCCATTCCTGAATTCAGTTACCATCGGTTCAGCCCCAGAGGGAGGGGTTGGGGGACTGGGAGCCCAGAAAACTTGACCAGGAACTTGGCAGGGTGGAGTGGGAGCCAGGACTGAGGTCTTCGGAGGCCAAGAGGTTGTCATCACTTAGTTTCTTGGTCTCTTAGTGCCACATGTTACACTGTGGAGTCACCTGCCTGTGACAGCCATGGCAGCGAAGGAGGAAATCCCTGAGCCCGTATCTCCCGACTCTAGCTCCAGCTGCAGGGCATCAGAGCCTGGCTCTACCCCTGCCTGACAGCCGCAGGGGCGGGAAGCCAAGCTCCCGGCTGCGGCTGCCGGCTGCCGAGAGAGCTGTCACCAGGTTTAAATATAGACTACTGAGCCTATAATTTGCAGCTGTCCCCTGCTGCGCCGTCTATAATTAGAAATGGAGGCAGCCACAGAGGCCTCCGTAGCCAGGTGGGAGGTCTTGCCTTTCAGACACCCTCAGTGCAAGGGGAGGTCAAGGCTGGGCTGGAGGGCTGGGGCTCACCTTACAGCTGGGGTTGGCTTCCCTCGGCTATCACCTGCAGCTGTCATCTCAGTGAAGGAGCCCTGGATTGCTCGCTGGGGATCAGACAATCCTTCTACACCACAGCTAGGTGGTCTTAGTCCAAATCCATTCTGGCTCTCTCTTGCTGTTAACCTCTTACATTTTCCACTGTCCTCAGGCTAAAAGTCTTTGTTGTTTGAAACTCTAAGCCCTACAAAGTCTGTCCACCATAGGCTAAGTCCTCTGTCTACCATAGGTTAAGTCCCCTGTCACCTTTAATCCCCAAAGCAATCTGCCACACAGTGACAAGAATTATCACCAATTACAGAGGAGTAGGCAGGAACTCAGAGCTGGGGGAAGCTGCCAGCCCAAATCCCCAGAGCTGTGGCTGTGGTGGTCTGTCGGCAGAACTAGCTTCATTTATCTGGAGCAGGGAAGGCCCTGAGGACCAATGGAATCAATGTTCTTCTTTTACAGGTGAGGAGATAGAGGGCAGAGCAGGGCAGGGCTCTGCAGGGAGGTCCCTGCTGTGAACTCACCCGCCTTGCCAATCTGCACAGCCAGCTTGGTGAGTTTGCCCTGAAGCACCGACTTCTCTTTCTTGTGCATGTTGGCTTTCTTCTTGTCATCTGCATCACCGCCCTCGGCACTCTTCAGGGGTTGCATCTCCATAGCAGCTGCCCCATCCTGCTGCTTGGCTGTAGGGGCAGAGCATGCATGTGCACACAGACACACACATGCAGGTCAGCCTACAGGCTGGGAGGCTTTTAGCACCCACCCTGCCTGCCCAGTAGAAATTGCCCCATCTGGGCCCTGCATGGCTGGCAAAGAAGCCTCGATGGTACCTGCCCCTTCCAGCTGCAGTCTCTGGGCCCAGAAGTACCTGGGTCCTGGGATCAGAGACGCATGTGGGATTTTACAGGACAGGGCTCTACCCTGGATTCCCGGCAGGGCAGGGCTAAACCAAAATCCCACCCTTGGCCCTCTCACAATCAGATAGAAAGAGAAGGGCTCTCCTAGGTGTTGAAGCCAAGTAGTTGGGTTGCTAGGCAGCTAGCATTAGGGAGGACACAGCTTAAAAAGAAAGTAAGGTGTCCCAGGCACAAGTTTCAAGCCCCCATCTCCAGTCAAGGGATCCTCGTCAGTGTGGGATGGACAGAAGGACCTGCAGCTCTTGAGAGCAGAGGCCAGCCAACCCTCAACTTGTAATGGTCTCTAAGAGCCCACTTCCAGACCCCAGCTGATGGGTGGGCTTGGGGGATCCTGGCCCTGGTGTATCCCCTCATCTCACTACGACACCTCTTTGTCTTACCCACTATTATGAGACTCATGACTGTACCCCCAAAGGTGCCAGAGCTCCCCAAAGGTGTGGGTGTGTCTGCCTCTGGCTCCAGTGAGTCCCTATCTCTGTATGACACGAGCCCCATGGCTGCAGTTACCTTTGCTCTGGCTGCTGTCGGCACTGCCATCCTGCATTTTACCTACACAACAGAGAATTTCAACAAACAACAGGCAGCACAGGTCATCACGAGGACGCAACAGGCCACAGACACTCATGTCACAGACAGGAAAGCCTAAGCTGTCAGGGGATATCGAGATCTGGAATCAAGGCCAGCCCGGCAGTCACCTTAGCCACAGGGGCTGTGGGGCCGGAAGGCTCTGGATTCTCTTTGGGGCTGGATGGGGGCAGTGTTTCTGTTGGAATAGCGTTGGCCTTGAGTTTTTAACAGACGAAAAGAACGAATTGGAAAGTGAAAGGGGCCAGAATCTGCACAGGAAGCAGAGGGAAGCTCCCAGATCCCAGAACTGAGCCTCACACACAAGGCTTATGGCTGAAAGGAGGAAAAGAGAAACTTTCACATCTTTCCTTCCTCCCTCTCTCCATCCCTTCTTTTCTCTCTCCCTTCCCTTTGTAGTAATGAGGATTTGAACCTAAGGCTTTGTGCGTACTATGCAGGTACACTGCCACTGTGCCACATCCCCAGCCCTCCCAGTTTACCCTTTAGCTACATAATTTTTATTTTCCATATATATATATATATATATATATATATATAATAATCAACGATCAGTCTTCTAGAATGGAGAGAATTGGAGGTCAACATGTCCCTTCGTCCCTTGTTTTGGGCTTTCTCCTTATCTCTTTGAAGGATGTGATGCTAAAATACCAAGGACACCCCTGTCTAAAGTCTGTAGACTGTACAGGGCAGAAGATGAGCAAGGGGCCACTGAAGGTCTGAGAGAATGTCCTGGCCCTGAAAGGAAGTCACTGGTCCCTGAACAAGAGGTCTTAAGCAGTAGCTCCAGATTCACAGAGAATCTAAGAGTCAGTGGCTACACTGGGTGCTACCAACCATGCCAGGGCCTGACGCTGCCAGGTGTCGGGGAAAGGCTGGGTGTGAGGCTTTCTACTGGCCATCAGTGCTGCCTGGGAACCTCTATCCCAGCCTGGGCCACTGTGGGCAGATGTGGAGATTGCTGCTTCTTGCCTGAGACACCTGCTTTTAGCTGTGCCTTCCTGTCCACTAGGCCTGTGCCATTCATTCAACTGTTCCTATAGCTTTGGTCCCTCAGGAGGGGTGAGGGAAAGATGTCTATCCATGGTATCTACTGCCAATGCCACCAGCTCTGGGCTCACATGGTCTCTATGCTTTTCATCTAGTGCAGTGGTTCTCAACCTTTCTAATGCTGCAGCCTTTTCTTTTGTTGCTACCTATAACTGCAATTTTGCTACTATTATGAGCTGTGATGTAAATATCTAATATGCAGGATATCTGATATGGGATCAACCTGTGACCCACTGGTTGAGAACCATTGCTCTAGTGCCTGTCACTATCACTTCTGAGAAGGATGCTTGTGTTGGACTCCTACCTATAGTGAAGAAACTGAGAGGGAGGTAGCTCCTAGGCAGAGGTGTGCCTTGGGGTGTGAAGGGCTCCATTCTGCTGTTCCTTCTGCTGAGACTGAGCTGAGCCCGGGGCAGGGGGCCCATGGTGGCACTGCGAAGGGCTCCTGAGAATCTTGTCTTGACAACAACCAGCTGTGTGGCCATGCCTCTCTTAGCCTGTTCACCTTGGCACCACCGGCGGGGTGATGTATGTAAACTCTGGGAGCACCTGGGGGTTTGCACCCAGCACAGTCACTTCCAGAGTCCAGCCTTCAGTGGACTGAAGACGTTTCTGCAAGGGTCATCTCTTGTTCGGTCCTGCAAGGTCAGGTGGGAAGGACCATCAACCTCATCATTTTATAGATGAGAAAACTGAGGCCGACGGATATCCAGAGGAAGCTTGTCTTCACAAAACACCTCCAAAATAACCCTGGGGCTGTATGATTAGCTTGCTACTGTCACTGTGGATGGGTGACTTAGACAGAGCCCAGCTCCTCTAATCATCACCCCATAACTCCCAGCAGAGGGCCAGTGTCCCACCTGGGGTTTGAGGATAAAGACCCTTCTCTTCCTACTGTGAAATGCTTTCTTTTATATTAAAAACAATATGATAGTTTTTTTTTCCCCCAAAAGAAAAGAGTAACGGGAAATAATTATTTCGGTTTCTTATAATCATTTCACTAACTAGGCTAAGGAGTGCTAAAGGACTGGGCTCCCAGAAGCACCTTCTGGAATGCTGGAAAGGCTTGTTTTGCCTCAATATTATCAGATGTCCTAGCTGCTGCGTGCACCCATTAAACCCAGCAATTCTCTCTTTTATTGCCATAGTGATTACACTGCCAGAGAAATAATCACCAGTGCACACGCTGGAGAAAGGGAGCCATGTCTAGGAGCGTTTTGCTGCAGATGGACTGTTTTGTCAGAAGCAAGGGACTTATTTGAGGCTCTTATTACTGGTGCCCACCTGGCCCTGCATTGTACTGTGGCAGCTAGCCCTCTTGCCACATGAAACCTGGAAGACGGGCCCGAGGATGAGAGAGGGGACCCAGGATAGGAGGTGAGTGGGGTCTCATGCTCCGCTCTGCATATATTCTTGACGGAGCCATCTGGAACCTGGAAGAACCCTGGACAGGTGATGATAAACAAGCTTGGGTAGGGAAAGGCCAGGAGACCTTAGAAAGGCCACTTCTCTTCCCTTCTCTGTGAAATGGGACCACAGCACCTGCCAAGTACTGCGAGAGGTCAGGAAGTCATGGGGCTGCATCATCTGTCTTGATTGACAGTGAGATGTGCATGAGGGCAAAAGAAGAAAATGAAATAAAAACAGTAATTGTGATGCCCCCAGGATGAGCGGACATTCCACCTTTCAGTTTCGGAATTGGGTGGGTCACAGTTAGGGAACCACAATATTTATGGCTGTTCCCCCCCTCCCATATCACCAAGGTTTGGCTCAGAGAAAGGAGTTGTGATTACAGCGCGTTCCCTCTCATTGTCCCAGGTTCAGCCACTAACTCTCTGTGCTCATTTCTAGAGTCTGAACAGTACTGCATTTCAGGTTCTCATGTGTTGGCCTGGTCTGGGGTCTGATGCCTGCTTTCTTTTCTTTTCTTTTCTTTTCTTTTTCTTTTCCTTTCCTTTTCCTTTCCTTTCCCCTCCCTTCCTTCCTTCCTTCCTTCCTTCCTTCCTTCCTTCCTTCCTTCCTTCCTTCCTTCCTTCCTTCCTTCCTTCCTTCCTTCCTTTCAATTATAGGCGCATGGCACTGCTTTTGGCCCTCAAATGTCTTTGATTAGGGGGTCATTTTCCTAGGGGGGAAAAAAAACCTCTTCATTTCCTTGGAAAACCTTTAAGCCACACTCTACTGTGGAATCCTGGATTGACTAGAGAAAAACACAGCTCAGAGCCAAGCATAACTGCGTTCTGGATTTACAGTCCCATTCTGCTACTTTCTTTTTATTTTTAAAATTTTTATTTTACATGTGTGAGTGTTTTGCCTGTATGAATGTCTGTGTACTGCCAGTGTGCCTGATGTCTATGGATGTCAGAAGAGGGTTTTGGATCCTCTGTAACTGGAGCTATAGGCAGTTATGAGCATTCAAAGGGTGCTAGATAGTGCAATTTTGTTGTTGTTTTGAGATGGAGTCTTTCTATATAGCCCTGTCTGTCCTGGAACACATTTTGTAGACCAGGCCTTGGGTTCACAGAGATTCTCCTGCCCCTGCTTCCTGAGTGCTGGGATTAAAGGAGTGTGTCATTGCACTGGGATTGGGCTAGTGTCTTGATTTCCTTGAGTCTCAGTTTCTTCATATTTCATACTTGGACAATGAAACCTGGGTCACAGGGCCTTCACAAGGAAGAAAGAGATGCAAAGCCTGAAACGCCAGTAGCAGCGTCAGTCCAGAAACTAAAGCTCCTTATCTTCTCTCCCTGTGGGTTCTGGCTGCAGCCTATAGGTGAAACTCCCCTTTTCTTCTGGAACTGGCTGTTGTGGACAATGCCTATATGCTTGTCTCCTAGGGAAAGTGGGTTCCTGGTTTCTTCTTCTTCAGCTGTGGGTTTGCCCATGCAGGCTCTTTCTGTCACCTCTCAGCCACCCCTCCCTGTTGCTTGACACCACCCACAGCCCCAGCTGCCTTCCTTCCTCCTCCTGGGCTTGAAATAGACCCGCATTAGAATTAGCAACTGCTCGCAGAGGTGCCTTGTGCAGCCCCTGACATCTTCCGGGTGGGTCTGCTGGTCGCTTTGAAGGCAGTAGGTTGGCTAGTGGTATAGGGTGGGAGGATGGGGTGGGACAGGGTTTCCACATCCTGCCAAAGGGCTTGGAAGTGAACTACAGAATGGATAAGAAACATGTCTGGCATTCAGTGGTGTTTCTGTCCCTTGCCTTGGCTTCTCTGGCAGTGTTTTCACGGACAAACCCTAATACCCCAAGCATCCAGGTACAGCCTCGGTGGCTACCACAGGACCTGATTGGGAAAAGGGTGTTATCTAAAGATTAAGAGATATCTGGAGCAAGTGGTTACAATTCTCCATGCTTGTGTGTGAGGACAAGATGATGAAGACCCAGGGATGGAGGCAGCCACAACAACCAGCCACCCATGGAAAAGTAAGAATATAGAGACCCATAGATTCTCCAGCCCAGGTACCAGTGAGACACACCAGTTCACACCAGAGAGACAGTATAGACCCAAGTCCCACAAGCCTCCGTACTTGCTGGCTTGTCAAGAGAGAAGAGAAAGTGACTGAGGGGGAAAAAAATGTCTACCTGTGGCTCAGCCATGCTCGGTGGGGTTAGGGGGTAGAACTCCAGCCTGAGTCTCCACCTCTGGGGTATTATAGAGGAGGCTTGGAGCTTTCGCTAGGGACCCAGATGCTGGCTTCTGTTTAGTTCCTGACCCCAGGCTACCTTTCTAAAAACCAGAGCCAGAGCCATGCTTAAGGGTGGGCCACACCGGGTGGCACGCTGGTTCTCATGGGTCCAGATCTGAAGGCAAGGTCATATGGAGTTGACTTCTTGGGTCGTAGTTCTGCTTTTAAGTACCTGTCCTATCTGGGGTGGCCATGCATGTCGGAGATCTGTGGGACCCAGGATGGGGAAAAGCCTCGAGTCAGGGGGTAGAGAAGAAGGCACCCAGCAACCCAGCCCGAGAACTCGCCGTGGAGACGTACCATTGACCAGGCTGGCATTTGCGCCACCTGCAGTATTTGCAGGCGCTGCGCCGTCGGCCGCTGTGGGGGTGGGGGGGATGGAAAATGCAATGTCACAATGGAGAAGGCGACGACAGAGACATGAACCTACTGGGGGATAATCACATGGCTTATTCTTAAAAAAAAAAAAAAATCTCTGCTGGAAAGTGAGGAATTCAAATTGGAGATGTGGATGAAATGTCCCTAACGGATGTCACAGGGGTGGGGAGGGATGGAGACTCAGGCACAGAGGGTCTGTGAAGGACAGCATGGGGTGTGGTCAGATGCTCAGGTGGGATGGCACTTGGTTTATTATTTATTTATTTTTGGGACAGGGTCTCACTGTGTAGCCCCGGCTAGCCTGGAGTTCACTTTGTGGAGCAGGCTGCCCTTGAACTCACAGAGATCCACCTGCCTCTGCCTCTGCCTCTGCCTCTGCTGGGATTAAAGGTGTGCACCACACACCTGGCTGGGATGGCAGTTCTATGGTGACATCTGGACTGCGTTGGCTCAGCTGGTCAGGCGGGAACCCCATGGAATGAGAAAGTCCAGTCCAGAAGTCAATTATAAATGCTCAGTGAGTGGTGCTGTATGGCCTAGACACTTCTCAGGGGCCAACCCCGTGACCGCCATTGTTGTGTCCCTGAAGAACTGCCGTCAATGGTGGTGACTTAGGATCAGGGCACTGCCGGCCACTACCTTCTCTTTCCCTGACCAGCGCACTGAAGATCACAGGAGTAGTCCCCTGTGAGATATCTCACCAGAAGAGGGGCTTCCAGCTATCTCCATGGATATTAGGGAGATCTTAGAGGTTAACAATGGGATAGTACTACCCAGTTCACCCCTGTGGAGTTCTGTCTTGGGGGGGGGGACACACGGTGTGCTTGGAGACGGGAGCTGAGACAGCTCGGTAGGGACGCTAGTCCGTTGTGTGTTTTGGGGGCGGGCGGGAGTGCTATGACAAGCTTGGTCCTGCATGCTGGCGTGTGGGGCTTCAATGGAGGTGCCCTTTGGCCTGGGACATAAGGACAAGAGGGCAGAGTGAGTTGTTTTTTTTTTTTTTCTTGTCCTGCTTGGGTGGAATAAAGGAATGTCTATAGAAGATAATCTCTAGTAGGCACGGGGCCTCCTCCAGCTATGTGCTGCTGAGCTAGGGGCCAGGCCTAGGGGTCCACAGCTATAGCTATTTCTAAAAGCCCATCTTCCCTGAGGGTGGTCTTACTGTACCTGGTAGCTGAAGGCCATCCCCCTTCTTCACACCTGTGTGATGATTTTTGAGACATGTTAATGAAGAAGCACATACAGTCTCATGTACAACACACCAGACCACCCACCCACACACACATGCATGCCTACACCACACCCACGCACGCGTGCACACACACCAGACACACACACACATACACACCACATACACAAGCACACACACATACACATGCCCACACATACCACACACACATGCATACACCACACGTGCACATACACACATCACACACACAGGCACACACACGTACACACACGTACACACATGCACACACATGCACACAAGACCATCCTGGACTCCAGAGCTGTGACTCAGGCTGACATGATGGGATGGGAAGACCAAGTGGTCCAGTTCTGGCTCTCCTGCCACAAACCTTTCATACGCCACCTTGACTCCCTACCCGGAACTCAATCTTGTGCCTCTCTGAATGGTGGTTCAGATTCAACAAAGAACTCTGAGTGGTACCCAAGTGCCACTGAGGTCTATCTTCCTCATGGCACTGTCAGACGTGGGACTGGCCTGCAGAAGCTTCTGGGTATCTGTGCCCTAGCCAAGTCCCACAGCGACCGGAACATGGGTACAGAGTACTGCACTCCAGCAGCTTCCTAGGTCTGCCCTACTGCACACACTCAGTCTATTCACCCTGACTACAGGTCCTCACTCATGGGTTCCTGTCCCAGTACCTGCGGGGACTCCCAGCCAGGCCTGTGCCCCAGTTAGAACTCAGTCCTACTTTGCTCTCTCCAGCCTCTTTATTTCCCAGGTAACAGATCAGCTTCACTCCTCATGCTGGATGTTGAAGGGATAGTTGTGACCCAAGGGGACACACCAGAAAGAAGTTCTTCCCTCAGGCACCAGCAGCCTTCCTTCCTGATGCAGGTTTTGTGTTCCAGTGGCCTCTGGGCATGGGTCGCATACCTGCCTGAACTTGAGGAAGGCCATCTGCTCTCTTATTAACAACTCCAAAAGGTCAGATTGTTGGGGGAGCTACCCTAGAGCTCTGGAAAGGAGACTAAAGACAGAGTCTGAAAGGGGACTGTGCCTGAGACTGAGTGTGGATTCCAGGTAAGGGGCTGGCTGTTTTGGGCTTTGGGCTCAGAGCTTTTTATGTGAGCATCTTTCCTCTGTTCTAAAAGGTATTTGTAACAGACTGATACTCACTGCACTGAGGGGCACCCTGTGAGAAGACTCTTACTTTGAAAGGGGAAGTGGACCAGGACATGGACAATGTGTCAGTTCGAGGAATCAGAGTCTTCTCTGCCCATTCCTGGCATTCATCTTGCTGGAAGGAGTGACAGTTTTGCTGGTAGAATTGACAATGTCAGAAGGAACATTTCTGTGTGGATTTATACTCAATACTGAGGTGAGGGGGAGCCAGCTCCTGCTGGTTGCTTTTACTGCTGGAGCCTGGCAATTGAATGATGTACTCAGCATCCTGAGCCAGGCTTTAAGGGAAAGGAGGGGCCTCTGTGACATGACTGGACAAGACAAAGACTAGGGCTGATGAAACATACAGAACCCACCCAACTCCAGCAGGCTCATGGGACAAAGGTGGAGGCTGTTGGCACAGGGCATGATGTAGCAGGCGCTCTATAATGTGGAGTGAACAGATAAATGGAAAATGTGGCCTTAAAAGCTCCTTTTCTTTTCTTTTTTTTTTTTTTTCAGTGTGTGCATGTAGGAGGCTTACCTTTTTTGTCTTTCTTCTCTTCCTCTTCACCACCAGCCCCCAGTAGGGTAAATATGATGCCAGTCTGAGAGTTCACACCCACAGCAGTCACCACCATCCGTCCTGAGCCCTCCATCACATGGGTCCCTGCAGAAGGTATAAGCCCTATTACTATTACATGGCCAAAGCCTCCTCCCCAAATGAACAGAAGGATCAGGTATCCATCAGCTTCCAGGGCCTTTCCCACTGAGATCATTGGGTGGCACCTTCATTTAGGAGCTACATCATAAGCATGGTGTGGCCTTTGTAGATGATACTGCCTCAGGGGAGGCTGAGATGGGCTTGTGACAATATTAGAAGATTGCTGTTGCCTCCTATTCTAGCCTGGACAGTCACCACCTGCTTGTCTCTATCTTCCACTTCTTCACCATTATAGGCCAAGCAGAGAATACAGTATTTAGGATCAGACCTCATTCTGCAACGAGGAAGAAATGAGAACTAAGACCCAGAGAGTACTGCTGAGAACTGGCCCACCTTCCCACCTAATGGAGAATTCAGGTGTCCATGAACTGAAATGAGAAAACCTCAAATCATATGTATATGTATGTGTATGTATGTGTCTGTGTATGTGTATATGTATGTGATAGTGGATGCCGGGAAGCAGACTATTCTGTCCACTGGGAAGTGCAGGGTGGCCTCTGCCCTCTGCTCCTCAGCCAACTCTGGCATGTTCAGTAGCCGTGGCTGCTCTATGAGATTGCCTAGCAGTGTTAAGCTGACCCATCACTTCACAGTGCTCTGGGTACCAGCTCTGCTCCTATGCTGGGAGGAGGGGATTGACTGTCTCATTAAAGGGAAGCCCCAGGAAAGCTTTGGGACACCTACTGTGTACACAAAAGAAATATTTGTAACACCTACTGTGTGCTGGTGCCATGCCTCACCCCTACCCTAGAAGCAGTAATCTCAGCTCTCACACCAGGGGAAACTGAGGCTGAAAGGGGGAGGTAGGCTGCCCCAGGCCCCACTCCAATGAAGGACAGTGCTACCCTTTAAACTCTCTGTCTTTACAGCCTAGGATATTGGACACAGCCCACTTCTTTCCAGGGAAAAGTCCCGAACAGCTAGCCCTGCAGCCCAACTGAGAGGACACTGGCCAGGAGGTAGCTGTGCTGGTCCTTGAGTCTGGAGGCCAGAGGAAGGCTGTTTTCCACCTGCTTACCAGAGGAGGGATGGAAAAAGATGTGAGGCCAATTTCCACCCAAGATAAGCACACCTCAAATCAACTTCTAATCTAATCACTCCCATCACCACCCAGGGCCTGGCAGCTCCTGTCACCTGTGCAGGTAGATAGAGGAGAGAGAAGGGGACAGGACAAAGCTCATCAGATCTGGGAAGCCTCCGGGAGCTTCTACTGCTAGGTAGAAACAGGGGCTTGGTGGGGGACACAGCCCCTGTCCTCCAAATACCACTCTGGCAATGTCCTGCAGCCCAGATCCCATCCAAGGCAGTGATTCTCAACCTTCCTAATGCTTCCTAAATGCAACCCTTTAATACAGTTCCTCATGTTGCAGTGACCTCAACCATAACATTATTTCCTTGCTACTTCTTAACTGTATTTTTTCTACTGTTATGAATTGGAATGAAAATATCTGATATGCGACACCTGTGAAAGAGTCATGACTCTTAAGGGGTCATGACCCAGAGGTTGAGAACCACTGTGTCAGGGCTTGTCTGGCTCTCTGAGGCCCAAGTGATGCAATCAGAACCCAGGATCAGATACCAGCCTTCTGGACTCCTTGTCCTCTGACCTCTGGCACTTGACTGCTGATCCTGGGGCATCTGAAGCCTTTTCCGAAGCTTGAGATAGTCTTAAGCAAACTGACCCAGTGTTCAATATTCTGGAGTCTATCGAATGCCACCCACTTCTCAGGGACTTACAAAATACTGGAATTTCTGGCCAATGTATAAACACTGGAAGATGGTTTGCTCTCTAAAAGTTCAGATTTCCAGCAGCTTCAGGGGGATTGCTGGGTAAGTGCTGTGGGTCATGCCTTTCCAGGCATAATAGAGCAACTGCAGCCTCGCTCTTGTGTCAAGGACCCCTGGGGCTACAGACTTGGGTTTCTGGGATTTCTTAGCCCTTCTCTTTGCCATTCTGATGTGTTATGGTTTGGTGTTTGTTTACCTATCCATCCTGGGGTCAGGTGTGTGGATGCCTACAACTTGGTCTGCATATGAGATCTTTCTAGATTCTTCCCCCCGATTCTGGGTTTCGTGGATGCTAAGCCAGAACTCATTTTCTCTATCTCTCCTCACTTTTGCTATGCTTGAAAGTGAGTGCAAGCCTATGGTCCCCACAACAGACTAGGAATACCCCTCACGCAAGATGTGGACACTAGCTCCTGGGGGCTCAGGGTCCATCTAGGACCATGGCTGAACCCAGCTGGGACCCATCTTGCCTCTTCTTGACTTTTCTTTGCCTTCTTTGACATCAGATGTGCCATGCGTCAGCAGATACCAGCAGAGAGTTCAGAAACTGGGATTTGGGAGAGGTCCATGGATACCCCAAAACTAGTGTCTATGCATCCCTGAAGGGTCAGCAGACAGGAAGGCTGGTAAGATCTCCTGGCAGAGGTAGAGAGCTCAAGACATCTAGTCATGGCAGCAACGGAGAAGATCTATCTAGAGGAGCTGGGGTGGGGGAGGGGCATCCCTGAGAGGCAGAAGAGACAGGGCAGGACATGGAGATGAAGGAAAGCTCCTTCCTTCCACAATACTCCTATGAACTGGGACAACTAACCCACTTTACACACAGGCAAATAGAGGATCAGGGAGGATGAAGAGATTGTCTGGGGCCCCCAGCCTAAGAGTATCAGAACACAGCCTTGTCTCCACCAGCCGTAAGGAAAGACATCCACAGGGGTCCTCAGCGTGTCCTACTGACCCATGGCAGTGGCTCCTCTTTTGTGACACCACTGACACTCTGCAAGCCTCACAGGTAAACGGCTGCTCAGAGAAGGCAGCAACATTAGGTCCCAGAGCCCAGGTCCCATTTATCCCCACTACCTGCTCTTCCTACATTCTGCACAGCTTCTCCTTCCTCACTCTGCAGGGCTCAGGGCTAAAGCTGGGCACAGCCTCCTGATGGCAGTGGCCTCAGGCTCAGAGCTCCTTACCTGGACTTGATTTGCTAGAGAATTGGTCCAGAAGTCTGTCTGCCTGCTGTGGGCAGGGGCCCTCGGTGAGAGACCAGTTAGATTAGGTCTGGCGGGAACATCATCAGTCGTATTCTTTACCTTAGATAGTTTGCACCATGCAAAACTCACCAACACTGCAAAGCAGTACCCAGTATGCTGATAGGGATTGCTGTGGAGGGCACTGGTGGCCATGGGGACCTTCCTAACGGGATAGGTCCTGAGCAGATGGCAGCAGTCAAACAGACAAAGAGGAGGCAGGATGGGTATTGGAAGGAGGGTCTGTCTGTCTGTCTTGAGTGGCCGGAGGGAACAAATCCCGTGGGTCTGTAAGTGAGGTCTGGTGGGTGGTGGCTGAAACACGTCATCAGATGTAGGGTCCTCCCAGCAGGCCACTCTGATCTGTCTAGGCTCTGTTTATACAGCCAGCAATGGAAACATACTCTCTGCTTATTCTCTTTTTATTTGTTCAGTTTCCTGATGCTGGCCTCACCTGTCCATGCTCGGCTGCCCTGCCCCTTGCCACCCAGCTGGGCTTCTTCGTATGGTTGGTTTCTTCCTTGTCCATCTAGTTAGTTTATCATGGGCCTGGGGAGCTATCTTTGGGGGATCTCCACTCCAACTCTCCCTTTTCTACCCTCCCTAGGAGCAGACCCTTTCAAGCTGAGAGGCATGTTTTCCAGAGCTTCCTGCCAGCCCTGCAAGGTCAGCACAACCTATGGGAATCCCTGGCCCAGCCATTCTTCTACATCTTGCCCTCAAGGATGTTCCTTGGACCTTGGTATCTGGACAGCAAAGCTAAGCCACTTTTCTGACTCCACATAGCCTTGGGGACCTGTGGTGGCTTCTGTGGATCTCCCCTGCTTGTCTTGGTCCTCACATGCCACCTGCTCCTGACCTGAACACTAGCCCATGCTTCAAGGACCCACTTGATTCTTAATGAGACCTAGAGTGTCCACTCTGTCCCTGGCTCCATCTTAGCCCATCTGGGATGTGTTCCCTATTCCATCTCCTAAGACTTCAGGCCTCCATTGTCTTCTGGTTTCTAGCATGTCTGGCCCCTAGATGTCCCTACCTCTACCATCTTCCTTAAGCAAAGGAAGGAACAAGAGCCATAGAAGCCTTAGCTGTGCTCCCCAAACTCCTCCTCATGGCTCCCCTCCTGCCTCTTCCTTGGAACAACCTCCTGGCTTTGCCTTCCATCTTTAGCTTGGTTTCATTTCCAGCACCTCATTTCCCTCTGGGCCTCCTGCATCTGTGAGAGACCTGAGACCCTGTGATTCATCCTAAACCAGTGACAGTCAGCTTCCCAAGCATCTCAGTTGCTTCGTGATCTCTCTGCGTCCTGGAGTCCTCTCTGGTTGGTTTATGACACTGTTAATTAGTGACCCCGCATGCTGTCTCCACCAGGCTCCTGCCGGCATCCCTCTTACTTTTTCTCCATGCTGTCTGGAGACCTGTTGCCATCTACTCAGGCCCTGGGCTCCCATAGAAACCCTTGAACTCTTCTCCCAAGATGGATCCCTGCCTGTCAATTCCTGCAGCTCAGAGGCCAGAACCAGGGCCAGTGGGGCTGGGGCCATCTTCTGGTCAGGGGTTCCAGAGGGCACTTGAGACCTTCCATGACCCCTCCCAAAGACTCCAGGGCCTTTGCACTTGCTGTTTCTCTGCCCAGAACCCACTTCTCAAAGTTCTGATTTTAGCTCTAATGCAGCAGTTATCAACCTGTGGTTTGCAAGCCCCTGGCAAACCCCTGTCTCCAAATATATTTTCATTACGATTCATAACAATAGCAAAATTACAGTTATGAAGTAGCAATGAAAATAATTTTATGGGTGGGGGGTTACCACAACATGAGGAACTGTAATATAAGTTCGCAGCATTAGGAAGGTCGAGAACCACTGATCTAACGTAAGCTTCTAAGTCAGGTGTTTCCTGACCTGCTGAGATTCTGCCCGGCCTCAGGGCCCCTTCTCACTGCAATCTTGTGTCTTTGATGGATTTACTACCTTGGACATCACCTCACTATTTGCTTGTGTGTTTCTTCCTTGACTGTCACCCTTATCAGGTTCTAAATTCCAGCATGGCACAGACCTTGTCTGTCTTGTTAGTCACTGGAATACAGTAGATGCTTAATAGATATAGGGGCATGCTGGCTAGTTTCATGTCAACCTGACCCAGACTAGAGCCATCTGAGAGGAGGGAACCCCAGTTGAGAAAATGATATCCTAAGCTTGGGCTGAGGGCAAGCCTGTAGGGCATCTCTTACTTAGTGATTGATGGGGGAGGGCCCAGCCCATTGTGGGTGGTGCCAGACCTGGGCAGGTGGTCCTGGGTTCTGTGGGAAAGCAGGTTAGGTAAACCATAGGGAGCAAGCCAGTAAGCAGCACCCTTCTGTAGCCTCTGCATCAGCTCCTGCCTCCAGGATCCTGCCCTGTTTGAGTTCCTAACTGCTTTTGCTGATGAACTGTTATATGGAACTGTGAGTGAAATATACCCTTTGTCCCCAAGTTGCTTTTGGCCATGGTGTTACATCATAGCAATAGTAATCCCGACTAAGGCAGTGAATAAATTCTAGATAAATAAATACTTCAGTCTTCCCATTATCTGAAAGACTTATGGATCTTTCTTTTATATTGGCAGGGAATCCCACTTGCCTACAGGGAAATTGACCAAGTGAGCTCCTGTTCATCCTGTAAACCCCAGCTCAGTATGACCTCATCTGGCCTCTTTGCTCCCTTCTTGGTTTTTACATACCGTTTTATATCTCTCCTGGAGGGTTAACTCTTTGAGGGGGGCTATTCCCAAACTAGTCTGGGCTGGAGACACCAAGGGCATGGTTAGGCAGTGAGGCCTCTTGGTGTCTCTGCAGGGAAGGGTTTCACAGAGCTGTTTCCTCCACCCACAGCTTCCCCAGCCCAGCTCTTGCCCCTGTGACATCTAGAAAACTTTAAAAAAAAATTGCCAATATCATTAGGCAAGCCCATCTGGGGAATTCCATTCTACTCAGAATACCGTCCTGATTCCTGACTACAGTCCAGAATCTCCGCACCTATCTCCCTTTACCCCTTGTTCCAGTGTGGTCCTGCCTCTGGCCCTTTGCATTTGCTTCCCTTCCTGCCCTGTGAGCAATTCCCCAGGAGTAGCAAGGCTGGCTCCCTCCCACAACCTCCCCTGTCACAGGGTCTGACGCAGGGCGAGTGTCCAGAAAGACTGTTGCTTTTCAGGAAACCAAGCCACTAGAAGCTGTGTGGCAGGGGTAGGACACCCCATGATGTGTGCTCTAGTAGTGTCAGGCCTGAATGTAGCTCCGCATATGTGAGCTTACTTGGGAAAGGGGTAGTGTGCTCCAAGGGAGCTGGTCCCGCCAGCGACCCCAGAGCCAGGGACCACACCAGCCTCCCCGTGGTGGATGGGAAATGCTCTCAGGGGCGCTGTGTGCTGCAGCTTACCTGACAGCAGCATGGGGTCCTTATCCACAGACTTGCGCACCTGGTCAGACTCCCCTGTGAGCGAGCTTTCGTCGATCTTGAGGTCATTTCCCTGGATGAAGAGGCCATCGGCAGGAAGGAGGTCACCTGGTTGAAGGAAGACAAGGTTCACAGAGTCAGGTGGCCAGAGAAGCTGGGGCATCCATGGGGAAGGTACCTACTAGGCTCCAGCATGCAGAACCAAGATGGTGCCTGCAGATGAGTGACATCCATGGGGCCTGGCACAGAGCCACCCAGGCCCAGGCAGGCCATGTCCTTCATATTGTATAACCTTTGACCTGCATGTGTCTCTGGGCCCAGTGTGCTCTGTGGTTCATTTTTCTATGATCCTTTTATGGCTTAGAGAAGGTCTTTCATGACACAGCAGACTATTTTGGGTAGACTGGGGACACTGCAATCAAGTGAGCCACTAGGGCTGAATGAGGAGGTCCATGCCAACCTTCCCAATCTGTGTCTACTGCCCTAGGCTATATATTATCCAAACACCCTTTGGAGCTAGCCTACCTACTTCTTCAATCGCAATATGACTGGCCTGGGATTCTCACCCACCTTCTTCTCTTCCTACTAACTTCCACCAGGCTGCACAGATCTATCTGAAGTCAATTTGGTGATGGGAAATGGAGCTTGTCTCATAAACCCACCCTGAGTCTTAGGGATGCTGTGCTGGGAAGCCTTCTGAGCCTTCTGTTTTCAGACTATGAGCAATGATCGATTAGTCATGTCTGCTACAGGTGGAAGCTGGAATGCAGTGGCATTTGTGCTGTGAATCTGACATTTCTGGTTTAAGTGCATATGGCAAGCCTGTCTCGTCCGGGACTCTCAGGGCCTCAGAATACATCTCGCCATGACATCAGCTGGGTTAGGCTCTTTGTATCTGCCTGTCCCATCCCACCTCCACCCAGGCTCCAGCTCTAGAATGATGGACGGGACACTTGCCATATTTGATCTGGGCGATGTCCCCAACCACGATTTCGGCCACAGGGATCTGGACCACCTGGCCAGCCCGGACTACGGTGAACTTCTGCTCCTGCTCAATGCGGCTCTGCAGTCCCCGGAACTGTTTCTCCTTACTCCAGTCATTGAAGGCTGTGACCAGGACCACACAGATGACGGACAGCAGGATGGCGGCTCCCTCGATCCAGCCTGCTTCTGCTTCACCTTCATCCTCAGCCCCACCCTGGGCCGTGGCACAGCCTGTAGAGAGACAGGGAAGCAATGGGTTCCCAGGCCACCAGACAGGAGCTGCCACATAGCTTAGCTATGCTGAGTAAGCACTGATGATTAGATGATAGGGACACATTTGATCAGGAGCCTCTGTGTGCCATGCTCCAGGCACAGGGCTTCTCCTGGTCACTTTGAAGGGCGCTGGCTGTGAGTATCCCACACATGGGGAGTTAAGTCTTCTCCGAGAGGTCTAATAACTAGGAAGGGCAGGTGGAAATCGAGAATGCCACCCCAGGCGGCATGACTTCAAACCCACCATCTGAACCAAACCTGTTCTGTCTGTTCTAGCTGTGACCTCAAATGAATGACTCTTTCTCTGACCTTCAGTTTTCTCATGAGACGGGATTTCATGTAGCCTAGGCTGGCCTCAGGCTGAGAGGCAGCTGAGATGATTCTCCTGCCTCCGCTTCTGAGATTACACCATGCCTGCCTTTATGTGATACCGTGGAAGTGGGGGAGGGGCAGCGCTGACAACACCTCCTGGGGCTTAGGGACAGGAAAGTGGCATCTCCTGGGCATATAGCCTACGGCAGGTTCTCCTCAACTCAGGCCACAGCAAGGGCAATAGGACTCAAGAAATAGGCTACTACCTGACCCACAGGGACTCCGTACCCTACAGGTGGCACTACTGAGTCCCCAGTATGGGTCTAGAATTCTGAAGGTTGGCCAGGCCTACAGGATGGTGAGAAAAAGAAATACACCAATGTCCCAACATGGAGGCTTAGACCAAAGCTCTACAGAGCCAGGGTGTGCAGAGCCTATGGCTCCCAACCTCTCCCGGCTTCCCACAGGGGAGCAAGAGGCATCTAAAATTTTCTAAATACAGAACCTGAGGCTCTGAGTGGCCAGGGGACACAGCCTGGATGAGAGCTGAGTGCTCTCCTCATGATTTATCTCCCAGGAGTGGTGTCTGACTGTCTGCCTTGGTCAACTCAGAAGGGTGCTTTCCACAGGGGCTGGGCCCACAGAGGTGCTAGGCAAGCATCAAGCATCCATCCTTGTCCCCAGCTAGCCAAAGAAAGAAAAGAAGCTCAGCTGGAGTCACAGAGCAGATCTAAAGTTTGAACCCAGGCCTGGAATCTGAGCCCAGAATGGTTCTGTCCTGTGCCTCTGCGCCCAAGGCAGGTGGCAAATCTTCACTGACCATCTGGGTATCCAATGTGATTCCAAGGAGTAGAGAACAGCAGTTTCAAGAGACCCCGGCGGAAGCTTCTGGAAACCCAGGGGTCAGAAGCAACAAGACCGGAAGGTCAAGGAACGTGTGGGAAGGCAAGGGATCAATGTGGCCAAGCAGTGCCTGCTGCTGGAAGATTTCGGGTCTCCAGATGAAGCAAGTACTCCCCAAAGGCCAGTAAATGCCTGGAGGACTTTGAAGGCTGTCCCCTTGGAGAATTTGAATTGTCTCAGTAATGTAAAACTGTTCAATCAGATCACTGTTTAGTGGCAACGGCCGTTACAACAGTGCCACTGAGGCAGAACTGATTCAGATCTCACTGCTGAGTGCTATGGTGCATTCCATTTTCCAGGGTGCCTCCATTTTCTCACCATCAGAATGGGGTGGTCACAGGTGGCCCCCTCTTCAGGTGGCCCCAGGGTGAAGGGAGCCCTCCTGAAGTGCTCAAGCCTTGAGCCCATGGCACAGAGCAGGAAGCACCTGGAATTCAATCACCTGAGATAAGGGAGCTAAGGGACTTTGGGCCTGTGTTACTATGAATGACACACACAGGGATACAATTCCTTTACCCCAAGGATGGGAAAAACAGGGGGACCTTAGAGATGGACTCCTGGTGCTGTCAGCCTTCAGTGTCAGAGGATTCAGCTTCCTGGCCTCTGACCAGCTAACTACAGGTGGAAATGATCAGTGGGAGACACTGCATCTGCACCAAGCAGGCCCAGGCCTCTCTTGTCATTATCCCCTAAGTAACATGGCTGAACAGCTGTTCACACAGCTGTCATGCTGGGTGTCATCAGAAACCCAAAGAGGATTTCAAGGACACAGAAGACTGCAAATAATGCCAACAGTATCCACAGAAGGTTCCAGAGGATCCAGGGGATTTCCATATACATTCTGAGACATGAGAGTAGGGAAGGGAGGACTCGAATCCAGAGCCCGATACTTCATTTTGTAGAATGTAGCTTGTCCCTACTTCTTGTCACATGCTCTGTAAAGGAGATGCCTGTCTCCCCTTGTGTGCCTCCTTGGAGTCTCCATGGAGTTGTTACTGGAAGACTGGGACACTTAGAGTCAAGTCAGTGTATCCTGCTGACATTCTGGATTCAAAGTCCAGGACTAGCTGCGAAACCCTCAGAGAGTGACTCAGCCTCTCTGAGCTTCCAACAAACACTAGTACATACTGGGTTCTGGTAAGTGTTGGAACTCTTCCCCTTTTCCTGAGTGCTCCAAGGACCCTTCTTAGGATGCTGTTACTCCCATGTCTTTTCTGTAGCCTAGAAGGAAAGGATGCAGAAGCCCGTCCCTTGCCAGGATTTGGCACACCTGGACTTGAGTGAATGTCCCCAAGGGTCTGCTACTTGTGTGACACATGACTGTAATATGGGCCCAGGTGTGAGCCTCTCATATTGGCTTGCTGTCCACACTGAGGGAGGCCTAAGGCCTGGGGCTGTAGCCCATGCATCTGAGGTCAATCCTATGCAACTACCTTCTCCTCAAAGCCCAGCACCTTCCCTTGTCTAGTGGAATACAGACCACATACCAGCCAGCATAAGAACCTCCCAGCTGAGACAATGGTGAGTAACACAGCAGGTGGATTCCCACGTGGGACCACACGCAGGCTACTTAGGAAGCTGGTGGAAAGTGTCCCAGCTCTCCAAGGGGATGAGGCTGTGAGGAACCTGCCCCACCTCCCTCCTTCCACCACCTTGCTAGTGGGACACAGTGTAGGCAGCTGCCTTCCACCCAAAGTGTGGCTGGAGCAGGAGAAGTGAGATGAGGCAGGGGCAGAGCCGGGCCAACTGGGGCCACATTCCAGCCACCAAGCCATGATCTCTGGGCCCTGGGTTTGTGTGCCCCAGAGATGCTCATAGCAGCAGTCTGGAGACATGGGGTATCTCTGGGTACATCCAGTAGCTCTGTGATGTCCTCCCTTAGCCTCTGCTAGCTGCCCTCATCTCACCCTGTTCACTAGGGCCACGGGAGGCTAATGATGAGGTGACTCAGCTGCAGCCCCGTCTGTGGAGCTGATGGTTTTGGCCAGAGCCACAGAGTTTCAGCCTCTTGGTGGGTGACCTTGGCACATCCTCCGTGGCTCATGGGCTCATATGAGTAGCATCTAGCTTCTCCATGGTCTAGCCTGATAAGTGGAGCTGGTTTTCACCCCTCATCAATGACGACCTCCCTTTGCAACAGACGGAGGCCATTACAGAAAAAAACGCAACCAATCAAAATACAGAGTTGTGGAGCCCAGTTCCAGTGGGTCACCTACACAACATCCCCATGCCTAAGGGTCAGGGAACATTTAGGAAGAAGGGGCAGAAGGACTGTAAGAGCCAGAGGACCAGGGATTTTGCTGTGAGATTGTATAACACCAGAGGCTACGCCCACAAAGTCTCATCAACATGACTGCCCAAAGGTGAGCTGAACAAGGGCACTAATGAACATGCCAAACCGCACAGGGGAAAAGCCCAGGAGATCCCTTGACCTCACACAGAGAAGTGGAGACGGCTGAGAAAAGCCGGGAGCAGGGGAGGTGGTCTTCCCCAGGAAAGAGCACACCAAACGGTTGTTCAGTGCCAAATGACCAGTCCTGAAAATACGTATGCAGTTAACATTGTATGGACTCAACAGGTTGTATTCAGGAGTAGATATGCATATGCAAATACATATATGCATGTAGTAACAATTGATGAAAAAAGAGACCATGAATTTGAAGGAAAGCTGGGAAGGGTGTGTGAGAGGATTTGGAGGGAGAAAAAGGAAGGGAGAAGTATAATTAAATGTCATCCTCAAAAACAAATAAACAAAAGCACGCGAGCACGCACACACACACACACACACACAGTACCTGTCTACAGAGTTACTCTGTGGATTAAGTGAGGAGGCAGTGGACTTTTGCCACAACAGCTCCCACTTTGGGGTAGCTATGGAGACTGTAGGACCTATATCAGTCTTACCATCTGCAATCTTCTGCATCTGCCGAAACCATGGTGTCCACAATGCATCCCTCTTCTTTAAATATGACTTATCTTACGTGCATTGGTGTTTTGCCTGCAGGTATGCCCATGTGAGGGTGTTGGATCCCCTGGGACTGGAGTTACAGACTGTTGTGAGCTGCCATGTGGGCTCTGGGGATTGAACCCAGGTCCTCTGCAAGAGCAGTCAGTGCTCTTAACCACTGAGCCAACTCCCCAACCCCAGCGTATCCCTCTTACTAGGATATGGAAATGTCCTAGGAACTACTGTCTGAAAATTTCACCTTCCTTCTCATTGTTAACTTGACCTCTGAAAATCATCTATCTTCCTTTTCTGCCCTAGCTGCTAGGAAGCTCAAGTTAAACTTAATTAAATCTGAGTCATAGTAGCAATGATAACTGGTTTATTTGCTTACACTCTTTTCTGCCCAACTTCTTATTTGCCTTCATTCCTATCTTCTATGGAGAGATCATGTGGAAAAAAAAAAGGATAGGGCCAGATAGATGGCTCAGTGGTTAAGGCTGCTGAGCCTAATGACCTGAATTCAATCCCAAGAACCCACTGGTAGAAAGAGAGAACTGACTCCTGCTCCTATGGTCAAGTGACAGAAAGAAATGGCTCGGAAGGAGCCTGACAGTGTGCTGGAACGTGCTCCATGGTCAAGCCCGAGGCCTCCTGGGTGGGCACTGTGGTCCCGTGCTGGACATTTAATCGCAAGAGCTGGTCTTTGGGGAGGTAACATGGATTAGATGAGCCCAACCTGGGTCAAGGAAATTGCTGAGCCAGCATAAATGCCCAGCTTTACCAGGTAAGGGCCCTCACCCCCGTCCATGTAGTAGTGCCGCTCAAGCCCTAGCCTTGCTGTTAGGCTTGGGGAGTTTCCAGAACAGGAGACATGTCTCTGTATAAGTCATGTGGTCTGTAATAGTTAGTGAGAATAAAAGAAAACGATCTTAGATACTGAGTGGCCCAGAACAACTTAACCTCCTCATTACACCCCAGTTTTCTCTTCTTTAAAGTAGGCACAAACCCAGAGCTGGGCATACTGAAAGTGCCTGATAATAAACGCTCACCATGGCTATCACTGCTGCCGGTCTAGCCCTGCCCTCACAGGTGGGCTGACTGGGGCCTTGGGCATGTATTTGTCTCTGTGGCCTGAGCCCCAGCAAGCTTGCTCTCTGTGCAGTGCTGTGGGTGCTGCCCACACGGGCACAGCCCCGCATACTGGGTGCCATCAGGAGCACCTGGGGCACCCTACCTTCGTTGTTCTCTCCGGGTGGGTGGTAGAAGGACAGTCCCAGGGAGATGATGGCCGCGATCTCCAGGATGATGAGGGTCACGTCCTGCAGTGCCTCCCACACCAGCTGCAGGAAGGTTTTTGGTTTCTTTGGAGGTATGAAGTTTTGCCCAAAAATCTGTTTCCTCTTTTCAAGGTCTGGAGCGGTGCCTGGCAAACCTGTGGACAGAGGGAAGGTGAGTTGGGCTGGGGCCAGGAGATGTGCATGCCTGAGGCTGGGAGCTGCGGAGCGGGTGGGCAAGCACTAAAGGAGCCTTCCACGCATTGGCCTAGGAGCCCAGCAATCCAAGAGATTCACGTCCTGGGGGTGGCAGCGGGCCGGGGGGTTGTGCTGCTAAATGAATAGAGGAACCTGGAAACATGGATGTTTCCAGACTCACGGTGGCAAGCATCTCCATAAACACGTATGCCAAAGAACACGTCACATACACGACTCCGGATATCCCAGCCCAGCCCAGCTTGCTACAGATCAGCACAGTCATGCGGCACAAGGCCCCTTTTATGGACTGAAGGTGACCACCAGCGTGGCTGGTCACCCAGTCACATGGTTGAAAAATTCTTAGCCAGACCTTTGTACGCTAAGCAATCTGTGACTATCCAAGCCTAACTCTCAGAACTGGCCAGTGCCCCTGGGAAAACACTCTCTGGAAACGTGACTAAGGCCAGAGCATCTTGGATTATCCAGGTGTCCCTCTGTCCAAAGATAAGTTTCCTCATGCTGACCCAGGCAGGTAGAAGCTGTGTCAGAGGATGAGCAGAGATTGGAGGGAAACAGCTACAGACCCCCGCAGAGCCCCCAGGAGCTGAAGGAAGCTGGGAATGGCTTCTCCTATGGGCATAGGGCAGAGTCTGGCCAACACACTCTGGCTTTGGAGCTGGGGCTCCAGAGCCGTGAGAGAAGCCAGCTCTGGCCTGAGGCCACCTAGTATGGGCAACCCTGCTGCAGATCCTGAGCTATGAGACAGCACAGCACCGGCTGGGAGCCAACCTCCCCGTGGGCACACATGGACAGTACTGTGAGATCCATGTGGAGGGCAGCAGATGCTCAGGTGGCTCTGGCCATGGCTCCTGGAGCAGGGCAGCAGGACAGTCAGGGCGGCTCTTGCCATGCACCTGTTGGAATAGGTGACAACCCACGAGGTCTCTGTGTCTAAATCATTCCCTAGCCTCATTCATTTACCTGACCTCTGACCTTGCAAAGCGCCTCATGATTTCCAGATTGAAGTCACAGGTTTCATCTTGCTGATTGCTTCTCATCTGATTTCTAGGCTACATCCGAGGTCTCCTCTTTCTCTCTCTGCCCTGTCCCAGCCCCCCTGGGCCATTCCCAGCTGGCCTTTGACTGCCCATGCTGAACCATCCACAGCATGCCCTCCATCTCAAAGAGGCAGGATGCAGCCACCTGCTGGATGCCAGCCTTGGCCACGATGGATTATGGGTTTGTTGGGTGAGTCCTCTCTCACCCGGCTTCATGCTCTGGGGCAAAGGTCGGTATCAGGCCTGCCCCTCAGGATGGCAGAGGAGGCCTTAAACTCACAGATTGCATGTCTGAGTGTAGTGAGGTCCAAGCATGAGGGCCTAGGCCCCGCCAGGCTCACTTGTCTTAATAGGACAGTTAAGGTGGGTGGAGTTAGAGATGGGGTGCACCTTTCAAAAAAACCTCAGCCCTTTAGTTCTTTCCTGGGAAGGCAGAAGCCTGAGGCATGCTGGGATGGGGACTGAGGATTCAGCTACTATATTCTCTGAGGACTGAACTCATGTCACCAGGCTTGGTGGCAAGAGCCTTTTACCCACAGGGTTAACTGGCTGGTCTCTAAAGGTAACATCACCTGGCTTTGCAGTTATGTCTTACCCTTCTGAAAGACTAACCACTCATTCATCCTTTCAGTCTGTAGTTTTGAGCCTCTAAGGAACCTGGAGAAAGTGGTGTATGGTCCGCAGGTCTGTGGCTCATGGCCGTAAGCACTTACAGGCTTGCAATCCAGGCCTGGCCTTCAAGGGAGGCAGGGAGAAGGGTCATAATGAGACCATCCTCAAGACCTGGACGGAGGGGGGGGCATCTTTACTTGATATCCAGGGGTCCTGGCAGTGGCCTCTCTGGGAGGTAAGGGACGCCCTGGGCAGCCCAACTCTCACCTGCATAGTAAGAATGAGGAGTCGGGGTCAGCTGGGCCGTTTGCTCTATGGAGGTTGGGGGCTCCCCCGAGGCCCTGGGATCAGCGTATGGAAGCACTGTCCCTACCGTCCCCCCACTGCCCTGGTCCGGGCATCCCGCTGTCCACAGGCAGAGACAACAAACCCAGCCTAGCATGCTCCTGGGAACTTCAGAGGCTATGCAGCTTCCTCTCTGCCTTGCACCCCAGCACCCCTGGGCTTTATTCTTTTAATCAAAATCTCCTGCTTTCCAACCCCCTGGAGGGAGATACACTCCTTATTTGTGCACAGCAAGTATAGATGAACTTCTAGGCCCTGGCTCAACCCTAATGATATATGTCCAATTTCTTTTGCTCATATGCCAAGTTACAGGAAGATACACACGTGAAAACGGACCCCCAATGCAATGCAGCTGCTCAGGAACCCCCAGGACCCTTTGGGAACGCCTTCTTAGTGAAGACCTCGGAGTTTAGATGGGAAAACAGGGGCTCAGATCAGGGAATGCAAACGCCACAACTGTGGGCTGACAAGCGCCGTGGTGAGTGAAGGAGGAAGGAGGAAGGAGGGGGGCAATCAGGAGTGCTGGAGACTAACGCCAGAAGCACATTGGCCCTCTGAGGGGGGCATGTGGGTCCCAGCGGAGAGATCTTCCAAGTTTTTATAAAGCAGAAGGCTGGAATTTGATATAAGGTCTCCCTGTTGGAGATATTTTGGGGCCAAATTCAACACACCTATGGGCTGAGTTCAGCCCCCAGTTGCCAATGTGAGCTGGGTAAGGCCATGTGACACTAGCAACTGGGGGCTACAGACTGACATATGCTACCATGGCCATCACTGACGACCACCGACAGCCACACCTTCACCTGAGTCGGGAGACATGGCTGAGACCTAGCTTTCCTTGCTGTACGACCCTGAGTAGGTTTATACACTCTCTGGTTTATACACAGTCCTTGGAGGACTGTGCTTGAGGATCCCTGGGAACCAAGAGCTTTGTATACAGTCAAGTTCCCTGGCCATGTAGTACAGACCTGCACACTGAGACCTAGCGTTCTGCTGTGGGGAAGGCCAGCAAAACAAAACCAGCAGCCACCAGGCTCTCCCTAGCCTGATATGGCGGGGGGGGGGGCAGACGGAGCCAGCCTCTACTAGCCCACAGTGCCCGCATCCTCAGCAGCCTGGACCTCCAGCCCCCGGCTGTCTAGGAATTGAAACCGTGTAGGCAGCTTCAGGGTCCTGCTGCTTACATTCAGCAAAACAACAGTGGCTCAAACTAGACAGTGGCCAAGAAGCTTCAGATGATCGCCGTGGGACCTAGCGTGAGCAGGGGACTGTGGGTGCCTACCCGTGTGCCCAAGCGTGTGGCTGGGTCAGGAGCCTGTTGTACTTTGCCCATGGTTCGGTGATGATATCAGCTCTAGCAGCTGTGCTGGTGTGCAGGGCCGGCCTTTACAGACTTGTGGCATGGCTGTGTGTAGGAGCCCATGGTCTCTATCACTTACCGGAGGATGGCCCAATGGGCAGCTCCCAGGAACCTACTAGGGACTTGCAGCCACAGGCTGAAGTGATAAACTAGGGTAAGACACCTGTACTGCTCCTAGCTCTGTGCCCTCGAGCAGGTGGCCCCTTCTCTCTGGGCCTCATTTTCCTTATGCCAGACATTTGAATGGCGATAATGCCTACCCTCCCTGTGCAAAGGACCCAATGACTGTCAGCTGCTAGTGTTGTCACTATGAACCACCAATGTAATAACCACTTAGAGGTGCGGGACCCAACCTGGCCTCACACTGAGTCATGGGGACATTTAAAGTGTATTCATGCCTGGGCCTCGGTGCCAGTTTCTGACCAAACCAGGCAGAGCGGAGAACTCCCTGGGGACCCTGCTGGGGTAGGATCATCCTCAGACCAGATGCCTCTTCCAGGTGCTGGGGGAAATGCATGTTCTCAGCTGTCACCCAGAGCTGCTGCCCAGGTCACTGGGTAGGCCTGCCACCTGTGTGGTTACCAGTTTCCTCAGGACAGGGGAGTGCAGGCTCTGGGTAGAGCAGTTGGCCTGACAAAAGGAAAATGGCTGCTAAGGTGACCGTGGGCTCGGGGTCCCTGGGACCCATGACACCTGGAGGCCCTGGGTCACCGGGCAGAATAGCAACTGGTCCAGATCACATGGTGTGGGTGACAGAGTCCGGGCCCAAGGAGGCAGCTCTGTGCTCACTTCTGCAGGGGTTTCCAGCTTCCAGGGGACCCCTGACTTCTTGGCGTTTCCAAGCCTCTACTGGGTTCATGGCCTCCGGGAGGCCACGGTCTATGCAGAAACTGTCCTGGCTGAGAACTTGATAGACCCGCACATGGGGCTGAGGAAGACTGGAGGAGGAATCTAAAAACTCTGGCAGGGAGAGAAAGGGGCCGGGGAGTGGGAGGATGAGAGCAGGAGCCGTCAGGAGCTTACCCTCACATTCCACTCTGAACGTGTTCCTCAGCCCTCCACAACCATCCTGATCCGGGGCTGCCGGGGCCCCTCTGAGGTTGTTCCATGGTCTCCTTCTGCCTCCAGGCATCACATTTACCACCCTCTCCACCAGGCCACAGGCCTTGCACACACCTAGCATGATGCTCTCTTAGTTTTGGCTCATAGGCTCTTACCCAGAGCCCTTTCCCTGTCCTTTTCCCCTCTGTTGACTGTTATGTTTAGTCTCCAGAGACCCTGGTGGGATTTTATTACCTCCTCCTGAGAGCCTTTCTTGATTTACACAGCAGGAACAACCTAGGCTTCTCACTGTTCCCTGATACCCCTTATCACCAGCTCCTACCTTCAGTCACCCAGGTTGGTCAGGCTAGCCTCTGGGCCAGACTCTGGCCTTGGGGGTTACACCCTGACTGAAACCTGACTTTCCTGCTACCACCTTCTGGACACTGATGCCCGGCATCCTGAGGGGGCTCTGAGGAGCCATCCACCCTCTCCCATTTCTTTAGGGAGTAGGGATGGGGGATGTGAGTGCCTAGGTTAGTCGGAGACTCTTCAACACAGCAGAAAGCCACGTGAAGCCACGTGAGCCACGTGAGCTTGGCCTCTGTGGGAAAACTGCATACGTGTGGGCCTCCTTTACGGCCTGGGTCTGTCAGGGCTGTGGCTAGCAGGGTTAGCCACTATCCAGCGTGCATAACAGGTATGTGTTCAGCCTGTGATCACATCCCAGGCTGTGATCACATTTTGATGGGGGTGGGGCATGAAGGCATCTCTTGATATTTGGCAGCCCTAGGTGGGGTAGCTCATGGATCCATAGTCTCTAGTGATTAGGAATGCTCACAGGGCAGTGAGCATGTTCACTGGTTATGTGCTGGTCTGCAAATCTGGCACGTGCACACACACACACAAACCCACATAGCTGTGGACTCATTGTTCACAGCAGACATGACACTGTATGCTTTCTCTGCAAGAAGAGTCCTCTAGTCTATTGTACACACGGGGACATGGGGGGATACATTGACCTGACCTCAGCACAGACGTGGGGTTCACCTGTCCTCGATTGGAGTCGAGCTGAGTTACTGCCCCTCTTTCATGGCAGGATGTCTTTGGTGGACATCTCAGCTCATGGCCCCAGAGAGTTCTATGTGAGCAGGGAAGGGGGCTAGCAGGCAGGGGGTAGGTGGGGCTGGCTGGTGGGAATCTCTGAATGCTGTGAAAATATCAATTATTTGTACCAGGAAAGAGTATGAGTTCCCAGATGAAACAGAGAGCCAGCCACCTGGCCTTTAGGATAAATAGCAAAGTTCTTTAGTGAGAGTGACGTCCTGTATGCCTTTCGGGACATACAAGCAGTAAATTGATTACTTGTCGTTTGCCTAAAACACAAGTCACTGATCTGCGCAGCGTGCTCCCAGAGTTCCTCCAGGTCTCCCTTGGATCTACCTTGCAGAAACAGCATGGCTCCGAGGTCATTCGGTGGGGCAACTGAGGCACCGGAACATGGAAGTGACTTAGCCTTTAAGCAAAGTGATTTGGCTACAGAAGAGGGCTGGGCCCTCTCTTCCACCCTGGCCGTCTCCATGCTGTGGAGATGTAAGGGCGTGTGAACAACCGGGCTGCCCATCCGCCTCAAACTAAGCCTTGCTGACCGTACACAAACTGTGGCCATTCCGTACTCTGTCAGCCTCATAGAGGATACTTTATTCGGCCTGTCTCCTGATGGCTTGCCCATGCCCCCTTGGAAAAGTGGAGCCTCTGAAGCTGGATTCACTGCCTGTTACCTTCCTCCACAGGTGGGAGGCTTCAAAACATTGCAAGCAGCACTTCCCCGCCTCTCCAGGAGGGGGCGCCCTGCACAATGGACAGTAGGCAAGTGGGTGCCTGTGTCTGGGCCTCCGTTCTCTCCAAGTAGGCGGGGCTAGGTTTTAGGTACACAGTGGGTGGGTGTCTAAAACCTGGACAGGACCTCTCTTTGAGCTCTGATGCTAATTAACCACACTGAATCGACAGCAGGGCAGCCCACCACCTTCTGACCATGACAAATAGCTAAAGCCCAAATTCTGTAGGCTCCCTGGCTGCTCTTTCCATGTGTGCTAGCTGCTCACATCAGAACCCAGTGCCCGGGTCAAAGGCAAGAGCTCTGCCTTTCTCATGCTGCCCCAGAGGCAGGCTCGTGCTCTACACAGAGTCTTGGCTGTGGGTGAGAGCTAAGCACCTGAAGGGGATTTGGAAAACGTAGTCACCAAGCCGGGTGTTGCTAAATATTTGTGCTGTCAGTGTGACGTGGGTTCTTCCATTAGCGTAAATAAAAGCCTTATATTTTGAGGGGAAAAACAAGCCCTTTAAAAGCTACATTTATAGAAAAAAGCGTTTCTGTCTTTGGAAACCGAGTGGGCTAAATAAACTGCAGTGCATCTTGCCCACAATATACTATAGGCAGTTCTTAAAAAAAAAAAAAAAATGTGCTCAGTTTATGCTCGCTAGCATAGAAGTCTCCAAAGAGAACTGGCGAGTGAAAATGAGCATTGGAACAATATGGACGGCTCAGGTGCATTTGTGTAAAACAGTACATGCCCCATTTCACTGGCTGCACACACGTAAGTAAGAGGTAAGAGGTGTTCAAAGACCTGGCCCAAACTCGAGGAGGAGGCACTGACTCTCCAAAGAGGCTGTGGGGTTGGTTGTGGTGGACAGCTCTGACTGGAGTACGGGCTATGTGAATGAACTCGTGAAACAGGAGAATGCGTTTGATCTGAATAATTTGAAGTTTAATTTAGTTTTTAAATCAACAGTGAAGAAAATGAAGGGTTCCCCCCCCCCCCCATATCACTTTTAGATAAAATGGACGTGAAGGTAATATTCCTGGGTTCATATTTTAGCCTTATCTGTGATCTGTGTGTTCCTCCTGACTGGATCAGTTCAGCTCCGCCATGTCGTGGGTAGGATGGTACCTAATTCATAGCCTGGTCATGAAGACGAAAACAAGGCATGGCAAGCCAGATACACACACAGAGTAGGTGCTCAATGGACGGCCCTATTAGCTCTCCTTCCCCTTTGCTTTATATCTTGTCTACAACTCTACAATTCCAACCTCTTTTTAGGGGCAGAGGGACAGGGCCTCACTCTGCAGATCTGGCTGACTTTGAACTCTCAAAGATCCACCTGCTTCTGCCTCCTCAGTGCTGGGATTAAAGGTGTGCCAGGCTCTCCGGCGTCTTAACTCTGATGCACAAACCTAGCAAAACTCTATCCAAAGAAAAACTCACCTCAGGCAGTCATTCCCGCCTGACTCCCACAGTCAGCTAGGCCAGCGGTACTGCTCCCCTAGATGGCTACAGTAAATGCTGTCTCTGCTCCCACCCTGGGTTTTCAGAGTGGATAGAGCACTGTGTTAAACTGTTATCTACTACGCCCTAGTGGCTCTTACCATCTACAGCAAAAAGTCACAATCCTTACCAAGACCCAATCCCTGGTCCCTGCCATCCTCCGCTGTCTCACGGCCCCGTCGCCACCATTACGCTCCAGTGACACCAGCCCCCTTCCCAAGCTGTCAACACTGTGCACTCCTGCCCCAGGACCTTTGCACATGCTGTCTCCTCTGCTGGGAATGCCCTCATCTTTGGCTGAGGCTCTCCTGGTGATGGTGGGCTCCATTTCTAACGCTCTTCTCGCCCCCAGGAATCCCTCCCATTCAGATCATTAATAACACGAGTGTTTTTCTTACACTTGGCTCCCTTGCCAACTCCCAGCTCCATGAGGGTAGGAGCAGCGTGGCCTGTTTTGTTCTGAACTACAGGAGATGTAAGCAAATGGCCTTTCCTAGACACACATGCCTAGGAAAACCAGAGAGGGGTGAGGGCAATACTTGACTGCAGAGTGCCATTTTCTCCAAGACAAGGTGTCTTTGTGAAAGGGACTGAAGTTTGGGGGGGGCACTCAGGGGCTCCTCTGTGCTTGAGCTCACTCTCAGTGGCTTTGTGCTCTTGCTGACTATTGAGGTAGGAGAGGCTCCAGGCACTCCCCCAGGGCCGTGGGGACCAGAAGCAGACCTGCTTCTCAGAAGCCCATTGGATGCCTGAGCCTTAACCCAGGTGCCTCGCGACCATCCTGATGTGACTCCCCGGAAAACTCTGGGGCCCTGGCTCCTTCTTGTTCTTACAAATGCTGACTTAAGGACCAGGCCAGGAGGCATACGTAGAGATGGGTGCTCTCCCACAATGCCAGAATTCTGAGGGCACTAAGGGGATGGGTGGGAGACACGGGGAGGAGGGTGTGAAGGCAACTCAATGAGGCCTGTGCAGGGGTGAGTGCAGAGTGAGTCCCTGTGAAGGGGGGAAGGGGGGGGGAAGAAGCAGCTTCTGTCCCTAGTCTCCTGAGGGGCCTCGCAGGTCCACAGTATTCACGGGGACGCTGAGGGTCAGGCAGGTAGGAGAATCAGCTCTGGCCCACATGTGGCCCACGCTGTGGCAATGGTCACAGTGTCCCCGGCCTTCACTCGGTGTGGCTATGGCATCATCTACTGTTCATGGCTTCCCTGTGACCTCATTTTGTGAACTGTTTTGCAGGTGGAGAAACTGAGGTATGGAGCTGTAGAGACACTGTCCTTTGGGTTTCTGCTTGGTCTGCCCGGATCTTGGCTGTAATTCCTGGCATTGCACTTCCCAGCCCTGGGACACGAATTTAGGCCCTTATGGCTGGATAAATCGTCATGAGGAAGGCTGCGGAAGAATGGGGGTTAGTCCACATTTTGAGTCAAGAAACCGAGGCACAGAGGAAAGGGGAAAGCAGATGGGCATGGTGGCTCACACCTGTAAATCTCAGCACTTGGGAGGCTCAGGCAGGAGGGCTGTCAGATGAGTTTTAGGCCAGCCTCGGCTACACAGTGAGTTCAAGGACAGCATGAACTAAAGCAGCAAAGTAAGAGAGACAGAGCTAGGTAGATTAGCATGAAGGCAAATCACTGATGTGCCTGGATGGACAGCCTGAATTGTTCAAGGCAGCATACTATAGCCCTTTGTTGTTTCATTTTGTTTTTTCCTGGAGACAGGGTCACATGTAGCCCAGGTTAGCCTTGAACTTGATAAGTAGCTGAGGATGCCCTTGAACTTCTGCCTACATCTCCCAAGTGCTGGGATTATAATTGTGTGTGTCCACAGCCTGTTTGTCTGGTACTGGGGATTGAACTCAGGGCTTTGTGCATGGTAGGCAAGTACTCTACCAATTGAGCCACATTCTAGACCTCTAATGCTACTGCTTTAAGAGGCAACTTCTTTGAATCCTGCAAACCCCTTTTCACCACTGCTACAGGCTCTGGGGCCCTGAGTTGGAACCCAGGCTCTGCCATCTTCTAGTTGTATGACCTCCAACAAGGTACAATAGCGTGGGCGTATCCTGGTGTGTAAAGTACTGACGTCCTAAGCTGAGTCCGGGGCACCGACAAGAGTGTGTAGAATGTCCTTGCAGGGTGGTGCCTTTATCATCAGGGGTCTGCTCTTTGTCGTCAGAGGTCACATGCCAGTGAGCAGAAGCACTGGGGGGCCATCTCCTTCGGTTTTCTACGCTCACTAGGAAGCCGGGTGAGGTACTTCTGTGACCACAGGCTGGGTGAAAAATCTTATGGGAATGGCTGGGTCAGGTGCAGATAAAACACAACATCCCCCCGCCCCCAGGCCTTTGAGCGGCTGTCACAGCACCCAATGACTGGCCTTTTTACTTCCCAGCTGTGTGGTTTGAGGGACAGCCATTTACTTTCTCTGGGCCCCTCAGGCTATAAAGTGAGGGGGTTCTGCGGGCTCCCGAGGGCTGTGTGAGGCAGTGCAGAGCACCCGGTGCGTGACATAGCGTGACATTTGGTAAACAGTAGTAACTCATGCCTCTAAAGGATAGAGTCCCTGATTCAACTGCACAGGGACACATGCCACAGAAGGGGAGCCGTCCAGGCTCAGCTCTCTGTACTCTCACAACTCTGCATTGCTGTGCGTTGGAATCTCGTGGGCATGGGTCACCGTTTACAAGGCATGTTGTTCCCAGTGATGCCCCACCAGGCTCCATGGGGATTCTGTCAGTAACCAGAATGCCCAGTACATTTCCCCAGTGGACCCTCCAAGGTCCTTCTGTTGCCCTCACCACAGCCCAGGGCTTCCCTCTTCATATTGGGTGTCAGGGTCTGTGGTCCAGTGTGTCAGGAATCAAATAGCTTCCCTTTGTGGGGCTGGCTGAGATGCAGTACAGGGGTTTGGTAAGGAGATGAGCAAATACAACAGCCATCGTGGCTGAGGGGGAAACAGCATGTGGGTAGAGCTGGGCCCATCATCACCAAGTTTGCCTCCTCATGAGTGGTGAAACTCGAGGCCTTTGTGGGGAACCAGCAACAGTCTCTCTCCGTGTGACTTAGCAGAAGATGCGATGTGGTGACAGGTGCCTCCGCCTGCATTCAGTTCCACTGCTTGGCTGCCTTGAAGTACGGCACTGGATTCAGAACAGGGGCCCTGGATGGCCAAGGAGCCACAGGCCTCTGGTTATATCTTGATGATATGCCTGCTGGAGGTGAGTGGCCCCTTTTGGCAGAGAAGGGACAGTGCCTGGGTTAGCTATGTCCCTGTCCTGCTGGCTTAGAAGACAGGACATGGGGTTCTGGATCATAAGCTCTGACAAGAGACTGGCTGGGTCTAGATCCCGGGGCAGGAGAAGCACAGGATCCATACAGGATCTACCATTAGTGTTGAACGGTGATGGGATCTGGGCACTGGGACTGATTAGTAATGTCTGTCACTGCTGTGGGCCAAGAAAGAAAGGATTTGGAATGTCCATCTTTTTGTCTTGATTTTGTTCTCAATACCCAGGGCAGAATCTCATCGTGCGCACAAGCGAGAGCCTTTTGTTGTAGTTTTGGACATGCCTGCCAACCAAACTCACTGTTTCTTGCATATCTGCTTGAGGTCACACTTAAATTCAGACTCTAAACCTTTCACCCTTGTCTATTTCTACAATGGCCCCTCACCGAGGAGCCTTCCTCTCGCCCCACTTCTGACTCACCGTGTAGCCAGGGTTCGCCTCCCCAAGGGACCATGACCGGCTTCCACTTGCTACATCCTTCCTCCCACTCCTTCTTTCCATCCTTCTTTGTTTACATATCCAAGCGAACACTTCACAGCTGCTTCATCCCGAGTGTTAGGTATGTCCTGTCTCCAAAGGGCACAGAGAACTGCCACACTCAACTGCCTGGAGGTGCTAAGTCTCAAATGATGAGTGGTTCTTAAGCTCTTTGGAAGCACCTTCCCCTTCTCCACTTTTCCTTTCTTTTCCAAGCCTGGGTCTGTTCCCTCCCCTTGACACTCCACCTCCACCCCCCTTTTCAGCCTCCTCTTTCTTTCATGGTACCTACCACAGTCCATATCAGATCTACTGTCCCCTGGACCCTTTCCACCAACCTCAGCTCTTTGGTAATAAGATGGAGAATCCCCAGGGGCCTTTATTTCTCCTCACCGGTCCTCAGCCTGTCCCCCAGACCTGCTAAGCTTTTGTTGGTCTTGATGCCGGGCTTAGGGCTGCAATTTCTCACCCTGCTGTACATAAAGGCTGGGCATGCTAAACTCCATGGTGCCTTGTTCTTCATACCTATAAAGTGGGGTTTGAACAGTACCACTCCCACAGGGCTATTATGGGGCAAAGATGCATCCATCACATATCTGAAAATGCTGGGAACACTGTTTGATGCCTGTTTAAAAACATAGACCACCATGATGGTCATGACGATACACACACACACACACACACACACACACACACACACACACACACACACATATATATATAAAATTAAAAAAAATATTTTTAAAAGAAGACCCTTGGCTCAGTTTTCCTTTGGGGCAGGAGCCATTGATTTGAAGTATTTACCTTTTTTGCTTGCATCCATTTTGCCCTGGGGTTTTCCCTGCCTATCTGGGAGGGGTTGTATCTTGAGGCACAAAGGAAAAGAAGGGTAGGAGCCTAGAGTGAGTCATACCCCATCCCCAGCTCCCTGCACTGGATTGCACCTGGCTGCCTAGTAACCAAGAATGTAGCTATTTGCAATTATATGGGAGACATGATGTTCTGAACGAACCCTCAAATCACATTCCACCAAGGTATGTTCAGCCCGAGGTCCCAGCCAGGAAGACAGAATGACAGAACAGCACACCGAGACACTCAAGTATAGAGCACGCTAGAAGCCTAGAGCCAGGGACAGCCTCAAGTTGCAGTCAACAGTGGGTGGACGGGTCTGTGCTAAAATGGTAGCATCTTGTTGCATCTCACTGGGTAAGCCATTTTTCCCCTTAGGCCTCAGCTGTTCCTTCCCTGGGATACTGTTGGTTTAGAACCTGCTTTGCAGGCTTTTGGCCAGAATTTAACAAGAGTATGAAGCCCTTCTGTCTCCTGCAATACCTCACAATTTAGAGGATGGCCCCTAGTCCTTCCATGGCCTCCATTCCATGTCCACTGTCCCTTCCCTGTCCCATCCCCTCAACCTTTCCTCTCAGCCTTTGCCCACCCACTCCTGTCTACCCTCCAGCTACCACTGCCTCCCTACCCTGGTGCTCAGACATCCCGCTCTGCTGTATCCCAGTGTAGTTTCTTGCTTTCATCCCTAGAGCCTCCAGAAGCCTGGGTAAGCTCCCATACTGCTCTGTTCCTTGGCTTTTTCTTGCCACCCATGCTCCAATGCAAGTCCCATGAACACATGACTTATTAAGTGCTGTTTATATCTCTGGGCCTGAAGCTGTGCTTGGTACAGAATAGGTGCTCAAGAAATGTGTGGGTGATTTCTAAGAGGATTCGTGGGAACTAATTGTCATTGGTAGATATGCACACACTTAACCAGGGTACCAAAGCCAGTTTCCAAATACCACAGGCCTCAGCTCCCTTGGTTACATCTTGAGTTTGTTTCTTTCCACAAAGGAGCCAGGCCAGTGCCCTTAAACCTTACACTGATTGGTTCAACGTCTATTAGAGGCAATTCTTTTTCAGACACTCATTGTATTGTTAAACCATCAGTGACTGGAAAGCATGTTCACAGAAGGTCATCATGCCAGGCAAATTGGGGGACAAAGCTGAAGTTCTGGACTGAGGTGGCATGTTTTCCCAGAGGCCTTGAAGAGCTGTATGAACTGGAGAGCTGGGACCAACCTGAGAGCTGAGTAAACAGAGCTGGGGCCAGCAGGCTTAGGCTCCTGTCTGACTTCTGCCACTTGTTAAGGTGTGAGCTGGCGCATAGCGCCTTGGTCCTCTCATCTGAAAGATGCTGACAACACAGACAGCAGCTGCTGCGCCGATGGGCTTATCCTCCCTTCTCCAAGCTGGCCTGCCTTACCCAGGTGAGGTCTCTATCAGGCCCCACGCAGCTGCCTGTTCTCCATTAGTGCCCTGAAACTTGGCTGCTCCCATGGTGCTTGTTAGCACACTTTGGACAAGCCTGGGTAGGTGTGGAACTGTAGAGAAGCTCAGAGTTCGGATCAAACAGCCATCAGACCCAGGGTAGGAACTCGAGAGAAACAGACTTTCAGCCTGGTCCTGAAGCATCCAAGCACACATCCTCTGTCTGGGTAATTGCAGTTTTTGCCTCCCTGTTCAAGAGGAAGCCTTCCACCGCCTACCAGAGCCAAACACAGATCTCGCCCAGCCTCCCTCTGTGATCCAAGGCTAACAAGGGGCAGCTGGGGTGGACCTCTGCCAGCTCAGGCCCGATCAGAGGCCCTCCAGGCTTGGGGATCTCCTCTAATACTTGAGGGTCAGTGGGGCCAAAGGGGTAGAGATTTCCTCCCTCTTTCCAGGAAGAGGGAGGCCCCTTGGAGAAGTGAGTGAGGAGGCTGTGTGGTAGAGATGGCTGGAGTGGGACTGGGCTGTGGTTGTTGGCAGGGCCGGGTAGAAGGGAGCTCTCAGCAGGCGTGCATGTGCACATGCAAAGGCACGCACAATTTCTAGGTGTTGCATTTCAGAGAGAATGAAATCGCCCTTGCCTTCAAGAGGTGGGAATCCCCACACCCAGGACTGTGTCTCTGCTCAAGAGATGCCTTCAGCTGACCTTCTCTGAGGGAAAGGGAGACACTCAGGCCTTCGGAACGTGAGAGGAAGTTTGGGAACATCAAAGCCATGTGTGGTCCTCAGCAGCACAACTTTGGAGGGACATTTCTTTTCTGCCTCAAGCCATATCCAACACACTCCTCTAGGCTTCTTCCGTGGGCACAGGCCATAGTACTGGGCACCACTTGGTTTTAGCACTGAGAGGCCCCTCTTTTAGCCATGGTGCAGTCTCCAGTTGCCCCCAACAGGAAGGGTGGTAAGGAAAAATGAGAAGATCAACAAGGGCAGCCCCCCCCCCCAAAAGAAAAGCCCAGGATCACCCACTGCCCCTGGGCCGGGTTCTCCCAGAGAATCCATTTCTTTTTAACAAAATAGAAGACTGAAGAGGTTATTCTCCTGAGCCTCTGTGATAGTCAAAGACCATGATGATCATTGGGCTCATAGAGGGACTGGCAGACCCAAACAAAGTAGATACAGGGGCCTGAAAACAGCTGTATGTGCCTTCAGGATGCACAGATGGCTCTTTTAGGCATTTAGCACATCAGGAGCACTGTAGGTAAACGACGCCTCAGTCTCACTGCCAGCTCGCCCTACCCACTCATGTCTGGCCCTGAGCACCGGCACCTTTAGGAGAAAGTGAAAGGTGTCAGGTCGCTGAGTTGGATTACCACGCCTCCAAGGTGGGCAGAGTCCCGTGGATGCCCCTCATCTCCCATGATGGATGGTTAAGACCATGGGTTCTCACTTATTCAGGTGTAGGTTTTCTTCCCATAGCCATGTGACTCGGGCAAGTCCGCCAATCTCTCTGTGCCACATCACCGAATGGGGTGAGTGTGGGGGGGGGCGTCTTCCTTCTACAGGTATGAGATACTGGTAAAAAGGCTGGTTATCTACTTTGTTTCTGGAGGATGGGCAGCACCCTCTCCCTGCAGGCTTCCTTTCTACTCAGGTCCCCTGACGGCTTTCTGTCTACTACATGGTCTCAAGTAAGGGACGGTACAGGCTTGGAGGTGGACTCCTTACTCTGGAGTATCGGTGAACTCTTGGTACATCACGATGAACCAGGCCATGCGTGTTGAGAAAGGGCTAAAGTCTGGAGAACAAGTATTCCAGCTTCTAGACACCAAAGAGTCTCCGGTGTCCCCTTCACCTCTCCTATCCTCATGGGGTCTGCTCCAGGATGCTTGTCCCTTCGGGTGTCTATTCTCTAGGGGTCTCCAAGAGAAGACATCCAGACAGGGAGAGTTGGTGAGGGGGGATATTATACTCAGTTATTTCTGCCCCTGGAGACCATGAGGGTCAGGTGAGGCTCAGCATGGCTACTCAGAGTCTGTACCTCTCTGGTCTTTCCACTTTCCCTTGTCAGAATGACACCTGAATCCTTTAAAAATTCCCTGGGAGCATGTGCAATTGTGAGTTAGAAAGTGAAGAGAAAGAGGAGGGACAGAAAGGGAAGAGGGAAAAGAAGGAAGGAGAGGAGAGATGAAAGAGGACTAAAGGGGACAGTGAGAAGGGAAGGGAATGGACGTAAAGGCGAAAGGCAAAAAACAGAAGGAAGCAGAAAAATATAATTGGAAAATACATCTTAAAGAAATGGTGAGGAAGCAGACAAAACACACGCTGGGTTTGGCTCGGATAAAGCTCTTTGCTATAGTTCATAAAGGATTCCCCCACAGGGAAGAGTTTTGAGAGCTGTCCATCAAGATATGCCACCTTCCTGGCCTGGGGGTAAGCATGTGAACAAATGCAGCCAATGACTCCCAGATGCTCTCTTCTGGCTGGGGTGGCTCATACCTGCTTGTTAAACTGTCATTAGAATTCTGTGGCATAAACTTATAAGAGTATACACTGCCGTTTAAAGGGCAGCTGAGATGCTGAAGAGATGGTTCAGTGGTGAAGGGCATAGGGTGCCCTTCCGGAGAACTTCTGTTTGATTCCCAGCATTTACGGGCTGATTTAACAACTGTTTGAAACTCTAGTCCCAGGGAATCTGGCACCCTCTTCCGGCCTCTGCACCTACATGATGCACAGACATGCATCCAGGGAAAGCCATCACTTCCTACTTCTTTGAGCATGTCTCCCTAGGTCTCTCTCCTGCAGGAGTCTGTGTGGTGTGGGCACAGTGTTGCCCATCTCTTCCCAACCCCTTGTTTTCTGTTGTCCCTAAAGCAGTGGCAGTATTTATACCCTGGGAAGGGACACACACTGCAGAGGAGACTCCTGCTATGGAGAGCTGGGTGCTACCCACTTCCCACAACAGTTCAGCTCAGAATCCTCAGTGACTTGAGGAGCTGATTGTTCCTAATCCTTACCCCCACCCCAGCTCTCCAAAAGACAGTTGCTCTGCCAAACCTGCCGCTGAGCACTACACATCTGTTTCAAACCTCTGGAGCACTTAGCTAGGGGTCCTGGGTTTCCTTTTCCGGGAGCCCACAGCCACTCCTGCCATTTTACGCCACTAGGTCCTTTCTGTGGCTCACAACCTACAAACATAGCTGACAATGCTCTTGAAAAGACATGACTGAGAGAAGAAAGAGTATTCCTGCTATCATTATACAGGCATGTGCTCAGTGCTCCTTCTAGCCCTTTCTCTTGCACCTGCTTGCGTGGAGTCATCACCTTTGTTGGAATGCACAAGACAAACCCTGCCTCTTTCTCTGTGTTTGTTCATAAGTGTGTGTGTGTGTGTGTGTGTGTGTGTGTGTGTATGCAAGCAAAAGGTTGATGTGTGTCTCCCTCTCCATCTTATAGCTGAGGCAGGGTCCTTGACTGATTCAGCTGGACTGGCTAGCCAGAAATCTCCAGGGACACCCTGCCTCCACTTCTCTGATGCTGCAGTTAGAATTGTCCTGCCCATGCCCAGCTTCGTGTGTTTTCGCTGTCCTCGTGTTTGTGTGCAAAGCATTTACCAGCCAAGCTGTCTCTCCAGCCCCTGTCCTCTCCCCTTCCTTCAAAAAGCTGCTTTGCAAGGCTCATCTTCACTGTTTTATCTTCTCTATATAACTATCACTTTCCAAAATGTTCCAAAAGTGCTACACACGCAGAAGCAGAAAGGGACTTTGCCGCTGCCCTCATGTTGGCATTTAAGAATCTCCTCACCCCCTGCTCCTCACCTCACACAAAGAAGAAATGAGCCATTAGGGGTGCCCTGGCTCTAATTTGGATTACTGCCAGATGCCCAGCAAGCTTGGTATATCCTCTGTCTCTTTTCAACCTAAGTTGTTTTTATTTGTCTGTTTTCGAGATAGGGTTTCTCTGTGTAGCCTGTCCTGAAACTCACTTTGTAGACCAGGCTATCCTTGAACTCACAGAGATCTGCCTGCCTCTGTCTCCCGAACGCTGGGATCAAACGTGCGTGCCAACACCACCCAGCTCAGTTCAATCTCCTTGTTTAAATATCTATATTTCTTTGAATTCTTATTAGAACATTTAAAGTGTGTTTTGCTTTTTGAGTGTGTGTGTGTATGCATGTGTGTTAGTACGTGTGTGCCACAGCAGGTGTAAGGAGACTGGAGGACACCTAGTGGGAGTCACTTCTCTCTTGCATCATTTGGGTCCTGGGGATTGAAGTCAGGTCATCAGCCTGACAGCAAGCACCATCTTGCCCTCTTTAAACTGGTTTTCAGCTGGGGCTCTGGAGTTTCCAGTTTATCTCGAATCTCCATCCCTCTCTCTACATATCTCTGTGGCCTTGGGCAGGTGATTTAATTTCCTTGTGCCTCAGTTCTCCTGTTTGTAAGAGCGGGATGCTTGCACTAATTTGTATGAGTTACTGTGTCGATTCAGTGGGACAGAGATTTTTCAGGCTCTCAGAAGGTTGCTTAAAACACCCCGATGCCTTGCTTACTTGAATTAGTACAAGTTCTCTTTCTAACTCCTGCCCCAAGTCCTAGCCACACCCATTCCATATTCCTTTCTTCCTCACCTCTGCAACTCTCTTCATGCTGGAGCACCTTTCCCTATTCCAACTGTTTACATTTCAGACGGTCGTGTTCAGATAGTGCCTCTTCCATGCAGCCCTCCTGGATCCTACAGCCAGAAATGCCAGCTCTTGCCTCTTAACCCTATAAGGAATTGTCCAAAGCTATCTTACAGAGGGGACAGGTCTTCTAACCTTATGGGGCTACCTGGTCAGACCACAGAAGTTTGTGGGGAACTTTCTTTGAGATGGAAGCCAGTGTTGTCATCTGGGTACCAGGGAGCCACAGGCCCGGGGTGCTTATTTCCATGGGCTATAAATAACTGTCTGAAACCATGGCAGGAGCCAGGACTGTACTAGGTGGAGTAAAGTAACCACTTTGAGGTGAGGAGCCTGTGTGGCTGACTCATCCACCCTGCCTAGGCTTCTCAGGTGACAGGCACCTGTAAAGAGAGGCAGTTTCGGCTGTCCTGAGCCACACCTGGCCCCATGGGACCCAGGCTGGTCTTAGAGCTGAGGCCCTGTGAATGTTACAGCTGATCCAAACACTAAGCAATATATCTCCTCCCTTAGCCCATTTGACAGATAGGAAAACTGAGACTCAGGGAGGGGAAGCAATTGAAAATCAGGCCCTTGAACTTTCAGAAACCAATGAATTCTTGCCAGGGGACACCCATGTGTTGGCTCACTATGAAGCCCAGATGGCCAGGGTAGGGCCATACTCTGGCTTGAATTCTCAATATGTGCCATGTTAGAGAACCAGCACCCCACATGGCAGTGATCTTTGAAAGGTGACAAGATCATGTACGCTCTGCCCTCATGAAGAGAGTTGTGGTGGGACAGGGTTATAACTGTGGGGGTGACTTGTCAGTGGAGAACATTCTGAGGAAAAGACTGGCTAAGTTGCTTTCCTCCCTACCCCGTCCCCTCTTCCAGCTATCAGCCCTTCTGCCATCTTCTCTGGAACAGCGGGCCTCACCAGAAGTGGCTCCCTGACCCTGACTTTTACCTCCAGAACTATTGGAAATGTATTTCATAAGGTGTCTCTCAACAGATATCACTACAGGAGACAGATAAGAATGCAGGGGGCTTGGGTCTACAGTGGAGTCGGGTGCCCAGAGTTCCAGCCGCTTGGTACCCACCCTCCTATTCTCTAGTACTTCCATGGAACCCTGGAGCGCCAGGGAACCAGCTATGAGAACTGCTTCCCTGAATTCTTATTTCTTTGGCTCATCCAGCCCTTGCAGATGGGCTTGCTGAGGACTCCACCCTTAGGGAGCCTGAAGGTCCTCCTCATACTCACACAGACGGGGGTAAGCAGTACCACCTGAGGTAATGGTCTACACGTACAGCACAAGCAAACCGACAGCATTAGTCCTTTTTTCTTTGCTGTGAAAAAGCACTGGCATGAGCAATTTAAGGGAGAAGGGTTTTTGTTTTTTTTTTTCTGGCTCACAGTCTGAGGAGGATGCAGATCATCACGGAGGGGGACGGGGAGTCACAGAAGGAGAAATTGGTCACACGAATCCACAGTTGAGAAGCAGAGAACAGTGAAGGCCAGTGCTCAGCTCACTTTCTCCTATTTACAGAGTCTAGGAGCCCAGCTCAGGGAATGGTGCCTCCCACGGTGGGCAAGTATTCCTTAATGAACAAGATAACCCTCCCATAGGTATCTGTTGCCTAGGTGCTTCTGGACTTTATTAGATTCACCATCACATCTGTTAAACCCAGACTGTACAAAACCATTTATAACCTGTGGCCAGAGACCCCTGCTCTTGGAAGGCTGCTCTAGAAAATGCTTGGGTCTTACTTACACTTACTTTGGTCCTCATTCCAGAGTCTTCACACTTGCTGTTCCCAACTGAAATCATATTTTCTTCCTATGGCTGGGCATTCAGTGCCTCACTGTCCTTCGAGCTTAGCTTAGAGAAAGCTTCTTCCAGTTTTGACTCTCCCTAGGGAGGGTCAGTGCTCCCCTTACCTTTAGTGCTCTCCCTTTCATTGCAGTGACTCCTGTCTGTCACACTCACAGCCAAGGATCATTGGTGGTACATGCTAAGGGAGAGGCTCTGAGCCTCGGTGTCCTCCTATGTCATCTGGGATGGAAACAGTCCCTGGCTCTCAAGGATGATGGGAAGACACTGGGACACAAAGCCACCAAGGGTGATACCTACAGGTAAGCGTGCTCTGACTAGCCTGTGGTATCACAGCTGTGGTTGGTTCCTGCTGTAAATATACGCCTAGACCAGAGAGTGATAGAGCAAGCAGAGCTTGGTGGCCCACGTGTGACTCTCTCTGGGATCTTTAGGAAGTTGGGGGAGAGTACGTCTAGGAAAGATTCTGTTTCCCCTTCATCCTCCCCACTGGCTGGACTGGAGCCCTGGCTGCCTGTGGCTTCCCAATTGCTTACAAACTCTTACACTAGTTTCTGGCCTGATTACCCTGACCTTGGACCAGAAGTGGGTGTCTGTGAAGGCTGCCTGCTGCTCAGCATCCCAGATGCAGTCATGTGGCACACTGTTCTCTAGGAAACATTTGGAAGCTATCTCATCTCTTTACAGGGAAGGAGGTGCGGTCCAAACCTGCACAAAGTAAATACGGAACATATAAAAAGGCTCAAGTCAGGAGCGACTGGCTCAGGGGCCTCCATGAGAGAGTCAGGGCTCAAAGCCAATGTTCTTCTTATTCTTTTTTGAGCACACAGTGGGGTTACGGTTTAGTGCTTATCGGTTCTGTAAACCAAAGATGGCTTTGTTTTGAGAATCAAGCAACCTTCCCTCTCTACACTTCCGTTTTCTGTTGAGGTTCCTGGGAGACTGTGCTGAAAGCCTTTGATAGGACTCTTGGGCCCACAGTCGGTGACACAGCCAGCAGCTTTTGGCTTTAGCATTGCCACTCTGTGAGTCTTCCTAAAGCAAGGCCCCCTCCTGCCAACACTGTGACCTTGCTGTGTGCCTGGCTGTGCAGAGCATTGCTGACTGGCCATCAGGGTCCCCGCATCTTGCTGAGATCCCCCAGAAGACTTCTGGTCAGGTGCAGGGTGCCCCTTTCTTGAACTGCTCTCTGCTCTCCCCTGTACTCCACGTAGAGCCAAACACCCGGGACAATCCCCAGCATGCGCTGATGGGCTCCTGGATCTATTCTATTGATGATTCAGATGCTGTGTGGGCGCCACTGCGGAGAGCTGCTCCACTGACTCACAGGCGTCCAGATCAACCTGCTTTTAAAGGACTTTTCTTCATGGTGGGGGTGTCTCAGGGAGGGTGTGTACGCACTCCAAAGCAAATGACAGGCTTATAAAACAACAACAACTTACAGTCTCCTATGTGTTGTGCAAGTTCACTCATCTGCTAGGATTAGGTGTTGGTCCCTCATCACTAATTTAAGCCCAACGTGTCCCCCTAAAGTCACACGGAGATCACCAGAGAAGAATGACGATAGCTAAGGCTGAGGCCACAGCCACCATGTGTCAGGCTCACGGCACATTGTGTGAATTTCTTTACTTTTCACAGCAATGCCACGAAAGGTATATAGTCTCAGGCCACCTTACAGATGAGGAAACTGAGGCCCAAGTGATCCACAGCTAGACAGGAAGAGGAACCAAGACTTGGCCATGACCCCAGCTGTCTCCTCATTGCTGCAACACTTGTCACGGGATGGAATATGCCAGCTACCTCAGCACTGCCCTGGTTCCCTGGGAGTCATTATTAAGGGGCGGAGTTGGGCTGCTTGCTGGAGTTGGGGTGTAACTGGTGTTCTGGGATCTTCCATGTCCCTTAGCTGTCTCTTCAACCTCTTCTTCCTTGGGAGCATAGTATCTGCTTTTCCTCCTCCTGGTCACACATGCAGTGGGCCTAGAAGCCCCCGTGGTTCTGTATATAGTCTCCTCTTTAACCTCTATTGGTCTTGGAGAGATGGATTTGATTGGTTCGAGAGTGGTCATGTGACCACAGAGAGCCCAGTGAGAATCTCTTCTGGGACTTAAAGGGGTAAGTTATGAGGAAAGTGATGCCTTTTGCTTCTGGGGAGACTGGTATGGGAGAACCTCGGCTTAAGTCTACCAGAGTCCCCAACACAGGGACAGCGGAAGTCAGGCAGAGCAGGAGGGGTGGGCAGTTGTCTAGACAACACTGGAGCCAGCTATGCCTATGGCTGACGTCTCCGTGTACAGAGAGAAAATCCGTTCTAAATGGCAGAAACCTATGTGAGATGATGGTCAGTGCTGAGCAACTCGGCAAATCCTACAAGGAGATTCTTTCTTTTTCATTGTGACATTGTTTCATGTAGCCCAGGCTGGCCTTGGACTCCCTGTGTAGCTAAGGACGACTTTGAACTTCTCCTGTCTCCACCTAATGAGTCATGCCTGGTTTATGTGGTGCCGGGAATGGAACTCAGGCCTTGTGCTGGTCAGGTGAGCACTCTACCCACTGACCCACACCTCCAGCCCCAAACGAAGATTTTTAAAGCTGTTTTGAGTCACGGTCTCCCTGAGGCAGAGGAAACAGCATTTCACAAAAGAAAACCAAAACTTCAAAGCTCTTAAGCCCCCTAAGCAGGCGGGTCAGGTGGGGACTGGTGTCCTTTCAGTCTTTTCTCTTTGCTCCTCATTTATCTGAGAAGGTGGCTGAATTGCTCAACTTGGGAATAGCTGTGTGAGTCCTGCTCTTCTGAGTTATACCGTACAGGGTTAAGAGCCCTACAAAGGACTATAAATCCTTCTAGAAAGACTCTAGGGAACAGGCAAGCCTATTCCCTTGTCTCCAGTCCTTGGAGGTGTCTCCATGTGGAATCTGCATTCCAGTAGCCCCGTCTCACCTTGCCTGGGACACTGCTACCTCTCTGATGCCTTAGTTTCCCAGGTGACCCTTCAGGGGCCCAGTATTCCACAGGAAGACACAGCACATGAAGACAGAAAAATAGAAGGCTTCACTCACTACCCTACACCTTCTGGGTCCCCAGGCTATGGCAGATCCCTGGAGAACACAAGAGCCATTTTCCATCACAGTTCCTACACACAAGGCGTACCCCATCTCCCACAAACTGTTCCCCATCCTCTGCCTCTTGCCCCATGGTGTAGGCTGGCTTGGGAGTCATCTAAAATTAACCACAGGCTCCCCTTTACAACGCAGCCGGCATGGTATCAGGTTCCCAGCGCTGTCCTGGCCCTTTTGTCAACCTTGTTTCCCCCACCGTGAGACACTCAGTGATAAACGCCTGACAGGGACCTGTCCCAGGCACCCTTCCTGTGGGGTCAGGGAAGGAAGGGTAAGGCCACAGAGCCTCATGTGGCTCAGGGCCATGCTGGGCATGGGGAACCAGAGCTACCTGTCTCATGGGTGTTCCATGTCCTTACCCTCGGGGCCCCAGCTCCATCCCCCGCAGGGAGGGGTACCAGGCATGCTTGCCTCTTCCTCACTCCTGCTTCTCATTCTAGATAACTGCTTATGTGTTTCCACAGGGTCACCCCAGAAAACAATGCAAGCTTCTGCCCTAGGCCTGGACCTCCAACACTGGTCCTCCTCCCCCGCACTTTCCACCTCCTTAGAGAGCACATACAATCCTCACTGGGGACCATCTTATCTGTTCCCCTAACTCCTTCACAGGGCCAGGGGCATTGGACCGCTTTTAAAAGCACTCAGAATGGTGGCAGCAAAGGTGACCTGCATTACCTGGGCTGTATCAATGGATTATGGAATCAAGTGGCCACCAGGTGCTGCTGTTTTCCCTACGCACAGATAAGGTGTCAGAGGCCCTGGAAGTTTCACAGAGCTCTCTTGGCTTTAAGAGAAAACCATGCTTTCTTGAAGAGAAAGCCACAGATGAAACCCTACCATCCCAGGCTGGAAGAGCATGTAAGGAGAATTATCAGCAGTGAGTGGGGAAGGGCATTGTCCAACAGTAGACATGGAACTGAGTGCAGAGGGGCACAGATGCACTGGCCTCATGGGATGTCTCTAAAGTCAGACCTCTGCGTAGATAAGCCGGGACTGCTGACAAACAGGAGCCGGGTCCACAAAGTGCTGCGGGCAGAGTCACACTGCTGGAAGCCTCAGGTTCCATCTATCACTCAGAGAGATTTCTCCCTAAATTCAGCTGGCTGAAGTGGAGGCTGCCATAAACAGGGCTGGGTCAGTTTCCTGCTCCAGCTCTCTGATCTCCGTAGCATCTGAATGGCACAGGTTGCCAGAACGGCCAGTATGGTTCTCCATCTGGAGCAGGCACAGCCCAGACCATGTGACTTCTGAAGGAGAGGTGGGGGCTCGGAGTTAAGCACTGTTTGAAAACCAGAAGGTCAAATACAGCAGGGTAGACACCGAACCTGAGACAGCAGGGGGAAAAGTGTTACAGGAGCTCAGCCATACTTAGGCTTGGCCTACCGGGGAGTGTCCCTGGGTGTGATACTGTACTCATTTAACAGTAGTGGTGGCCTCCACATGTCTGCAGAACACCAGCTACGGATCCGGATAATCATACATCACTCTGTTAGGAGAACACGACTGCTTCTTCCATAACGCCAATAACAACAAAAGCCATTGCTGCTGGGTACCTAGATTCTGGATACTTGGTTTGAGTCACTCAGTATGCATAACAACAACTGTATTCAATGGGAAGTGGCAACGTTCTGTCTTGGGACTGGACTGTCAGGTCCTCTGAGCTGCTTCACATTGTCCTCATAAGCCTAGAAGGTCACTGCAATCATTAGCTCCATGGAGACCATGGAGGCACATAGAGGCTGAATAACATGCCCAGAGTTCCTTAGCTGGAGAGTGGCAGAGCTGGGATTTAAACCCAGGTCCTTCACATCTGGAGATCTGCAGCAGTTTGCCCCTTTGCTCTCCCCTATGTTTCCATCTCTCCTGCCGCCCTGAAAGAACTTTCTAGAAACCAATATAGCAGGATTGGTTAATCCAGTGATGGCTTTCCCTCCATAGAGATCTTTCTTCTTAGAAACCTCAGATCTAGGGAAGCAAAGCTCAGAGAGGACAAAAGCCCAGAAGCACAGGGCTGGCTGAGCAACAGACAGAGGAAAAACCATTCTGTCATTTATACCTAGCTTCTAACTTCTTACCATGTCCCATGTGTATGGACTTTTGCAAGAAGCAGCATTCTGTGTCATGATCACACACGTTCCTGTCTCCTCCATAGCCAAAGTCCAAACATCTCTTCCAGGGAGCCTTCTAGATCCTCCCTGTCCACCTGCCTCACCACTCCTGGGCACACCAGCTGTCCCTGAGCTCACTCCCAGTACCTGCTGTGTGGACGCCCAGCTGCTGGAGGGCTCTCAGAGTGTCACTGGACAGCTAGTCAGCCTTCTTTGGTGGCAGGCAACCAGGCTGGGGGCTGGGTTTACACAGGAAGGAGGCAGAGTTCTTATCCTCAGGTTCACACTTGCTCCCCAGACCCCTCCAGCAGTACAGAGCAGACGACTGTATGAAAATGGTTCTGTTTAGTGCTAGAGTTAGGTAATGCATGGCCCCACACGCTGGAGTCCAGAGAGCTTGGCTAGTGGAGGTGGGGTCGTTAATCTGGGATCCACAGCTCTTAGAGACCCCAAAGCAGTGAGCCACATCTGTTTTCAACAGTCTGCTCTTTGCCTGTGGAGATGGTCACCGCCTCCACTAGCTTCTCCCTAGAACTAGGACCCAGAGACATTGAATGGTCTTCCATTCAAAGGCAAAGGCCACTCAGGCATCTTTGTCTCCTGGCAGGCCAGGTACCAGCCAGGTGGCAGGCGAACATGGTCCCTTGTGCCAGAAATTGACTGGTAGGAACATAGGGGTTCGGTGCAGGATCCCCAAGCAGAATTCCCAATATTCTTAGAGCCCCACATGGATGTTTTCAGGTCCAGAGTCAGAACAGATACCTCCTTTATGCCTCCTCTCCCCACCGAATCAGAGTTCTAGCTCAGCCTATAGGCAAGGTATCAGGGAGGGCAGGCAGGAGGGGGAGGGACAGGCTTTCTCAGCTTCACCCAAGAGGAAAGAGCACAGACGCCCAACAGACACTGGGAAACAGCGGGTACTAATATGCGACCATCAGCTTATGTGGCTGGGTCCCAAGGGCCTCATAAGCTCCACAAAGCAGCCTCAGCACCAGTGGGCCAGAGCTGGTGTCTAGCAGTGTCCAGCTATGAACACAGGGCGTTGCGGGAGGGACATCTTTCTCCAAACCTAGCTGCCACCCATATCCCAGACTGCAATCTTTACTTGAGGGAGTAACCGCTATCCACTTACAAAAACCACACTTGCCAATCACTGAGTGCCTACTGCATGCCCGAGCGTGCAGCAAGCTCTTGCACAGGAAGCGTTGGCTTCATATTCCAGAGGAAAGAGGCCCAGGCTCAGGGTAGCCATTGTTCTATGTATGTCACAGGCCTGGGAGAGTCAGGGTAGAGCTCACCCACCTGCGCCTCTGGCTTTGTATAGGGAAGGCTTCCCAAATGGCCACAGTGAGTAGCTAGCAGCGGACAGAGTAGAAATAGAACCCCAGCAAGGCTGGGTTCTCTTTACTCCGCCTCTTGGAGAATGCCCATCTCTGCTTCTGGAAAGGCAGCAAGAGAGTGCTGCTCACTGGAAGCCCCGGGCCTGTTTACCTTGTGAAGTTGTAAGACATCCTCATTCTACTCTCCAGGGCAGAGCCTACGAGGACACCACCATCTTGTCCATCAGAGCCTGTAATTGGCTCCCCAGCCCATTCCCCTCCAGAGTCCCAGCAGTCTTTATCCAGAGCCTGGCTTTGTGACACTGCCACGGCAACCTGGAGGTGGACCACGCTGTGACAACTGGAATTAGCTGCCTGTCTTCAGTGTTGTGGGTCCATATCCAAGCCAGCCATCAGGAGGGCACTTCTGAGGTTTGCTCATGGTAGACAAATGTGGGTAGGAGGTTGGATTCTGAGCTACAATCAGAGTGTGGGACCCATCCTATGTTTGGATACAGGAGAGCCAGACATGGCTTCTCTTTGAGTCCCTTCCAGTCATTCAACTGTCCTGCCTCAAAGCCAGATGCCTCTTGTTCTCACAGAGGTGATAGTGACCACCCCTTCAGGCTGACTTGTCATACTCTTTCCAGAGTACAGCCCTCACCCAACAGTCTTACTGACATTTTCTCCACAAGTGGCATGGGTCAGACATGACTGGTGAGGTTCAACCTCCTTGCTAGAACACAGCTGGGATCTGAAGGCATCAGTGTTTCATCCCCACTGTTAGGCTTTGTGGACACAGGCCCTGGAGCCAGCTCCGCAGCAGCCCAGGCCTAAGCCTCCCATACCTACCTTCAACAGGCGAGGTTTTGAGGCGCCGGCAGATGGCTTCAGTATCCCCGTATGTCTCCTTGATCTTGACCACAGCCTCTGTGCCCCGAAGCTCCATGAGGGAGCGTAGCTCCTCCATGGTACACCCGAACTCGCCCCCATGGCTCGACTCGTTTCTTTGGTTTTTAGAATAAAAGTCGCTGTTGGTCATATCACCCATGTTTGCTGAAGTCTCTGCTCAGGCTGGGCCTGAGGGTCAGCACTGGAAAAGGGCCTTCTGGGTGATGGCTGCGTGCGGCTGTCCTCAGTATACCCTCACCAGAGGGTAGTAGCTTGAGGCGGCCTACTCTGAGTCCCAGGAGGAGGTGATGGCTGAGGTGGGCTGGCAACAGCACTGGAGAGCTCTGAGGAGTGTCCCCAGGAGTGGGGTGAGGTCCAGGGGCCGGAAAGCCTCAGGGCTGTTGACCCAGGAGTCTCCATTCAGTGGGGTCCATGTTGATCCCTGGGGCTGGCATCTACATGGTCGGGACAGCTCCTGTGGAGACAATCACAGAGTGATCGATGAGAGTCAGACATCGAGGTCCCATGGGGCAGGTGCTTAGGAGGATCAAGGAACGGATGTCATCATGCCACCCTCAGGAATCATTGGCCACTCACTCGTGTAGTCTACCACGCATGTCTGGGTCAACATCCCCTCAACACACTGGCATACTGTCAATCCATTGGCTAACATGTTACTCCAGTCCTAAGCTATAACCTGGGAATGCTTCAGGACATAGCTTAACCCCAATGACACACTGGCTTCCCCCACACACCTGGGGTACAAATGCCCTCTTGCCAAATACAGCCCAGATGTGACGAGACACACCAACTGCTCTCTTTGTCCCATCCCACTGTCACATATGTCCCAGCACAGGGATCCATTTCACGTCACCCTGATGGAGACAGCTTTCTGTGCATGCTGTCACACACTGCCACATCTCTAGGCATATAACGGAATGTCCCCTAATAGACACACAGCAGACCTCATTTCCCTTTCTCTGACTGGCCCTCTGTGTTTACACATGCTCTTTGTCCACGCAGTCTGGGACGCAACTCCTCTCCCCACACAGCCCTGACACCTTCCCTACAACACTCTCTCTCTCCGGCCCCATCTCTACCCACAGCCCCCCTCCCCCAATCCTCCGTGCACTCAGACTGGCGACGGAGGAGCCACCACAGGTCTTCATGAGGTTGTCCTTGAGCCCAGAGCTTTGGTTTCAGGAAAGAGCTGGGTTCCAAGGAGCCCTCACCTGGAGCCCCCACCGGTCAGCACCAAGGACAGCAGACAGCAGTCCACAGGGTCCCTCTGGAAGCGAGGAGGAGGAAGGAGTCAACTTCTCCCTGTTTGTCCAGGCCACCCGGGCAGGAGTGCAGTGGCTGTGGGCTGCCAGGGAGAGAATCCAATCTGCCAGGACACCCAACACCAACAGCCGAGGCCCCGGCAAGCGTTGGGTGACAAAGGGCCCCTGCTGAGCTCAGTTGAGCCTGGCACCGGGATCCAGCCCCTCCCATTAGCCACAGCCAAGCAGTGAGTGGGCAGTGAGGAGCAGGGGATAAAAGGAGGAAGGAAGGCAGGCTGGAGCAGCACTCTATCCTCCACCGCTCTGATCGTTCTCTTCACAGGCCTCTTCCCCACATTTTAGGGGCACTGGTCGGTATCAGGTTGGTGTGCTTCATTTTCTCAGTGGGGAACCTCAGAGGGCGAAGGGAGCTTGAGCAGAGCCAAAGGGAGCAAGAGGGTGGAGGAGCCCAGTGGGGATGATGTCCTCCCACCCCCCGCCCCCCGGGGAAATTCTCTCAGATGTGCTGGGCGGGATAGACTGTGCAGGCAAACACTGGCAGGAAACCCCGGCAGAGTTCATGGGGGGGTTCTCCTGTGTGCTGGCTGAGGTATCCTGTGCCATGCCCTAGGAGACACTTCTGAATGCAGGGATTGGAAGCACACCATGGCTTATATACATTGGGACCAACAGTTATCCCATGCAGCAGAGCATGGTGGAGAGATGATGCCCCAAGAGGAGGCCTGGGCACCAGAAATAGTGTGTGCCTGGACTTCCCTCCAATGCAGAGGTGGCCACATCCCCAGAGCTCATGAGGTCTGACTCACCTCAGAATAGACTCAGACTTGCTATGTAGCAGAGGATGACCTTGACCATGAACTCAGGAGCCTCCTGCCTATACCTCCCAAGTGCTGGGCTTACATGTAGGTACCACCACACAAGGCCTTTCTCCTCTATTTCTTAAACACATACCATACATACATCAGATAACATGCGAAGAGATCTCTGAACATGTAGTAGTACGTATGAGTGTCATACATGCAGGTCAGCAGCTTACCTAGTAACACACACACACACACACACAAACACACACACACACTTCATACAGTATCATCTGCTAGGAGCTAAGTTCCAAGGATGCGGGCAGTGTACATAATGCGTTGCTCTGACTAAAACGGTATCTCAGTATTCACCCTGTAAATAACTACGGGTAAATGAATGAAATAAAGAGCAAGTAATGTTTCAATGAGGTTTTTTTTTTTTGTTTTTTTTGTTTTTTTTTTTTTTTTTTTCCTTTTTGAGGCAGTATCTCTTTCAGGCTGTCATCCAGTGACCTTGAACTCCTGGTCCTCTGGTCTTTGTTATCCAGAGACAGGCAGCACAGGCATGCCCTACCATGCCCTGCTTCCCATTGGGTCTTTACAACCCCATTAGGTGGATATTATAATTAAGCCCATTTTACTGACAAAAAGAACGAGCCCCATGGGAGTGAAGAAATTTATCCATGGTCACAAAGCAGGGGAGATGTTAGGGAATTTTTAAGCTTTGGATTGTAGGCCACCGCCCCATAGGAAGGGCCTGGGTGGATCTGTTCTAGGGAACAAGGCCTCTTTGGAAAGTGCTCGAACCTGACTTGGCCTCACCATTCTTCCCATGGCTACAAGAGACTGCAGGTCCTCAGCAGGATCCTGCGCCCAGCATACAGCAGCTGTAAGAGGTATGGGGAGCTCTCTCAGAGCACAAAGTTGGAGGAGGCCTGGGCCCCACATAGAGGGGACACAGGGCTGGGTGTGCTGAGCAGCACACTTCCTACTGCAGACTGCATCTTGCGGAAGTCCAAGAAAATAAGAGAGAAAGATAGAGGGGGAAAAAACCCAAACAGCTGGAGAAGATGATGGCTGAATAATACAGAGTGATGTGTAGGCAAGATGAAGATCAAATGAGGTGGAGCACCTTGGGCCCCTGTTGATGTCTGGAGATGTAAGGTGGGTCTGAGCTCAGGGTAGGTGGACCTCTTGCTAGAGGAAGGGGCTGACTAGAAAACTTCTAGAGCAGCTTTGGCTTTCTCGAGAATAAGGAGTCACTTTTGTTTACAACCAGGAAGGTCTCTTGGTCCTCAGTGCCCGGCAACAGTGTGGGTAGGAAAAGGCAGAGGCAGAGGCAGGTGCATCTTTGCAATTTCTTAGCCTGATGCTTAGTGGCAGAAAGAGTGTGGTAGGACCAAGCTCTTCTGTGATGTGCATGTACTATCACACTGTTGGCATATGGAAAGGCATTTATTGGGTACTCACTGGGTGCTAGGCGCCTTAGTATGTTACAGGGATAAAATCTATCATCTCAGAGATAAAGTCTAAAGAGCAGTGGCTCTGGAAACTTCCATGCATAGGCTTAGATGGTGTCTTTTTCACCTCCCAGAAGAATGGAAGCAAACTAAATTTAATTTCATCATCTTACAAATGAGGTAAGGGCGTGAGAGCATCTCTCTCATAAGCACTCCTCTGCCTTGGTGAGTTATTGCATGTGACATACTGAGGACCAATCCCAGTGCACAGGAAGCACGAGGAAGTGATTATTAATTAGTACAACCACTTGAGAGCTGGATGGCATCACAGAACATATGTGGAACTGAGGCAGAGGAAGTGACTAAATTACCCAGGCTCATGTGGGTTGGCAGCAGTGGACCTGGAATTTGAACCTGGGCAGCACGGGTACAGAGACTCGCTTATTCTGGGAGCTCCAGGACCTTGCCTTGGGATGCTCCTTCAAGGACTTCTCATGAGGCCTAAACCAAGCACCATGTGGGAAACAAAGTGGCTTGCAAACCACAAGGGGCTTTTAAACCTGAGGTGCTGTTTTCTCTCCATCCCTTGATACCCATGGCATGGCTTACAGGCACTGATAATTACTTCTGTGACAGCACAAGCCAAGAGAATGGTTAGCAGCAATTATCTCCGTGATCACAATAGCAGGCACAAGTTAACGGGCTTCTATTGATATTAAAGACTATGGGTTAGGATGAACTGATTTTGAACCCTATCCATCCAATGCCTCACCCATCTGCCCACTTGCCATCTATCTCACTTTCTTCCCTCTGCCTACCTAGCCCTCCATCTATCCATCCATCCATTTGCCCACCCACACATCATCTCTCTTTCTTTGCTTCCCTCCACTTAATTCATCTACCCATCTACTCACCCATCCACCCACCCACATATCCCTCTACCCATAATCTTTCTACCCTCTTATCAGTCAATCCATCCTTCCATACATCCATCTACCCATCCACTCATACACAATCCCATCCACCCATATATCCACTTATCTGTCATCTTTCTGCCACCTATCAGTCTGTCCATCCAACTGCACCCTATTCACCCTTCCTTCCTTTTTTCCTTCCTTCCTTTCTTTCTTCTTTTGCCTCCCATCCCCTCTCTCATCTTCCTTCTATCCAAATATCAGTCTATTCGTTATACATCTACCTTCCTCTCATCCACCCATCTCTTCAATGACAGTTTTGTGGGAACCCATTTAGTGCCAGACAATGAATAATCAAGACATGGTCCCTTCCATCTAAGGACTAACCAACAGGGTGACAATGAAAATCATGCATGACTTCCATGACTTGATGTGCTTGCTATCATGGAAAGTCCTGGGTGCTGCACCTTGAGTAGGTGACACCTTTTCTTGCACATAAATAGGAAGCTGTTCTAGAAAAAAAAAAAAAAGAAATACATAACTGTCTGTCAGGGAAGATGGGAGGAACTGTGTGAGGAGATCGAGAGGGATGGAAGTCTGGGGTAACCAAGTCTTCCAATGCTGCTCATGGTCCCCATCTCTGCATCTCACAGGCCCCTGTACACAGTCTTCCCCATTCTGGGTGCCTTATTTTCGTATTTTTAAATTGCACAGCTTCCTTTGGGATGTGACTTGCCTGGGAGAGATGATCAGTTCAAAATCATGGGGTTCCTAGCCACAGAAGCACTTGGTGGAACCCCAGTGATCTCAGGCAGACAAGAGGAGCCAACAACTCGAAAGCGTGTGCTAACTATCAGCCAACCTGTCCCAACAGCCCTGCAGCAGCCACATTTGCAGCACTTGTCTACACCGAGGCCTTGGCCTTCCCAGCAGCTGCCGTCCTTCCTGGCTTGAGTGTCCTTTTCTCAAGTGTCTCTGACCATCCAGCCTAAATATGTGCCCCTGGCTTGGTGCATAAATCATACTTTATTACTCAGGCCTGGTGAACTATCCTCTTTTTATGAGAGCTGGAGAACCACAGATGGACAAGAGCCATGCCTCCCGTGGAGACAGCATAGTATTGGCACCTACATGTATTCCATAAATGTTTGGTGAAGGAATGATGCGCTAGGTCAGCCCTCGGGCTGCCGTATATGAGATGGATGGATATACTGATAGGTGGGTGGGAGAATGCTGAATGTCATCTTTCATATATAATTTACCATATATATATACATGTAGGTAGGTACATATATACACACACATAGATACATATACATATATGCATGTATATATATATGGTGGGTGGATGGATGAGTGGGTAGGTAGATGAATGGAGAGAGGAAAGGAGAAAGGAAATTGGATGTGTGCATGGATGGATGGATAGGTGTGTAGATGGAATGGAGGGAAGGGGGTAGGCTGAATAACAGCAGGTCACACAGCCCTCCATGCATGCCTAGCTTCTGTGGTGTGACCTTGATCAAGCCTCTTTCTCTCTGGGCCTCAGTTTCCCATGGGACAAGTGAAGAGAGTATACTAGCCTTCTTCAGGGCCCTTCAGGTTCTGAAGCTCCAAGCCATTCAGAAACCAGGACATTGTGACAATATTGGATTTCTGAATTTTGATTTCACGTTAGCATCTGAATGAGTCCACACTGTTAGAGCTCAGTGAGTGAGGAATAGGTTAGGGTTCTTCAGAAGAAGTCTTTACCAGGAGAGACAGTGGCAGAGGAAGGAGATTTTTTACACATGCACATATGGGTTAATTTTGATATTATATATAAACCTATAAATTATATAGATGTGAGCTAATTTAACAAAGAGGGAATCTATATTTCAAAGGGAAGATTTAAAAAAAGCAACCCCTAGCTCAAACCAACAGCTTTTCTGATCTGAGCTCAAGCATGCCTGGTAGCTGGGACGGTTGCAAATGAACTGTCTGGCTAAAAATAACTCCTGGATGCCAAATACTTCTGTTTTAAGAGGTGCTGAATTTAAATGCCACCTGAATATGTATTTTTAAAGTCACCACTTTCTTTGAATCATCTCTGGCAGAAAGAGCTGATATGAGGACACAATGTGGAGGTCCCAGGCCACCCAGGTCGGGCCTTACTGCTTATATGGCTCTGGCAGAACTCATATCTCCATGCCTTAGTCTTGTCCCCACGCTCCCCAGCCACTACCCCCCACCACAAGACAGAGACCATCCAGTCAGGCTTGGAGGATTTTGTAAGGGTTAACAGAGACGGAGCTTGGCACAGCCCCTGGTAATAAGAAAGTGTTGGTTACTCGGTGAATGGTCATTTTATTCACCTTCTGCTTCTAACTTGCGAAACTGGACTAAACTGAGTGCTGCCTTTAAAACAACCCAAACTGGGCTTTGCTGCCCGTTGGAGAGTCCTCATCCCTGCTTGGGTACCATTCAGTCAGCTCAGCAAATAGGTGTTGTCTCCTTTGCTCTGGTCTAAATGAACTAATTATTTCTCCCTCGGGATAGGGCATTTTCTTTTCCCTCCTAGCTACCTATTCTGGTGGTGCAGGAGAGCTGGGTAGGAGGCCAGAGAAGCAGAAAGCTCATCCCAACAGGCAGAGACAGAGACAGGGTTCTTGTACATCTCTTTTGGGAGGAGGTAGTTTTTCTGCACATGTGTGCTAAAAAGGAAAGAGACTGATGGTCTTGGGTGAGCAGGGGTGGAGGAGTGCAGGCGAGTATGGGGCTTGGTTTAGCAGGTATGTGTTATGTTGGGTGTGTTAGTGTCTATGGGTAGACCCAAGTCAGGGATGTGAAGGATGGGGAGGTCCTCAGAGGGATCCCAAAGAATACGAGGAACCGCACAGGCCACTGGATAGGTACATGGGAGTGTGGAAACGTGATTGAGCCAGAGAGATCTGTGCTACCTCCATCGGAATGTTTGAGCCCTGCAGTGCACGTGTGCATGAGGGCTCGTCAAAGCTGACAACCTCAGCTCTGTATCCTCACAGCTGAGGAATGAGAACAGGGGAAGAGGAGCTGAAAATGAATACCTCAGAAGCAAAGTTACTGCTATTTTTAGGCAACTGCTATTCTGTTAACCAGAAAAGGAAACTCTAAAAAAGAAGGAAAAAAAAAAAAAAAGAAAAGAAAAAAAATTCCCACAGAGAGAGAGAGAGAGCCTTGAAAGCCTTGCAGATACAAGTGGCAGAAGCAGGGCAGGCAGTTAGGGACCTGGGGCTTCTTCACAGTGTCTCCCCTAGTGTCAACTTCCTCCCCGTCCCTGGTCTCCAGAGGAGCTGCCAATGGTGGGTGGGGACAAGCATTCATCTCTGGTTTTTCGGGTTCTTCATACACATATCTGTGTATCAATTCAACTACCTGCCTGCTCATATTCATCCACCTAACCATCCACCCACCCGCTTAACTGTCAGTGTACCCACCTACCCATCTACTCATCCATCTATACACCCACCTACCACCTAACATCTATCTACCACCCACATAGCCATATACCCACCCACCCATGTGTAAGCATCTTCTCATGTCTCCACCCATCCACTTAATTATCCATCTATATGCCTACCTACCACCTATCAGTCCATCTCCCGCCCACCTATTCATCCACCTGTATGCTCACCTACTATGCAACCAGCCATCTACTCACCCACCCACCAAACCATCCACCCATTTATACACCCACCCACCTAACCAATCGCCTATCTATCCATCCACCGCCCACCCACCTAAATGTTCATCAATATGCCTACCCACCCACCTAATCATGCATCCACCAAATATCCATACATATGTCATCTACCCACCAACCCCCCATCCAGCCATTTATCCAACCACCCATTCATCACTCACTACCTGGCCACCCATAAATCTACCTGTCCACCCACCCGCCTAACCATTCATCCATCTACCAACCACCCCCTGACTATTCATCTGGTCACCACCTACCCACTACTACCTAGCAATCCATCTTCCCAACACCCACCACCTAGCCATCCATCCATCTGCCCATCATGACCTAACCAACCATCCACCCACCTAAGCACACACCCAACAAGGTACATCTCGGGTCCTATCCAGAATACCGGGCTGATAGGGAGGGAAGTGAAGTACTCAGATCCTTCTTCCTCTATACAGGATTTGCTCATCCTGTACAGGATTTGCAAGTGACATGCAGGTCAGGATCTGGAGGTTGAATTGGGAAATTCACACACAATTTTTGGTTTAGTGCTTTTAAGAATATGAACAAAATATTTCTTGCTCAGGCATCACATCCTCTGGGTCTTGGCTGTGGCTTGACCACTATTGCCAACAGCAACTGTATGGCAAGAGCCTTCCATGGTTGTTTCTAATTTCCAGGCAAGGAGGCTGGAGATCCAAGATGTAACAATGGTCAAGGTCATAGGGTAGAATTTGAAACACCTGAAAAAGATCTGCTATGGCCCCAAGCCTTTGTTTATCTGTGGCTCGTAACCTTTTGCCAAGCATATCCTTGGATGGTGCCTCCACCTTCCTGCCTCAGTTTCCTCTTCTGTAAAGTGAGGCTTTGTGTTGGACAGACACTCAACTTGAAGGGTCATTTTAGTGACACCTTTAAGGATCCTCCTGCCCCTTGATGCTTGTTTCTTAGGAACACAACTTCCTGGGCTTTCTTTTTGCTACTGGTCTCCAGAAGGAAGGATTTCAGGCCCAGTCTGGTTGGCTACAGGCAGAAGGAAGGGAAACACCCTGGAATCAGATGCATGTGCCAGTCATAATTCACCATCTGCCTGTGATGTTCACAGCTTCCCGCTGCAGCCTCTGTACAGGAGTGTCTGCCTTACAGCGTGCTTGCTTTGGGTGCTTCAGGCTCAATGACCTTTCCATTGAAGAAATCTATGCGTCTCCTGACCAGGCTAAAACAGTCAAGTCATTAGCAGATGGACACAAAGAGGGCTTAATGCAGCAAAGCATTGGGAAGGTCTATTCTGGGTTGCAGGTGAGGGATGCACAGTGAGAAGGCTGGGGATGGTGGTAGACCAGAGTTGGGATGGGTGAGTTGGATATTATCCCATATGCCTCAGTCAGCCCTCAGATTCATTCCCTGCCCCACCACAGCACGGAACTTCATTAGATTCTTTCTGCAGTCCTGAAAGCTCACAGCTCCAAGATCCCCCAGATCAGAGTCCAAAGACTCTGTCCTTTTCTGGCTCCCTCTGCTCTCCCCAGTTTCCCACTCTGCCCTCACAGGCTACAAGGAGAGCCTTGATGGAAGGAAGAATAACCACATTGGGGTTGAAACCTCTACACGCTGAGGACATGTAATCTCAACAATGCTGGCACCTTCTCTCCATCAGCTCAGGATCCTTGCCATTCTCTTTGGTTTCCATTAAAGCAAAGCTCTTGTGGATAGAATACTATGAGAGATAGTCTTCTAGCTGGCTGATGCGGAAGGCTGGGGCCCAGTGAATAGCCTCTGGTGATGAAATGTTGATAGATGAGCGGGGAAAGTGCCGAGAGCCACAGGGTATCAGGGAACCTGATAACATCGGTCCTCTGCTACCCCCTGCAAGCTGACCGCAGAAGTTGGCATATGAGCTGTCCACATGGTCCTGACTCTTGCCTCTAATCCAGCACCCACAGGAAGACAACAGGGCAACAGGCCCCACTCGGAGCTGTCCCTATGGCTGGGGTGCTGATCTGGAGGGAGGGTGGAAGAGAAGGAGGGCCTGACAGGGAGCTGTCCATGGGCTCTAGTTCTGATAAGACAAAGTGTTATAACTGCTCCTAAGCTGTGCAGGACAAGAAGGATAGCTGTCAGGCTGAGGGACTGAAAAAGTCAGTGTTAGAGTCTGTGGAGCTGAGATACAATATATGGGTTCTGGGAAGAGAGAGTACTGGGTTTTCAGGAGTTCTTGAACAGGTACAGGTAGGTTACCCCTCACATCCAACAGAGACTCAAAGGGTGTCTCTCACGAAATAGGGGCTGTTGTAGTGGACACACCTAGGCAGAATGATGACACCCTGCAAAAGACCACTCAGTGCCACTTAATTACATGGGCAGAGAAGCCATCAGTACATCATTACCACTTGTCCCCAACTCCAGAAGGGCTAGCAACCAGTGATTTACTCTTTGTTTCTGTGCCTGGTCCTTGGGTCCTGGCTCTTACCAGAACTGAGGGCAGAACTTAGGTTTTTGGGAAGCCTCTCACTGAACTTATCAAGTTCTTATCTCCATGGGGAAGGGAGGGAAATCCATACCCAGAAGTGCCTAAGTTGGGAGATTGTTTAAAATAGCTCAATGAGTCCCTTGGGACCTAGACTAGAGAAGCAGAGAGAAAGTGCTCCTATGTAGCCTGAGTTTTCAGAAGTCTGTGGGATTATGGGGAACAGAAAAGACAAAGTAAGATTCTTGGGTCACAGGAGCGGAGAAGTCAGAATGATCCTGTGGTATGTGGTACCTTTTAGCATAGGCCAGCCGCTGGCATTTCTCTTTATGCTTCAAATGAGGGGTCCCTGTATATATATATTGTTGCCATGCCAGAGCCCAGGTTATCTCTATACAGAGGCTCCCTGGAGGAAGGCCAGCCATCTCTGTGATACCTTTAACTTGGTCTAAGACTTAGAGGAAGGGAATCAAAGGCCAGGAAGCCACAGTGGCTGTGGTTGAGCTTCCTCCCCATGGTAAAAGTGTCATTTCTTTTATTCTATAATGGCATCTTCAGTGGGGCTTGAGGTCCCTAGAACAGAGCTGCTTAGAGAGAGTTCACTGAGGGCTGCTTGTGTTAACACCCATCTGAAGGTGGTTGAAAACAACTAACTCCAGGGACTTCCATCTCCAGGTCTTTGCCTGTGATGTCCCCTTCCATGCTCCTTCTTCCTGCTTCTCAGGGGTTTTCCTAACAATGCATGCCCTGGACTCTCTGGGGCTTTCTGTGGTTCTATCATTGGAATTTGTAATATCTCCCCTTCCCTGGGCAATGCTGCCTACCTGGCACCAGCTTGCATCCCAACATAGGTGTTTCCACCCTGTCTTCTGTCATCTACAACTGACCTTCCTATGGCTGCCAAGTGTCCCCTGCAGCGATGCCCTGGGCCTTCAGACTTTCTCAGATTGACGTATCCTTCTGTAGGACCTGTGATCTTTGTGGAACCTAAACTTCCTGATGACACATGCTTCCTTCACAGCCAGTCAGTTGCCTGGACCTAAACAGCTCCCTTCTCCCCTCCTTAGGCTCTGTACTTTGATGCACCCAACTCACTCACATCCTGGGGCTCCTAGGCCCTGCCTGCCCCACACCCTCCTTTCACCCTGCTGCAGCAAGGGCAGTGCCAACAGCCACATACAAGAGGCCCCTAAGGGGCAAAAGCGACATGGTAGTCTGTAAAACCTTATCCCACAATAGTCCAGGATAAGGACATCTGATGCCATTTTTTTTTTTTTTTTTAAGATGAGAAGTTGAGGCTCAGGCAAGTAAAATAACAGCTTCCCCAGGAACATACAGCTTATGGGTGACACTGGTCAGAGTAATTCCCTGCCCAGTGTTGGCATCTGTAAACCTCCTCACTGAGACCTGGTGCTGTGATGGAACATCACCTTTGTCTGGGGAGATGACTCACAGAGAAGTGCTGTCCACACAAACATGAAGGCCTGGACTCAGATCCCCAAACCCCATGTGAAAACCTGGAAATGGCTGCCTGTACCCATAGTCACGGAACCGAGGGTCAGAGACAGGTGGATCCTGGGGGCTCCCTGGCCCGCCTTCCAGTAAAAACGGTGAGCTTTCCATTCCTCAAAGCAATGAGGAAAGAGACAGGAGGAAACTGGACTCCCCTCTCTGGCTTCTACACACGTTTATAGAAGAATAAGCGTCTACACACTCATGTGCACATACCACACACACACCTCACCACAACCCCCAGACCTTCACAATACAATATGACACACACATACCACACCACACACTTATATCATATCTCTACACACCACACCACACGCAAATCCTGTATCCTTAATCCACACACCACACCAAACAAATATACACACACCACACACACAAGCCATACACATACATACACAATACGCTACACACCTGAAGCACATCTGTACACCACACCATATACATAACACACATATAACATGTATCATACACACATACGCCACACTTACACACCAGGGCCACATACCACACCCACACACCACACACATACCGCACCGTATACATACATACGAACCCATGCCACACACATACCATACACACAACCACATACCACTCCACACACGCCATACACACACGCCACACAATATGCCACACACACCATTACACACACACACACACACACACACACACACACTCACACACACACTCACATCGCCTGCTACCCTCCCACACTAAAAGCCTTCAATAGCTCCCTGGTGGCTGTTTTTAAGAAACCTAGTCAGGGCCTGGCCTTCAGGATCCTGACCAGCTGGCTCCACGCCAGCTCCTGGGCCTCTGGTCTAATGGCACCATCTGCCATTTCTGATCTAATTCATGCTCCTGCCCCCCCACCCCTGCGCATGTCCCCTCTTCCAGAGTATCCAGGCACCAAGTCTCCGTTAACCACAACTTTACTTCCAAGCCAAGCCCTAATGCCAACTTCTCTGTAAAGTTCTCTGTGTCCTGCCCCACTCCAGGGTCCCGCCCTCCCTGCTGCCAGCACCTCGACAGGCTCACTCCTCAACGCCACAACCCCCGTTTGCCAGCTCCCACCCTTGGAAGTGTGGCCACTCTGAGAACACAGTCCTCAGCCAGGCTGGACTCCACCGCTGCTGGCTGCGCCCTTCACTGATGGAGGGCATCCAGGACAGAGGCTTCAGGGTGAGGTCTGTACCTCACAGCTGAAGTTGGTGGGCTTCCTGAGGTTGCCAAGAGTCCCCTGTGGAGGGGCTCCCTGAGATGTCCTCAGCATCCTGTGAGTCCCATGCTCTTTGTGGCAGGACCAGCTCCGCCTGGCGCTCTCTCACCAAGGGCATTCCCTACGCCTTGCATGCAGGTATGGCCTCCGCAAGCCCAGCTCCAACCCTGTGGTGCAGCAGCTACCAGGACCTGACTTCATGTATGAGGAGGCAGATTCCTGGAAAGCTGAGGAAGTTGTCTGGGGTCTCCTGCTGTTGTGATCTGAACTTCAGAAGACCGCTGCCCAGGCCCCTGCTCCAAATTACCAGTGTGACATAATGGCTGCCCTGGTGGGGGGACACACAGCTGGGAGTCAAGTGGGAAAGTGTCCCAGCCCTTCTGGTCCAATGGAGGTCAGGCCCACATGGTCACCATGCCCAGTGTTAGGGCCTGTAGGGATATATACAACCCAGTCTTCTTCCTTAGTCTCTCCCTTGGCCACTTCAGTCCTGGGGGTCAGAGCCAAGACACTGAGTCTATGAGAAGATGTTCAGGCCATGTAGGGAGTGTGGGGCCTACAGTGTCTCCCTTGGCGTGTCCTGTGTGTCATCTGTTGGTCTCTGTCTCCTAGAATCGCATGCCCTGCAGGCTTCAGGCTGGTAGGCTGGTCAGTGACTGTCCCAGCTAGAAACAACAGAAGGGGGGCTGGCTCACTCTGCAGCCCTCCCCTGATTTGGCACGGCTGTCCCCGGCCATTTCGGAGACACACAGAATCCACTTGGTACGTTGAACAGATGGTGCCACCTCTAAAAATAACTGTGCTGTACCACACTCCCGGCACAGCCGAGGCCTGCAACAGAAGGGGGTCCGGGTAGGGGTGGGGGCTTGCTAGATGCTCTCACCAGCCATCTGTGAGGGGACAGATGCGAATGCAGCCTCCTGGGGAACAAGGGCCCAGAGGACCCTACCCTTGTTAAAGCTATGCGCAGCCATGGGCTCCATGCCCAGACCCCAAGACGCTCACTCCAAGGCTCACTCCTCTGGACTCCTCATTCTGTGACCCTCAGACAACATCACCCCAGTGGCCCACATGGAGCTCTGAGATCACACTAGCAGTGTGGGTCCACCCCCACCCCCTGACGCTGCCTGTCACCTTCCACCTCATTGTTGGCCTCCAAGGCCCACGGTTTCCAGTAATGGTTCTTCTAGACAACTTCTCTGGTCAGGAGGGCATCTCACCCTGTGGGTCCTTTAAGCATGGGTCATTTCCCTTGCAAGCTACTAGGGCTGCCGGAGTTCCTTTGCCAGGACCTGCGGCTGGACAGGTCTCAGACCCTTCTCTCTGTCTTTGCTGAGGAGCCACGGTAAGGTTGGGTCACCTATCCCTCCTTTCCACATGGGGTTGAGAGGCCGTTGATAGTCCACACTGACCTGGATTAACAGTTTTCTAGAAGAGAAATGGAAGGTGCTGGCCCAGAGCCACAGAGCAGCTGCTGGTGGAGCTGGACACAGGCCCAAGGCCTGTCAGAGGTGTCACCCTCCCGAGCCACCAACCTTCTACTTTCCCAGTGCACCAAGGATGCTCCCACCTTCGCCCTGGCCATGGTTCTCTTTGAGAGCCAGCCCCTCCCCTCCCAGCCAGGCCTGGCAGGCTTGAAGGGGCCTGATGAACTACGCTCACTTCTCGCTAAGGACCAGCCTAAAGCTCCCTTACAGATTCAAACCTCAAACCCTGAGGGTAGCTCCCTCCACCGCTCAGCTCTGTTCTCCCTGCCTGCAACTTCCCTTCTCCATAGTTCTGTGTCTGAGGAGGGCTCTCACCTGGTCCCAGTTCCCCAAGCCCCGCCATGTTGTATTTCACAGTCCCTTCTGATGCCAGGCTCAGATCATGCTGCCTCCGGGTAGTTTCTCCTAGTTCAGGGCTGGGGCTCAGATGCAGTCCCGAAGCTGGGGTCTCTCTGAGTGTGAACTCCACATTACAAGGAACAGGCAAGGTACCACCTTGGTCTCTCTCCAGGGCTCAGACTGGCACAAAGTGGGAACTAGGTCCACAGGCTCAGCTGTGAGTGTCTCTAGTGTTGGACCCCCATTTCCTGCTTGGGGGGGGCATCTAGGAAGGTCATCCCGAGAACAGTGACCCCTAAGAGTACACACGCTCACAAAGCTCAGAAGTGACCCCAAGTCTCCGAGTTCATTTGAATCTAGAGTTGGGGGCAGACCTTGGGGGGGGGGAGCCCCTACGGTGCCTGGGTCCCTCACAGCACCTGGTTACTGCTTGGGTCCACATGCCTCCCTTGACAGGGGGCACATTCCATACCCGTGGCAGCCTGTGCCAATGCACTGTTCCAGAGCCTCCTGGGACAAGCGGGGTTTCTCCTTCCCAACCATCTGTATTGCTATCTAGGTCTCGTGTCTTCTTAGCACCGGACAGGTACCACCTTCCCTCTACGACACAGGGGCATCAAGAGCAAGAGCGGGTTAGCTGTGCAAGCAGATGCATACTAAACTCCGTGTTAGAGTGGGATGAAATGCAAATGGGTGTGTGTATGTTCATGTGTGAACAGCAATGTGTGTGTGTGTGTGTGTGTGTGTGTGTGTGTGTGCGCGCGCGTCAGGCAGGGCCGAATAGTTGCCTATGAGTTTGTGCGAGCAGGGTGCGTCCTGAGGTGGGAAGACAGTGCGTAAGACTTTTTATGTCTATGTGTGTATGTGCATTTGCATACATGCACATAAGCGTGCCTGTGTATGTGCATACACATGTGTCCATGTGTTTGTGTGTGTGTATACATACATGTAGACATGTATGTGTAGGCATGTATGCATGCCTGTGTGTATGTGCGCACACACACACACACACACACACACACACACACACACACACACGCACACACGAGTGAGAATGTTAGGGGGTATGATAAATCCAGGAAAGATGACAGAGCCCTTCTGGTCCGGAACAGGGTTTGATCCCTCCATGTTGGGAAGCCAATGAATAGGGATCAGGGTCATTTTGAAGGGCTCTGGGCAAGAACGAAGGCTATCCTATAGCTGACACTCTGCCACTGTTCCTGACACTGCCACTGGTGGTCCTGAACCCTTCAACCCTGGGGCTCCCAAATCCTGCCAGTAGGCGACTGTTTTCCAGGGAAAGCTGCCATTCATGTGAGTGCCCACCGGTGGCTTTTAGTTTGAAGTTTCAGAGGATCCTCTTGTTAGTTCCATTTCACAGGTGAGGAAATTGAGGCTGGGACTCAGGAGTCTGTGGTGGATGCCACAGGCAGCAACACCTGCAGGTGTGACCTCAAGGCTCATGGCCATGTACACACCTCCGTGGCCATCACTGCCAACCACGTCAGGGAGACGCACAGCTCCTCCTGCTCCCCCACTTCCCCGATTTGGGCTTCAGTTTCCCCACTTTTCCCACAGGAAAGTCAGGCTAGGTGGCTCTAATAGTTGCACGCTGACTCCACTAGGCCTTTGACACAGATGAGTGGGCTCCCTGGCTCACACATTGAACCCTCTGCCCCAGTAGCTGTGTGAGCGCCCCCAAATAATCGTTCTTATAAATGCTGGCTGCTCAACCATCCATGTGTGGAGAGTCTCCCATCTAATAAAACCATAAAAGTCAACTCTGAGCTGCTCTGTGGATCGTCCACTATGTCTCAGCAAATGCTGCTCTTAGCATATATATGTTTGTGCTTTTTAGGCTGGCACACTCCTATTCACCCTCCAGAGCCCAACTCAACAGACCCTTCCCCAGTAAACCATATGCTGACTCCACTCTCCAGGCACAGTCCCGTAAGGGCTCACACATCTCCAGGTGTCCCGCACATACCTGGCAGACATAGCTGGCGCACAACAAGTGGGCACACAGAAAAGCACCCGCAGGAATTCAAGAAAGCGTAAGTCTTGGGCCTGTCCCCTTTCCAACACTTGTGTTAAAACACAAAGGCTGAGTGAGTGCTGAGAGCCTGCTGTATACCTAGCCCTGATCCCGGGGAGCGTCACCACTGAGGTAGACACAGAGGTCAGGAGGGTCACCTTTCTGGCAAGGAGCTGGCCAGATGGATAGGGCCATCTGAGTGAGCAGTGAGAGTTGCCAGGAGCCACCATGTGATGTCACCCCAGGATTGCTCCCTGAAACCCCCCTTTCTCTGTGCCTGTCTTGAGGATGTGCACAGAGGTCCTCAGACAGATTCCCTGATTTTCTTCATTTTTAGAGATGAAGAAACTGAGGTTCGCTAAGATGGAGTGACTGGCCAAGGTCACACAGCTGGGCGCAGCCTGAGCATCAAGCCTGTACCTTGACCTTGTTGACAACCATCTTGGACTTGAGGCACATGCAGTGGCCTTGTGGAGTGCAAGATGGATTTCTGAGGAGGAAAGGCCACAGCCTCCCTCTCCCTCCTCCCAGTCAGAGGGGAGGCATGCAGGGACTGAAGCCTCTTGCTCCAGTGCTGTAAAGAACCCCTGAGGGGATTCTATGGACAGAATTGCCCGACTCTGTGGACAGGTGTGAGGCCAGGCCTAGAGCAGGAGCAGGTGAAGGTCTTTGGCTGACCTGCTTTAGGGTAGGAGGGGGCGGTAAACAGATGGTAGCCCCTTACTGGGCTTGTGGAAGTCAAGTGGGGAACGTGGGAGCTGCCAGCCTGGCCATATCACCTGCTGTCAGAACCAGCCCTGGGTCAGAGGGCTGGCAGCCACCCAGTCCGGATTTGTTGACGAACAGCAGGCCCTGGGGAGGGAGGCTTGGCCACCAGCCTGGCCCTGTTCCATGGCTGCTCCGTTACCTCATTATAAATAAGGGCTGTCACTTGAAGGGACACCATAGTCTAACCTCCTGGGTCTGTGACCATGGAGCATGGAGGAAAGTGGCCACTGCACAGATGAGGAGACTGAGGGTCCAGGAGGGACAGTGATGTACCTGACAAGGTCACTCAGGTGCTAGAGAGACTAGAGAGCAGGGCCTGGAAGCCCTGGAGGGGCCAAGGGTGGGACATGCAAGGAGATACTGCTGGTGCTTGGGTTCTTTGCGGTGCCAGCTCCCGCTCCACTACCATCTGTCTGCCAGGCTATTTCCGTCTGCCTGAAGCACCCAGGGGCCTGCTCCAGCCCCACCCGGCCCAGGGCAGAGAGCAAAGCCTACATGGAGACTGTAAGTGTTCTTTGGGTCTCTTTGTGAGTGACACAGCTTCAGGAGGGTCGGGCAGTCCTGGAGTCATAAATGATGCTTAATGGGAGCTTTCTGTTGCTGCTCAAGTTCCTGCAGAAATGGCTGATGTCGGGGCAATGCTCATTTCCACTAGTCTGATGAACTCTTGCAGGGGCCCTCCCATAGGCAGCCTGTGCCCTAAGGCAGTGTTTAACTGTTCTGAAACAGTTGGGTGTGGTTCCCTTCCTGCTCAGCCCAGGGCACTCATACATACTGTAGCAGTTCAGTAAAAGTAACGGGAGAGAATTGCCAGGGAGCGCTGTTCTATATGCCAAGCCCCATGCTCACCGTGCCATAAGAGTCAGCTCCTTCGATTCACCCCATCGTTATGAGCCCCCTCACTGCCCAACATCACAGATAAGAACACCAAGGCAAAAAAAAAAAAAAAAAAAAATCGGTGACTGGCAACAGGACACTTGGGTGAAGCCCAGAGCTGTGAGAGCTGGAGCAAGGGACAAGAACAAGAAAGACCCTGAGGGGAGGCTGATGCTATGAGGGTCCTGTGGTTGGTTATGTTTGGCACCCTGGGAGTTGGCACCAGGCTTTCAAAAGGGGGTTGGAAAGTCCCTTACATTTGGGAACGAACTTGGTTGGGAGCTTCCAGGAAGAGGGTGATGGTGACAGCCACTACGTCAAGTGGTGCCTCAGAAGTTTCTCTGAGCCCAGCCATGTGGTCCACCTATAAAGCTACCCAGAGCCAAGGACTCCCCTACAGGCAGACCTGGGCAGCCAGGAGAGGCAAGGAAGGGTACCCCTTTGAGGCTGGCTCAGGCAAGGGTCCCTGTACTGAGTCTCTTCCCTGTGCCTCCTGGAAGGGTTCTGCTACCACTGGTCGCCCTGACACCCAAGCCTCCCTGGCTCACACCTCAGTTGCTAGGTAACCAGGTAGGCCACCCCTCTCCTTTAGCAAGCTTGAATTTCCAGAGGCAGGCTCCTGGGTGTGACATAATAGCGACTTCCTAGCCTGCTGGGGGAGGGGGTCACTAACATCTCAGAGCTGAGCAATGGTCCTGTGGCCCTGGTGAGGATGAGGAAGCCTAGACCCAGGAGCAAAAGTGAGTGACCTGGAGTGACGCAGAAAGTTAGTGAGGACCACGAGGCTGTCTCTAACCTAGAGGCTGAGGCAGAAATAATAGCCTACAAAGCGGCAACTACCACCTCATTTGGGAACTGACTATATATATATGCCTTCTGCATGGCGGTCCATCTCACTTACAAAGCAACATAAGAGGAGACAGGCAATGTTCTCACGCCCGTCTCACAGATGGAGAAACTGAGGCTTGAAAAACCTTTCTAAGAACACCAGGTTGGTAAACAACAAAGGCCTGACGGATCCAAACCCAGGACAAGGTGACTGAAGCTTGAGGTCATTACTGAGGTTCCCAAAGGCCCAAGAGCCTACTTGCTAGATGGCTGAAGAAAGGATGAAAGGTCTGAACTCATGTTTCTGGCTTGAAGGCTTGAGCCTCACTCACTGTGCCCAGCCCACCAGTAGAGCCTCGTGCCAAGCCCTAGGGCCTCCTAGCTTCAGGGATACCAGTCTCATTCTCCCCAGGCCCAGAGAGGACTCCATGGAAAGAGACCCCAAACTCCAGGCCTGCGCGGAGCGAGCACTCTCTAATGGGTGACCCTCGCCTCCTGAAACCTCAGCCCGGGCTAGACAAGGACACAACTGCTACCATGGCAACAGCACATTGGATACTGACCTGGGGACCCACTGGTGTGCAGAGGAGGGCAGGCTTTACCCCAGAGGGATGGCTGGAGTGGTAGAGAATAGAGGTCTCAAGCCTCAGAGTAGCCTGCTCGCTCTCTGGACCAGGCTCCATAGAAGCTGCTGTTCATGAGTCTGCTGAGTGCCCAGTGACCCGCTGTGCAGGCCCACCTGTCCCAGGTGCCCAGCTACTGCCATCATGGAGGAAGGGGCTCAGACACACCTTCCACCCAACACAGCACCTTCTCCACCCACCTCTTCACCCAACTGGCCACATCCTTGAGTTCTGGGACCCAGGGCTCTAGGCTTAAGTCTTAAAAGGGGGTTCAGCTAGACCATATGATTATGAGTGTGTGCACATGTGTGTAAATTTTCTAGGAAACTTTTTACTAGACAGAGGAAAGGAGTAGAGGGAAGGGAGGGAGAGAGAAAGGTAAGATGGACGTTGAGAGGTTGGGTGGAACAAGGAAGAAAAGAGGCAAGAAATAGGCAAGCTTTAGAGACTCAGAGGCCAAGCTGGAGGGGGTGCTCCAGAGGAAGGCTGACTGGCTGGCCAGATAGAGGGGGAAACACCACAGGGGTCAGTAGGAGAGAGGGTTTGCACCCTGCCTCCTGCGCTGAACATGGGCCAGGACCCTCCTTGGCATCACTCCTCTACCCCCACCTTCCTGGGAAACAGGGCAAAGATTGCTCCAAGGTCACCAGAAGCCACTGGGAAGCTCTCAGCTCCTGTGGCTGGCTGGGCTGTCCGCCCTCAGATCTGGGTTATTTTGGGAACTGCACAGCCAGAACAACCCCCCCCCACTCCCTGCTCAGGGGCCAGTGGTTGCTGACAATGACATTCTCTCAAGGAATTGTCTCCCTGATGCCTCTGCTTCTGGGAACCTTCCCCAACAGTCTCAGAGCAAGTTCTGTCTGGGCCATGCCTTCTGCACTGTGGGTATTTGGTCCAGGGAGCCCCTCCCCTCCAGAGGCCAATCTGCCATCCTCACCTTTATCAACTGAGTTTTCCAATGGTGGGGGTGGTGGTCAGGTCTCTGAGCATCCTTCACACCAAGTGTGGTATTGTTGGCCAGGCACTGAGGGCAGCCCAACATGCCGTCTCACTGAGGGCCTCAGGGGCCAGGCGTGTGAGCTTCATGGGTACCCCTTGTGTTCTGGTGATGTGGTAGGGTGAAAATCATTGAGCCATGATCCCACCCAAGGCAACGTGATGTCAGAGCCCACTCATTCATCAGATGTAACCCCCACTTCTTTCACGAACACATCCATGTGTCTGCTCAAGAGCGTTCTTTTGGCTCCCCTGGGGTCTCCTAAGATCAAAACCAAACATTCTTTCTGGCACTGGATCCTTTTCTCTATTTATCTTACCCTTTTAGCTCTCATTCTCTCTCCCTTTGATTTGCTTCTAGCCCCTTCTACTTGGTGATTTGTATGCCCAAAGGATTAAATGAGTACCTACTGTGTATGATTCTCTTGAGGCAGGCAGACTGCAAAACCGCTATGAGGGAAGATGCAGAGTGAACGTCAAAGAGCCAGGCAGCATGCCAGGTGGAGGGGCCAGCCACGGCTGGGAAGGGGCAGTGTTAGCTTTAATAACCCGCAGAAGCCATAAAGGTCACCGGTAGCATCAGACCTATGCCTGGAGCCCGGGTTCCATCCAGAGCCAGAGGGACAGCTCTGAAGACTCCTTGGTGGGAGAGTAAATTGCGTTTTTAAGATCTGCCACCTCTATCAGGAGTGTGATCAAGAGCAGAGGCACTGAGGAGGCTCCTGCGTCAGAGGCGAGTGGGGACAAGATGGTGGCAGTGGGGCGGGGTGGGGGAGGGAACCAAGCATTAGAAAGTGGAGTCTACAGAATGGGGCTGGAGAAGAGGAAACTGAAAGAGTGGGCTGTGGGGAGGCTCTGATGAACACAGCCAAGGGTCTGGTTTGGGACTTGGTGACACTGAGAGGTTTGTGAGGCATCCAGGGAAATGTCGGGCAGCTCAGAAGAGAGCCCTGACTGCAGACAGAAACGTGGGCATCAGCAGCTCGTGGCCAGGGCTTACAGGCTGGGACACGGTGAGCTCATCACAGGAGAGAGCTTGGACAGCTGGGAGCAGGCTCAGAGCTGAGGCCTGGCCTTGAAGGTTGAGAAGAGGACAGAGCTACATACCATACCGACAGCCCTCATGGGTGACTCCCACTCGGAAGCCTTCCGTGGCTCCCTACTGTCCTCAGAACGAGGTTCAAAATCCTTAGGTAAACACATTGGTTCTGCTCTGTCTATATGGGCTGATACCCTTCTGCTTCGAGCCTAGGCTACAGGCAGGAAGGCCGAGAGGAGGAAGTGGCAAAGAGGACCAGGTGTGATGAGCACACAAAGTGGGTGCTGAGCCTCCCACCTGCCTCAATGGGAGACGAGGAAACGTGGGGAAGAGAAACAAAACAAAACAAAACAGCCAAACCCCAGCGATCAAGTTCATCCACCTTCATTACTGCCCTGAGCTCAAGACAAGAGACTATTACGTATGAAACAGTGCACAGGGTGTCAAGGGCCCTGTCATAGGGCAAACTCAAAAGCTTCTTATCCCTGGCCGCTGTTCTGTTTCCTGTTCCTTGTTATCACCAGCAGGGCCTGGCAGAAGCTGTGTAGCCAAAGAGGGCCCGGGAGAGAGGGAGGAGGGCAGGTAGTGCACTTAATAAATGCTTGCCGTGTCACAACTCAGGGCGGCACACAGATGGGCTGACTGACCTGGGCTCTGATCTTGACTTCCAGGACTGCAACTGTCACGCTCCATCTATTTCTAAGATGGGGTTATTTACACTCACCTGCCACGGACCATCACAGGGGCCCTGGAAGAGGCTTCTCAAGATGGGTCTGGGGAGACTAGGGGACCTCTAGGTCAGCGTGTGAGCTCTGAGGAAATCTCTAGTGGGACACAGCTGCTTCCTGCTTTCTAACGAGTCCCAGGTACCTTTCTGATGAGTCCCAAAGTCATGGAGGGTGCAGAGAAGCAGGGGTCAGGGATGGAGGGTAGGGAGAGAGCATGGTTCAAGATGGGGCTAACCCAGAGAGTCCAGCCGTACTTAGGATGTAGGGGAGAATGGAGCCTCTACAGCTTCGCTAGACCTGCAGTGATCATCTGTGACTGCCTGTGACCACACGGCAGCAGGGGCCAGCCGGGAATAGTTTCTCAAGCATAGTCTGTGGTCTCCATTGGCCTCCCTGCTGATGTCAATGGGTCCATCCATTGACTGATCCTCATTTCACAGAACAATAGGCAGTAAGTGACAGAGGTCCAGGAGGTGGATCTAGGTGATAGAGTAGGTTCTTGGGGGTGTGGACTGGGATTGCCTCCTCCCCGTGTCCTTCCTGTTCCTCTCTGCCTCCTGACTACCTGAGATGAACACCCTCCCTCACCAAGGCCCAGATATAATAGGGCACTGAGGACAGAAGCCCCTGAGAACCTGGGCCCAGATACAACTTTGTCCCTTAGGTCGATTTTCTCGGGCATTTTTGTCATAGCAACAACAAAACAAAACAACAACAACAACAAACCAGACCACAAGATTCAAAGCATAGCCTTGTAACTCAAAACATCCCTTGGCCACAGACTTCCCTCAGCCCAGGTCTCCCCACGAGTGGCTAACACCAGCATCCTGCTGGCCCCTCTACCCACACACACCCAACAGCTCTCAAGCCCACTGTACCCATTTCCTCCTTTTGTGATGTCTTCTGTCTTTCTGAGGCATTATCTCTTCTTCCTAGCTGATGTAGACAATCTGCTATTTTCTCTGCTATTTTCTTCCTGAAGGTTCATAGTTATACTTTTCTAGTTAGGTCTATGAGCCCTTTGATGTATCCCTCTTCACCTAATTTTCTTTTTGCTGTGGTTAAATTTACATGGAACAAATCCACCATTTTAACCAGTTTTAATGGTCTGCTCAGGGGTGGTAAGTGCATTCCAAGTGACATACAGCTGTCATTGCCTTTTAAATTTTTTTTTTTTGAGACATGTAGTGCAGGCAGGCCTTGAACTCCCTATGAATACCAACTTCTAATCCTCCTGCCTCTACCTCTGCAGTACTGGGATCACGAGTGTGCGTTAACTGTGCCTGGTTCATGTGGTAGTGGGGACTGAATCCAGGGCTCCATCCCCAGATACGCTGAACCTTGAATCCTTGTCTCCATCAAAATAACCCTATATTATCCCTCCTCCCAACACCAACTGTTCGGCTTCACGTTGCTATGAACCTGGCCGCTCTAGGAACCTCGTGTGAGTGAAATCATGTGGTCCTTTTCCTTTTATGATCACTTTATTTTAATCAGGCTATCCAGCGGTTTTACCATGTGGTAGCAGGCACCAGAATCTCTGTTTTAAGGTTAGGTAATATTCCATTCCAATGTCTTCTTTACAGAAATATCTGTTCCAGTCCTTTTTTTGTTATTGAGCAGTGATGACTCTATATATTGTGGATACTAATTCCTTCTTAGGTTTCTGGCTTGCAGGTATTTTCTCCTGTCCTGTGGCTTCACTTCCATGCTTGGTGGGAAAATCTTTCACTCTGTAGACCAGACTGGCCTTGAACTCAGAGATCTCCTGCCTCTGCCTCCTAAGAGCTGGGGCTAAAGGCATGCACCACCACTGCCTGGCTTTGGGAACATCTTTTAATGTACAAAACCTTTCAATTCTGATGAAGTCCAACTTAACTATTTTTGTTTTCCTTTATTATCTGTGCCTTTGGTGTCATAGTGAAGAAACTGTTGTCAAATCCAGTGTCATGAATCAGCCCTATGCTTTCTTCCATCTTGATTTAGTTCTTTGTGTAGTGTGAGGTAGGATTCTGAATCTGCTCATCTGAAACATAACCTCCAGCCCTGCCTTCTGAGCTCATGCTCCTGAGACCACCACAGGCTTCATCTCCTTTCCATGCCACCTCTCAGACACCAGGAGCCACTCTCTCTTCCATCATCAGATTCCCGGGGTTCTACCTGCCTGCTTCATTTCCTCCAAGTCACATCTCCCAGCCTCCAGTGTCATCTGAGTTCTTGTCTTTTCTCAGAAGACCATGGTGATTCTTTAGTGGTCTCTCCACATCTCTGGTCACATGACAGCCTCGGCTGCTAACGACAATGCCTTCGTGTGATTCCAAGTGCCATGGGCCCACTGCTCCTTGGTGAGCCCAGCACCCCTTTCTCCTCACCCCTCAGTTCCAGCCACACTGCTTCTGCCCTCTGTATGACTTTTGTTTGGTTCCCTCTGACTGGAATGCTTTCCTTCCTCATTGTCACCTATTCACGCTTCTGCTCTCGCCTCCTCCAGAAGGCCTCCGCTGATGTAACTATGCCATATCCCCTTGCCACACGTGCCACAGTTTTCTGCATATTCACGTGACTACTGGGCTAATGTTTGACTCCAGACCACCAAGAGCGAGGCCTGTGTCTTGTTTGATCTTCACTCCTAGGGCCTCAGCACAGCACATAGAGGGTCTTCAGTGACTGAGTTAAGAGAGAAGGAGTAGAGAGAAGCATGCACAGGGATGGGGCTGGGGGAGGGGGCACATTTATGACAGACTCCCTCTCCGCCACAGGCATGCTCAGGTTCCCTGAAGGTATACATGGCCTCAGGGATGACGGGGCAGGAAGGGTGATAATTGACATTCTATGAATTTGGGAACCATGTGACACCCAGGACCTTTCTCAGACTTCTCTGTGAGGTTTTCTTCTCTATAAGGTAGGCATAACACTACTACCCTGCAAGATATTAGGAAAAAAAATGTGGGTGTGAAAGTACCAGTTCAATGCCAGACTCTCCCTTGGCCTCTGTGTCTCAGCCTCCTTTTCTTAGCTGCCACACTAGGGCCCAGGAACACCCCAGGACAGAGAAAGGAGACCCAAGCCTTTTCTAAAGCAAGCTTTGAGATACTCTGGATGTCTACCTCAGAACCGTGTTGTTGCACGCAGACCCAGCCATGCCTGAATCCTGGTTCCCACCTGGAGCAGGACTGTGGGAAACCGAAACATCTCACCTGTTTGCCAATCCACAACCCCGTGGATTCCAGTGATGGGCAGAGCTGTCTATTCCAGCTTGGTGGTTCACGGACAGGCTGTCCTGCAGTGGGGCTGCTGTCTAGAGCATACTTTGACCCTGGCAAATTTTTCTCTTGCAAGTGGCTCTGGTATAAGGCACAGAAGGCTCTCCAGGGGACAGGAAGCTCCTTTGGCTGTCGCCAGTAATTGATACCCAGTTGAAGGCTAGGCTGGATGCTGGGAATCGCTGGGACTAGTTAGGATTCTGCTTTTAGGGATTAGGGCCTGCCCTGGACCCTAGGACTAGAGGAAGAAATGAAGCAAGCAACATGTCCTACTCTGCTGTCCACCTCTGCTCCCCACAGTAGGGCTCCAGGCTCAGGTCCAAACCTTCCACTAACCAGGAGTCAGTGAAGGGCCCGCAGGCCTTCAGGGTTCCCAGCTTGCCCATGACATACAGCTCCCTCCTATCCATTTTTTCCCAACTGAGACCTTACTGAGTTCTCATCAGCACCCCCTTGGACCTAAGTTCAGCCAGCATTTCCCTTAGGTTCCTTACACACCCAGTCCCCTTATTCCATCTCTTTTTTCTCCATGCATGCTTGTTAGACAACTGAACCAGTTCCTCACCAATGCCTCTGCTGTCCTTTCAACCCTGATGCCCTTCACCCCAGCAGCCAGAGGACATAAACCAACGATGTCACCTTCCTGCTGAAACCCTCCCAGCAGGGCTAGGGATGTTGCTAAATGGTAGAGTTCATGAATGTGACCTAGGTTCAACTCCAGTACTGAAACAAAACAAAACAGAAAACAAAACAACAACAACAAAACAAACCAAAACAAACAAACAAAAACCAGTCCAACCAACTAAAACAAAATATCCCCAACCTCCAGCAGTTCCTAGTACGTGCAGAGCTCTGCTCAGCATCTTCACTGCTCTGCAAGGCTTCGGGGGTCCCCAGCCCTAACTGGCTTCCTACCACTTTATCTTACTCACTGCTCAACAAAACTAGACTCTACTTTGTCACATCTGCTATATTTGGACCTGGGGACAGACTCTGTGCTTGCTTATAGACAGGTGTGAGCTGTGCCTGGTAAGGCTGGCCGTTCCTGAGAACAAAGACAACCCATCTACAGCAGAGCAGAGAGACAGGAAGACTTGTTTGAGCACCAGGACACAGCTGTGCCTGAAGCCATGCCCCTCTGGATTTTCCCCTAAACCAACCCCCTGCAACATTTGTTTCCCTTCAGTTATCCCGAACTGGTATACATATCACTTGACTCTCAGGGGAGTCCCAGAGAACTCAATCAGCTAGCTCTGCTCACCACAGCCTCCCTGCTTCCTCCAGCACCTTTCCGCATCTGGTTTTGTGGGTGTTGTTTCCTCTGCCTAGATGTCCATGCTTCTCCTCTCCTCACTTCATGACGACCCTGTTCATCTGTCACCTCCTTGCAGAGGTTTGTCCTGACCTCCCCATGGAGAACAGTAAACAGTAGGCCTCTTCCCCTACTTGCTGACTGGCGTGGGGTTTTTTGTTTTTATTTTTTATTTTTTATTTTTAGCAAAACTGTAGCTTATGCATATGTGACATTTACTTGTCTGTCTCCCACCAAGAGGGAAGAGAGTATGCCAGGGTGCCCACTGCCCAGGTTTGTTTGGAACGAGTTGCTTCTTGGCAAGTGGGGATTTCTGAGTAAAAAGTGGGAATGCCCTGGGCGAATGGCATGTGGGTCCTTACACGCTGTTCTGTGACCTGCTGCCTGCCACATCAGTCACTTGGTACACAGGGGAGTAAGTGACTAAGGATAGGCTCTGGCCAGGCAGTCCAGCCTGAGCTACATCATCATCATCAACACATCCAGCCTGGAGGGCACACTCTTGCCACCCCATTTTATAAGATGTACCTTGCCTGGCCACACAGGAAGGCCAGGACAGAACTAGCTCTCTCACACCCAAGGGCAGATCCTAGCTGCTCTGCAGGCCATGCCTTTCCTTCTTTGCCATCTCTGTTCACACCGTTAGCCCTTGTCCTGTTACCCACAGACACCCATGGGCCAAGAGCAACCTACAGCTAACCACATCCTGCAAGGCACATGGGAACAGATGTAAGGCAGTTAGTCAGAGGCCAGGTGGAATATTTGGGAGACAGCGGCAGAGGGCATGCAGGGCTGGGGCCCTGAGAGTGTGGCCACACCTTTATCCATGTCCTACAGGTACCTCCGGCTTCTGTCAGCTCCCCAAAGGCCTCCTAGCCGCCCTAGTCCTGTCACTGCCCTTGGGCCTGCTATACATACTTGACCCTGTAGCCCCATCCCTCTGGGTCAGATGAAAAGATTTACAAGAAGAAAGAAGTAACATTTCTTCTCCCTATTTTGTGGATGAGGAAACGGACCCAGAGCGGTAAAGTCCCTCCCCTAAGGTAATACAGCTCATGTAGGGCAAAGCTAGGGTTTTCAGGGGATTCAGGTTTGTCTCTCGAGCTTGTCTGACTTCTGTCCCACCGTGTGTCCTTGGGAAGGTGATGTTGGGGTGACAGAATGTGTGGCCACCCACATGCTTCACCCCTTTCTTTCTTCCTCTCCCCCCCCTCCCCTGGTCTTATATAGCCCAGGCTAGTCTCAGGCTAGCTATGCAGCTGAGGGTCACATTGACCTTCTTATCCCCTTGCCTCTACTCCTGGGAGCACACATGTGCTCCACCACATCTACTTTATGGGCTTTCATTGATGGAACCCTGGCCTTCGTGCAACCCTACCAACTGAGGCACTCATCATGCTAGAGCTCCTGGTAAGGTGGGTGTAGCTGTCTCCATCTTTCAGATGAGAAGCTTGGATGGCAGAGAAGCTGCATGGCATGCCCCTCACCCCATTCTGGGTGCTCTTCCCAGAATGCCCTGCCCTCCCCAGTGCCTCTTGCAATATACCTACTTCCTTGTCAACTAACCAAAATATTTTCCAGTGCCAATGACATCAGTGATGTGTGCAGCTGGGCTGCGCCCACTCTGCCCCTGCACCCTTAGCAGGAGAGACCCCGCAGTTGCCCTGGTTCCCTTCCTGCCAGGCATCAGCTTGCAAGCTAGGCTCCCCCCCACACCCCTGGGCCTGATTAGCCATCTACCCTGGAGCAGCTCACAGGGAACTCTCTGTAGGTTTAACTGTGGGATCTCAGCTGCTCTGTCCCCTGCCAGGCCACCAAGGAGGTGTTTTTCATAACAACGTGGGCGGAAAAAGGGCCCTGTGAGCTTGTCAGGGTTCCATTGTTGGGAATTTCCATGGTGGTGGAAAAGGCCTGCTGGCTAGCCTCCAGCCGTCTTCCTGAAGAAAACCTTCCAAAAGGGAACTGAAGTGCCTGACGGGCCCTCTGCAGCCTGGTTACCAGAGACGCCCATAGGAGGGCCAGGGCCTGAATATAGACATTAGCCCTTCCTCCCTGAACTCCAATACCACACAGAGGTTGACAGCTAAGGGTCATGGGTCAAACATGGGGACTTCTTTCTCTCTTAAGGAAAGTGAGAAAGAATGAAGGAAGATACTACCCAGGGGATATCAGCTTGGAGAGTCTGCTGCTGCTCTGGCCTGCTCTGTGCCCTTTAAGGCCACTGGGCTTCTCTGGGCACAGCTCCTGCAAGGATCTGATGTGGTGGGTGGTGCTGTCTGACCTTAAGTCTCCTGAGTTCTTGAGTCTGAAGCCAAGAGGGTTGTGGGGAAACCAAGCCATTTTGAAGGCACCTGTAGGGCAGAGGCTCCTGAAAAGAGCGGGGGCTGAACACATTCTGCAGACGGTCTTAACTTGGGGAGCAGGTGGTCCCTCATTGTGACTTGGGAGGGGAAGGGACTCATCCAGGTCACCCCAGAGACAGGCTGAGGGAGGGAGTTTTCTGAAGGCTGGCTAGTCAGCACCTTTATCACTGTCATAAAATGCATTTGCTCTTGATTGCTGTGATTGGATCCCAGGGCCTTGCCCATGGTAGGCGGGCATTTACTATTGAGCTATACCCAAACCTTTAAAAAAAATTTATTTAGAGATATGAGCTTACTAAATTGCCCATGTGCACGTCGACCTTGCAATCCTCCTGCCTCAGCCTTTCAAACAGCTAGAATTACAGGCGTGCACCACCAACTCTAGTCTGCCATCTGCCTTCTAACATGAATGCATGCGGTATACAAGGTGCTGAGGGAAGGCGTTCTATTTCATCTCCATTGCTCTCTCAAAACACTCTGACAAGAAGCGCCTTGGGGAGGAAAGTGTTTACTTGGCTTACACTTTCAGATCACAGTCCATGACTGAGGGATGTCAGGTGAGGAGCTCAAGCAGAAGCTTGAAGCAGAAACGTGGAGGAAGACTGCTTTCTGGCTCATTCACTCACAGGCTCCTGCTTAGCTAGATTTCTTCTACATTCAGGACCACCTGCCTGTAGTGGGCTGGGCCCTCCTGCATCAAATCATAAGACACCCTCCCCCACCCCCACCCCCACAGACATACCCACAGGCCATCTGATCTAGTCAAATCCTCAACTGAAGTTTTCCTCTCAGATGACTCTGGGCTGCATCAAGTTGACAGTTAAGGCTAACCAGGACAGCAAGCTTCCAGAGGCTCCCTCCCTCAAGGCCTGGCCTCTTCATTTCACAGCCATGGAGACTAGACTCGGGGAGGTGAAGCTACTCAGTTGGCTATCACAGGGCAAGGGCCTTTGTCCCTGAGCTCTGGGCTGGATGAGAGTACAGGAGGGGAGAGAGAGAGAGAGAGAGAGAGAGAGAGAGAGAGAGAGAGAGAGAG
>NW_026596101.1:548125-596468 GCF_907164565.1 Psammomys obesus | reverse complement strand
GAGAGAGAGAGAGAGAGAGAGAGAGAGAGAGAGAGAGAGAGAGAGAGAGGCTGGCTCCATACCCTGGTGGGGGTCGAAGGAGGGTAAGGGCACACCCTGGCATGACCTGTTTTAGCCAGGCATACTAGGCAGCCTGCCCTCCTACATCTACTTTCCCTGCTTTGGGTCATCCCTCCTGCAGCTGCACAGCAGGCCATGGGGACCTCAGTAGTGGAACCCAACCTATGCTATCCATCTTGGGATAGGGAGCCTTGCCCAGGCTGCCTGCTCACTTGTGCATGAATCATACCCTACAACCTGGAGCTGAGAACAGGCTACCTGGGAGACGCCGCCCTGAGAGGATGCCAGGTGCCAATGGCAAGGGAGCATCCTGTGGAAGTTTCTGCGACAGTCCAGGGAGATCCATACTCTCTGCACTAACCTCTCAATGGCCCTGAGCCGATGCTGTGTCAAGACACCAGGGACCCAACCAGAAGCTGAGGGGCAGGAGGCCACAGGCCATGCACAGAGGTGGTCCGTGGCAGGGGCAGCATCCACCATCTGCACTCTCATGTCACTTGCTAGCTGAGAGCCGAGCTGAGGTGCCATTGGTCAAATCGGGACTTGGCTACACAGACTTTGTTATGCCATTCAGAAATCAGTTTCTCTGTCTGTAGAACGAGGGGTGTAGCCATCCGCTGCACTAGCATGAGGAGCAAGTAAGGGGACAAGGTTTCCTACATGGCAGCTGCATGGGCTGTGTACACCCAACATCAAGATAGAAGTTAAGCTCTGTACTATTGCCTACAAAATTGTACAGTCTGGGCTTGTTTTTCCACCCATTTCTCTGCCCTTTGCCCTCCCCGCAGCTTGGGATATTTGTATGTGCCTAGCTTGTTCCCACCTCAGAGCCTTTGCACAGGCTTCTTTGTTTGGGACGGATGTTCCCCAGATGATGTCAAGGCCAGGGTTTCCTTATCTTCCTCACTGCCACCTCCTCAGTGAGGATCTTCCTGACTATCCTACTTAAACTATCCTGGGAGGACCCTGCTAGTTGTCTCTACAGCAGTGACTGAAATGATCTATTTTCACTGCTGCTGCTGTCCATGTTTGTCAACATTGTGTACCCACTGCCACAAAAATGACGGCCCATAGCAGGAGCTCAAGAGTGTTAGTTAAATGAACAGATAAATATACTGAGCGCAGAACACAGGGGATGCAAGAGCACATCGGCAGAGCCACCTTCCCACCCCCTCTGCAGATGGAAATACTCACACACGCACACACGCTCACGAGAATGAACATATCCCAAATCTCCAGGTAAATCAAGTGTCCCCTTTACCACCTGCACAAGCAAACACTGCATTCAAGGAGATGCTGGAGTCTTTTAAGGTCAAGGCCAGCTGTTAGGAGGCTGCGGGAAACCAAGTGCCCTAGAAAGTGCAGAGTGCCCTGTCACTTCTTGGTGCAAACCTGGTGGGCTTAAGTCTCTGGTTCTGTGGCTCTTCCAGTGGCTGGAGAATGTGCCCTGTGGTCAGGAACTGTGCCTGGTTATTCACACATGTCTCCAGCACCCACACGCCTCAGCTCAGGCTAAATACTACCCCCAAACCTATTCATCAATAAATGAGGTGATGGTCAGGTGAAAGAAAAGAGTGAGGTCCGGTGGCCAGAATTCACAGGAAACCACAGCTGGGGACATCTGCCAGGAGCCTTCCAGTGCTTCTGCAGCTCTTACAGTGTCCTTCCTGTCACACTACTGCTCAAGAACATGTGGGCCTCCCACAGCTTCTGGAAAAACTTTAGACTACTTAGTCTGGTAGCCATAGTACGCCTGCTTTATTCTCTCCCTGCTTTCTAGCTATTTCCCTCTATCCACGTCTCTATATACTTACCTTCCCATTCACCCATATACCTGCTCATCCATCCATCCATCCATCCCCCCACCCCCCCACCCACCCACCTATCTACTCACCTGCCTTTCAATTTATTCAGTCATCCACCCATTTTCCAGCCTGTCCATCCATCCATCAATTCATTTGCTTATTTACCAACCCACCCATACATGCATTGGCCCACTTACTATCCATTCATTCACCCACTCATCTACCTCCTACAAATTCATTCATCCACTCACCCACCCATCCACCCACTCATGCATACATCCACTGCCTACCAAGACACACATCCACCCATTCGCTTGTCCATCTGTCTGACCGCCTATCCACCACCTATCATCCATCCATCTATCCATCCCCCACCTCTGCACTCCCCCATCCACCTTTTCTCCCACTGTTATTAAGCACTTCTCATCTTGTAAAGAATACCCTCAGTTCAGTACTATAACCACAGTCTCAACAAATGTCACCCATACATGCCTGCATTGTTCTCAGGCGCATGTTTCGGAATGTGAGTACATATTACAACCTTCTTGTTTAGCCTGATCCGTGTTCTTGCCACACCTAACCAGTTGCAGAGGATCCCTGATCTCTGTTCTCCCCTAGGCCATTCTCTATACACCTCAGAGCCACATCAAGTCCCTCTTCCACTACAGCTACTCTGTGGCTCCTGCTACCCTCTCAGGAAAAGACAAAGTCCCTATGGTGGCCTGTAGGCCACTGTGTGATCTTGACCACTCTGAACCACTCTGAATTTATTTGGCCCTGTCTTGCTTACTCCGCTCCACAGTCCAGCCCCCTCGCTGTTCCTTACCCACTGGGTAAGGCCTTACTTAATACTGGCCAAAACTTATCCCCAGATGACCACATAGCAACTTTAAGTTCCTGGCAAAAATGCTGCCTCCTCAGGGAAGCATTCCCTGATTCTTTCCTCAGCTTTATTCTTCACATCTCTAGGGTTCCTAGGTAGGCTTGCATCCTGGGCTGTAGCCTGAAGCCCTCCTCAGGACGGAATACATGGTTCACCGTTCTGTTTCCCTGCCCACAGTCCCAGTCTTCTAAATGAAAAGTAGGCCCATAGCTAAGGTCCATAGTGGCCTATGTGGCCCCAAGGCCCAGCTGGTCCATCTCTCTTCTCCCATTTGAGGGACCTGCCAGCACTCAGCTTCTAGCTACCCATTTGTACAGACGGTCTCCAGTTCCCTCTTGCCTATTAATTTACTGGGGGGAGGGCATGGGATCATCTTAAAAGGCTGAAATGGGATCTGGTGACATCATTTCCAGCTGGGAATAGGACTGTGGGTAGCTCGGAACCTGGGCTGGCAGCAGTAGAGTAAGATTGCCAACAAGCCTCAGTTTCCTCTGGTGAAGCGTGCAGAGCATGCAGAGGGGGACCAGGACACAGCAGCCAATATTGCACACAGGCTTCAGGTCACAGGTGCCAGGCCTTTCACACTCATCAGGGACCACGGGGTCAGGCATGGTACACTACCTTTTCCTTTCTGTGATTTCCTCCTTATTAAGAGGACTCTATTTTTTTTTTATGTTGGTATTTTAAAAACACAGATTATTTGCTTTGGGGTGAGTTTCTGCCATTCAGCTTTCTTCTTTGACCTTTGAGCTGTGCTCTGATGTTGCCTCCTGCTCCTGTTTGTGCTTTTAGCTGACTTTTGGCATGAGCCCAGACTCCCTGCTATGGCTCCGGGTGTCACAGAGAACCGGTTGTGGTAAAAATAGTGACATGTTCCATGATGGTAAGCACCGATGTGTCCTCACTCCTAAGCTGGTCACTGGGTGCAGGGTGGGCTCACCGGTCAACACATAACAGCGTGGGGGCTTCAGCCTCCTGCCTGTGTGCTCATCTCCACAGCTATGGGTTCAAAGCCTGCCAAGCTCCAGGACGGATAGCACAACGCATAACAAAGTGACTGACAGCCATGGGCTACGTATAAAGTAAGCCCAGTTACAAAGGAGAGATATCACAGCCTGCAAGGGGCTCACAGGACAACATGAGGACCTGGGTCCATCCCCAGCACTCACAAATGAAGACAGGTGTTGGGGGACACTTTATAACCCCAGTTCCGGGGAGCTGAAGACTGGCAGATCCCTGAGGCTTGGTGACCAGCCAGTCTGGCCTAATTGAGGGACCCTGTACCCCCAAAAGCAATGTAGATGCCCCCCGAGATTGACGTCATAGATGTATGTGTGCCTTCTGAGCACACCTATGTGCCTGCACACACACAGACATGAACACATACTTATATATGCCCACATCTTCATGATAAAATAGAACGGTAACAAATAAAAGAAACAAAAGCCCTCAGAGCCCATGTCTGCTGGGGTGTGAGAGGACAAATGGATGGGGATGTACTCTGTGGCTGCATAGCCACTTGGAGGCTGGATTTTAAGAAGAGCCACGGTGCCATAACCCTCTGAGAGGAAGGACTTCCCACAAACCTGGGGAGCTGCAGAGTGCTGTCAATCCTCCCTGACTCTTCACACACTTTCTCTCTGGAATTCAAATGGCTGTGGTTTTAAAAGGGGAAGTAGGATTTTCAGATGGTTCTGCAGGCTCTTTGCTGGCCACCTCATGGGTTGGGGACAGTGACTGACAGCTTTGGGGTATCCACTGCAGGGAGGGAAGGCTGGGGATGGGGGAGGCAGGTCGGTGTCTGGAGACCGACACTAGGCTCTTTCTGTGTGGGTTTCATCAGCAAAAAATGTCACTTAATGAAAGCTTGTTCCCCATAGCGACCATTAAGGGTGCCTTTGAGTCCAAAAGTCCACTGTGGTGCCACAGACAATGGGAAAAAAAACACAAACTGCCCCCCCTCAATGGATGCAGAGAGCTCTTCTTCCTTGGGGAAACCTGTCCTGGCCCCAGGCACAACAGCACCCCCACACTCAGCCCCACCACGCGCTTACCTCTGCAGCACCCTCCCCGGGTCACCCCCCACCTGCACACCCAGCAGCTGCAGCCTTCAAGCCATCTTCCCTTCCCTGCCCTCCTGTCCCTTTCAGGAGGCACATGGCTTCTACTGTCACTTTCGTGTGTACTGGACTGTGACACTGAGGAAATTTGCTCCTTTCACAGCCACACGAGTCACCAGGCAGAACTTAAGCTGGGCAGAGACTACAGCCCAGGACGGTTCTTGGAGGACATTTTCCGGGATGGTCCAGAATTTTCCAGGAGAAGAGACATCAGTGTCCTGGAGCCATTTGGTGCCAACTCTGCTGTTCATTCAGCAGTGTCCTGGTGGATTCTCATTCCTTTGTTCATTCCTTCATTTATTCACTCATTCAATCATTCAGTCATTCCACAAATGCTCACACAGACCTCCTCCCTCAAACGCAAGAGTGAATAAAAACACCCTCCTGCCCTCAAATGCTTGCTTATCAGATGAAAAACAAGGGAATAAACGCAGAAACAAATATCCACTGTGATGAATTTAGTGACAAGTGAAGTGGCAGAGAATACCAGCAAGGCTGGAGGACACTCTTTTATACAGACCAAGGTTTTGGTTTTGAGTAGGCGATACCACTTAGCTTCGCAAGAACAAAGCTCTCTCGTATACATCAAAGGGAAAGCAGTGTTCTCCATAGGAAAGCAGCATACGTGAAGGGCTTGAGGCGGCAAGGAGTCAAGTGAGTTTGAGGAAAGGAAATGATGACAGTAAGGAGTGATGAGTGGGTGGGGTGAGGACCAAAGCCGGAAGAGACTCTAGGCTGTGAAGAGGAGTCTGGGTTAGAGTCTGTGCATCAGGATTGTAGAGAGGACTGTGGGGAAGACTACAGGATATGCGACAGAGGCATGACGACCTGATTTCTTTTGCTGATGGGGTATCTGGATGATGAAAGGAAGAGAAAAAGAAGAGACCATAAAGGAAGAATGTCCCTGCCCAGTGCTCATTCAAGAGTGTTCTGATAAATTCTCTAAAAACCGACAGAAAGCAACCAGAGTAGGGAGGCTAAGGGCTGGTTCTAGAGGCCCTGGGGCTGTCTGTTCCCACCCTGCCCCCATCAGGATGCTGACCGAGGAAGGCAGCACTCAGCAAGGGGTTGAAGATGGGTGAGGGGATTCCAGTGAGGGCTATAATGACAGCAGAGGCTGGGGGCAGGGGGAAAGGTTGGTGTGAATGACCACTGTCCTCTGCCCTCACTCTGATGGCTGAACTCTTGACTGACTGAGCAGTCGAAAAATGGAGTGTGAAGTTGTGGTGTGGAGGAGAGGTCTGGGCAGGGCTGTGACATCTCAGATGCTTGGATGTAAGAAAGAATCCTGCTCTTTCCTTGTCTGCTTGGTAGAGGAGGCTTACTGCAGACCAAACAAAAGTGATAGGCCAGACGTGGACACGGAGTGAGTGATGGTTGCAGTAATGGCATGGGGGGTGCTGTCAAAGGGGCTGGAGAAAGATTCAGGGAGGGGCTTAAGGTCTCACTCCCCCTCGCATCCTGACCCCTCACTAATAAGCACAGCAATAGATATGACTTTGTGGAGGACACAATCTGCCAGGCACTGCTCTAGGCTGTTTCCTGTTTGAGGCAATCAGTACTTTTAATTGCCTCCATTCTTCCCAAGGTGAGGAGGTTGAGGCACAGAGAGACTAAGTCACCTGCTCAAGGTCACACAGCAAGGGGGTATTGGAGAATCCAGCCTAGGCCCTCAGTCTCAGTGTGTTTTAACCCTTGTCCTGTGCTGGCTCCTCCATCTAGAGCAGCGGAGAAAGCTTTCTCTGATGGTGCCAAGCTGCCCTCGGAAGCTCCATAAACAGTACAGCGCTGTCTGCAGAACACAGTAGCTGGCCAGTACCCACCTGTGTTCTACCACCTCCCTGACTCATGGTGGAGGCAAGTTCTGAAAGCTCGCTGGGACTCATGCTGTTAGCTGTGGGGACAGTCTAGCAGCTATAAGGCACTGGGCAGGGTTGGGCACAGCCACACTCCCCCACAGCGGCCACAGCAGTCACCCAGGCAGGAGATATTACTTGTCCATGGTGAGGCTGGGTTTCCCTCGGCAGCAAGCACCCATCCCCAAAGCTAGACTCTGATCTTTGGTGGGTAAAGAGCAAAGGTCAGGGCTTCCCTTGGTTTTTGAGTGTATTCAGCTTCAAGGACACCTCAAGGACCTTGCCTGTGTCCTGGAGGAGTCATCTATCCCTGCCTCTCTTTGGTCCGCCTGTGTCAGGGCCCTGCATTCAGGGACTGGTACCATGGACAGCACCATTCTTCTAGGCCTCTGCGCTGGGCCTGAATTTCTCTGCTTTTGTTGTAGGAGGGCGAGGAGAACTGGGGTCTGGCCCAGGGGATGCCTGGGTCCCCAACTCTAGTTATCTCCCTCTGACAGACCATGCATGCTTATGGGGTCCAGTCACCGAGGCCTCTCTTGGAAGACATTCTCATGATGGCTAGGGTGTAGTGTTCCTCTGAGGCTTTAGAGAATATGGGGAGGTGACCATGCTTGCAGTCCCTCCTTCAGAGAATGGAGGAGTCCAAGGGACAAGGATGCAGGCATTTTCATTCAGCTTAGAATACCCTTCCTCAGAAGCTATCAGAGACCCAGGTCTTCCAGGAAACAAAGAAAGACCCACATACAGCTGTGGACCCCAGTGCCTAGCCACCATCCACACCATTGCTGTGCTGAAACACAGAAGCAGTCTAGGTTGTGGAGTCGGCACTAACCTGGTCCATTGTACAGAGGGAGAAATGGAGGCCCATGGAGGCCCCAACAAATCAGCCAGGCTAAATCTGAGTCCCGTGGGTTGTTCAGGGCTAGTGTGTCCCATCTGGACACCTGCTATAGGGACCACCTGAATGCAGCCCATGTTTGTTTCTAGCTCTGTAGTCCCCCCCCCTTCTCCAAGATGCTGTAAGCTCAGAAGCCAGGGCTGGGGCGGCATGAGAAGGCACTCATTTCCATCTGAAGTGAGTCACTGAAGTTGATAAATTTAGAAGTGGCCTAAAGAGCTCTTAATATCCTGCCTTCAGACACTCGCGAGGAGACTGCGACACGGCGGCCTGGGCTCCAGCTACACGTTGGAGAGCGGACAGAGTGGGGTCCCAGCAGGCCCCTTCAGCAGCCCGGGCTTCTCTGCCACAGTCTCCGACCCACAGGAATCCCAGTGGCCTTCCCTGTGACACAGATGCCTGAAGTAGGAAAGGGCAGCCACTCCAGTGGGTGCTCACACTTCACATCTTGATGCTCAGAGAGTAGACACAGCCCTCAACTGTTCCCAGACAGAGCACCAGGGCACCACTGTACCTGCCACAGGTCAGGAGACATCCTGGGGTACACATTATGCCCCCCAAGGCTGAGGCTCAAGGTGGAGGCATATACTGCTGCAGTCACAGCTCCTGCCATGCCCTGCTCTACCTCCTCCCTTTGGCCCCTTTCTCCTGAGTGATATTTCCAGCCAAGTCCCATGAGGGGGACATAGTGGTGAACATGCCTTCCCTGCACAGGTACCAGCTGCTTTCATCACACCTGCCCCTCCCCATGACCTTGACTCTCAGAAACTCTGAGCGACTTTGAACGTGAGACTTTTGAAGTCACCTGGGCTCAAGTCTTTGTTCCCCAAATGAGAAACTAATGCCTAGGTAAGGGCTTGCCCAGCATTGTCCGGAGTGTCTGTCCATGCCAGCCCATTTTAGTCCCAGCTCTCTCCAGCACCTGTCCTCCCCCAGCCACTTGGTGGCTCACCTCTGCCTGGCAGCTAGATAGGCTGCCCCAGGGTTTCCGATCTCTCTAGGAGAGAGCCCTGCCTGTCATTCTGCAGCAGCTGCTGGCAGCCTCCATGAGGCCAGGAGCCGGCTGGGAAAGGACAGGGTGGTCAGCAGGCTCTGCTGGTGTGCAGCCCAGATCTGCTGCTTCTTCTGGTGTGGACTACAGGCAGGGAAACCCCGCCTGGTGAGGTCCCTCCTTGCCCAGTGGAATCTGGACCAACAATGCTTCCCTCCCCGCCTCACACCTTATAGAGTCTTTCCTCTATAAGGATCACACAACCCCAGACCCAAATCACAAAGAGTCTGCACTGGCCAGAGCCTGGACAGGGAGAGGCTTTTATACAACCACAGCAAACCAACATCTTAGGCCTTAGGGATTCCTGATGGATGTTATTTTGTTAGCATTATTTTATTATTATTTATGGGATTTGAAGGGACTCCCTAGAAGCTCATGTTTGGAGCAAGCAGTTGCTGGCACTTTTACTTAAGTACTTCCGTTTTATTTGATTCATCTTTTTTTTTTTTTTTTTTTTTTTTTGTTGGAGACTTCTGTTATCCCTAGTAGGAGGGTTGAGGTACAGAGGAGTTAAGGAACTTGCAGCAGATCACACAGCGGAGAAACAGAGGGGCAGGCGCTGGAATCTCAGAGCACATGCTTTCTGGCCCTCCCTGCACTGCGGTGTTTATTGTTTTGAGCTGGCATGTATTAAGCACCAACTGCACGCAGACACTCCAACAGCAGCTCTGAGGGAGTGAATACTCTCAAGCTTTAGGGGGAGACAGAGGCTCCTGGGGGTGTAGAAGATAGAGGCTCCTTTGCCCCCCCCAACCGGGTGACACCCTGCTAAGCCTTTCATCTTGTTTGGTCCCTGGATTTTGTTCACTCTAAGCTACATCAGTTAAGGTGCGCAGATGCTTAAGAAAGCTAAAGTGGCTGTGGCTAAGTAAATGTACTTCCTCCAGGGTCGGGGTTGGGGTGGGGTGGGGTGGGGTGGGGTGGTGTTGTACCAAATGTCAGAGTGACATCTTAGAGTCTCTCTGTCTATATAGATATGCCTTGGTACAGTGGACACTTACTGCCCAGGTCACAGTTGTGAGAACTCAGATACAGAAATGGAGGCCAAATAGTTGATGTGGCCAAGCCCAGATTTGACCCCAAACAGCCTGGGCCTAGCATTTGTCTCTAACCACTGTGCAACCTACCAGGCCATGAGGATTGTACCCTGCCCAATGAAAGCTTGAGAAGGCCCAGGAAGGCTGATGCCCCCACCAAGTTTGCCAGCAGGCACTTCAGCCCTGCACAGCTCAATGGCTCAGCTCACCAGGCCCCCCTTGAGCTCTGGCCAATGGAGGCAGGTGTCTTTGAGAGCCAGCTGGGGCAGCAGACAGCCCTTAGAGTGGCCCCAACATGGGGGAAAGCCCTCCCATAAACCCTGCATTCTAATGTGGCACAGGGGACACCTGCTTCCTCCTTCAGAGATTTGTGCTGCTTAGACCCAAAATGGGGTCATTCACTTGTGGCTACTTCTCTAGGTTCTGCCTCAGCACCGATCAGACAGAAGGCAGGGATGCAGGATCTTTCTAAACGCAGGACTTCTCCCCTTGGGTAGGGGTTGCCCTTCTGGAGACACCTTCAGCATACCCAGGTATGGGCAGGACACATTCCTCGATGATATCTGAAGTCAATCCCATTTCCAGAGATCAGAATGCTGAGCTCAGAGAAGCCAAGCTGCTGGGCTCAAGGACACACAGCAGTCACTATTGGGTTGGGGTTTATATTCAAGGCTCTCTGACGCCATGGAAACTCAGCAGAGGGCTTCCTATGAAGCATCCTACCACACCCTTACACAACAGAGGAGGAACTATACAGCCTTGAAAAGTTCAGGTGCTGGGCTACAGACCCCCCCCCCCCGCAAACCCACAATCCCCAGATGCTCTGGTCTTCCCACAGCACCGCCATATTCACATACAATTTACAAGCATCTTCTCAAAGATCTTTTTTTTTTTGGTTGTGATTGAGATAAGGTCACATGTACCCCAGGCTATACAGTCAAGGATAACCTTAGACCTCCAGCCATCTTGCCTCCACCTCCTCAGGGCTGGGATTACAGGTGGTGTCACCGTGTTCCCTTTTTACCCTCCCACAAACTTGAAACCCTCTCCAGGTGACTGATAATATCCAGCCCCACACAAACAGGTCTTATACTGTATTATTTGGGGGCATGGGGGAAAATGAGAACAATGTCTGGGCTGTTCAGCGCAGGTTTGCAAAATTCTCCTGGAATGTTTTTTTTGTGTGTTCATGTGACGTGTGGGTGTGTATGCATGTGTGTGTCATGTGTGTGCAGGTGTGTGTGTGTGTGTGTGTGTATGTGTGTACATGTGCACGTTCATTGGAAGCTGGATGTATCAAGCCCCTAAGATCTGCCTGTCTCTGCTTTCCTGCCACTAAGAGAAAAGCTGTGCACCACCAAGCCCAGTTTTATGGGGACGTTAGAGATATGAACTCAGGTCCTCATGCTTGCATGGCAGGCATTTTACTGACCACACAGTTTCCCAAGCCCACTGAGTATTTTTTAGGCTGCTGTTATGAATCCACAGATGAGGAAACCCACGTTCCTAGAGGGCCAGCTACGACAAGGAAACCACAACAGGCTGTTTGAAAGCTGAGCAATATGCTAAGGCTCTACCTAGACTTGACTTGAGTCCCCTTGTCCCTCACAGTCACCCCCACCACAAGGAAGACAAACACTAGTGTTCTGCCCACTTTATGGAGGTGCAAACCGAGGCCAAGCAACTAGAGCCAGCTCCTAAGATGCGACTTGCAAGAAGCAATCCCCTCCCACGCAGCAAATGGAAGAAACATTTACCAAACACTGAGGACACAGCATAGCTACTCACAAGAGAACCAGTCGTGTGTTTGCTACGTGACCATGATTCCACAAGGATGAGGACACGGGGGGAGGTGGGGTTTCTTAGTCAGGGATTGTGGTTCTCCGCCAACTACCGCATGCTGGCATCCATAGCTAAGGCAGGCCTTTCTTCCTTCTGTGTGCAGTACCTCTCTCTGGGGCCCGGGAGCCCCTACCCTTTGGAATCCTGGCTATGGCCCCCAGCAGAGCTCTGGAAATATAGAGATGATGCGGGTCACATGCCAGTTCTCTTACTTGCTGTGTGATTTGGGGACCATCTTAACCTCTCTGTACCTTGCGTCCTTTAGCTGCAAAATGGGTGTGAATGATAGAGAAGCCAGTTCTTAGTAGCTGTAAACATCAAATAAATACCCAGGTCCAGTACTCTCAGAACATAACAGGGTCTCGACATAGTATTTGTTACAACTCTTGGCCCTAAACCCAGCCCAAGCATTCTCACAGGAGACACTGGGCATAGAGAAGAAAGGGCCCCTAAGACTGAGGCAGGGACCAGCCACATGCTCCAAGCCAAGAGACACCATGGAATATAACTACTGCCAGAAGCTAGGGGATAAGTGATGACAGATTCTCCCAGCCCTCTCCAGGAGGCACCAGCTGGACAAACCCCACATCAGACTTCTGGCTTCCAGGCCATAAGGAAAACTTGTCTGTTGTTTAAGCCATGCAGCTTGTAGGAACTTGTGATGGCAGCTGAGAAAGAGCCATAGCTTGTGACAGCTATTGTGGCTTCCATCGTCAATCCTTCAGACCACTTGACACATCTTGGCCCTGCATCCTGGTGGCCTCTCATGAGAGATAAGTTTGAGACCACCAGACACCAGCCCAGTGAAAAGCACCCACTGCAAGCTCACTGTCACACACGGAGCAGGGCTTAGTGGCTAGGGGATCCCAGCTCCTCTGTCTCACAGCTCCTCTGTCTCACAGGCCAGGACTTTCTCTTCACCTCAGGGGAACTCTGACCTGTCCATGCCTTGTCACTTTGCCTTTCCACTCCCACCACCATGATCCCTGGCCATGCCTGCAGTTCTCTAGCCCCGTGGAGGTTCCGAGCTCACGTGTCATACTCTTGAGGCCTTAAAACTCTGCAAGCCTCCATCACAGGGCTCCTTACTGTACACCAAGGGCGGCCTCAGCACTCTTGCAAGGGCAGGTCCTGAGCTGGGCAGTGTACAGGTTTGCACAACTCCCACTGGCATAAACCCGCTAGCCCAGGGCCACTCCTGAGTGATGGCGTCAGCAGTGGTAGGTCCTTCTAGCTACACCCACACCCACCTTCACCCATTCTCATGGTGCCTGGCAGAACCACACTCCCACTCAGCTCCTGTGACCCTTTAGCCTCCCTCACATTTGCCTAATAAGTGGGTACCGTCATTCTTCTGTTGTTAGCTAGGTACCCAAGGATCCGTCCTCTTCCTTGCAACCTGGCACTGCCTTGCTGACTCCTCTGCATGCTATCAGCTCTCCATGAGGGTCACAGCAGACACTTAGCTGTCCCTGCCCAGGGGACTGTCTCTCTAATTACTTCCTCATCTGAGGCTCCCACCAGGAAGAAGACATGGCTCTCTGCATGTTCAAGGTTCTGGTCTTTGGGAAGAGCAGAGTGGGCTAGGTACCGAGATTCTAAGCTGGGGAGGCACCCTGCCTCCCACACTGATCTGGGTGCTCCAGAGAAAGATGGGGGAATCTGACCCCCTCCATGGCATGTGTGTGCCAGCTGGGTACTGGCAATGCTGGGAGCGGATGACAATAGGAGGAGTCTCGTGCTATATTTTTGGGTTTCCAACCTTGACCCTATATATCCTAGAGGCTGGTCACATAATAGTTAAAAAATTCACCTAAAATTCATTTTAATCACCCCAAGTATAGAGAAACAAGATTTAAGACAGAGGCGCCATTTTCCCATGACCTGTTTCCAGCATGACATCCAGGCCCACCTTGCTTCCCCAAGCCCCCTCTCAGCTTCCTTGAGCTCCTGGGGTACAGGTGAAGGGGTGACACTCTGAAGCACCTGAAACAACAGCCCAGACCTCCTGGAGCATGAAGAAAGGGGCCAGACATGGGACTCCCTGACACCCCCGTGACCTCTGGCCATGAAGGTGAGAGGCCCTTCAACCCCTACTCTTCCTCTCTCTCTCTCTTTCTTCCTCTGACCTTGGTCTTGGCCCTCATTCTACCTGCAGATCCTGATGCTGTTCCTTTGCACGCAGCCCATGACTGTATCCCAGTTCTCAGGCAGCTGCAGAATGAGGTGGGGCCAGGAAACCTGGCCACAGGTGAGGAGACTTGGAGGAGAGCTGCAGTGTGCAGCCAAGGTCACACAGGTAGCCAGGAGCAGAGTCTGGGGTGCGATTCCTTTCAATTTGGAGGCAACACACTGGGACACTCAGGAACCACACAGGCCACTCTTGCTTCTTTTGTGGGATCTGAGAGAGCCCAGCAGGGCCTCCCGTGCTCTTGACACAGAGCCCAGAGACAGAAAGCCACTCCTGTTGGGGACAGCATGCCTGTTACCTCTCAGGTTTCTGTCTTGGGTCTGACCTCATACCAGAGGGGCTAGAAGGCTCACAGGAGGTGCTAGTGGTTCCAGTTGTGTGACCTTGGGTGGTGGCTTCTTGTTTCTCACTTGAGACAGGGGCTCACTAGGATCATTGCACAAAAGCAATGTGTCCAGGGCAAAGAGCTCTGCGGATGCTAGATGGTTTGACATTTGCTAGGGTTCCCACTAAGGCTGGCAAGGGGAATGGAGAGCAGGCTGTGGATGGTGGGTGTCTCAGGCTCTGCACACTAAATCATAGGCAGCTTTTCTGCTCTCAACTGGAGAGGACTTGGAGGCTACTGAAGGAATCCTGGGGACCTGGCACCCAGATGCCACATACCAACGGGCTGCCTTCCTGGTTCCAGAAAGGGCTAGTGGGTTTTCTGGGCTGCTGGTGGTCTGACCAATGGGCGGCAGCTGCGCCTACCCCCTCCTCTGTCTCCTTTCCTACTCCAGGCGGCCTTCTCTGCAGACCATCAATCACCACAGATGGCCTTGTTCAGTCCAATCACAGCTCTCCGGGGACGTGGGCTGACCCGCCCCTCGGGCCTTCAGGAAGCTGAGGTGGCCACTCAGGATCCAGTGTCCTTCTGGCCTCACAGTCAGATCCCCAGGGTCCTCTCCCCTGGTGCCCACAGGGACACCTTTGCTTCTGGAAGCTGGGAGGGCATCACAGTGTCTGCAGAGCTGCAGCAGCTATGCCCGCTGCTGTCTTGCGTGTGGCATTCACCTGTGGGTGCATCCCAAGGTGCTGTGCTGGCAGGCATCTGGGTGTTGTACACCTGCACTCCTGGGGTGGCCCTCACATGGGTGCGTAGCGTACTATCGTAGCCGCTGCAGGTCCCTGTGTGTGTAAAGGCTGCAGGCCTGTGGGGTGCAGGTTTCACTCACTGGGCTGTGCACACTGCATTCAGCCCAGGGTTCCTAAGAAGCCAGGGACAGGTGCTGTGTGTGCAAGGGCTAGGGAGGGACTCTTGGTACAGGCATTGTGCATTTACAGGTATGATCTGAACAGAACTTGTGGGTGCTGTGTGGGCCCGTATAAGCTGGAGTGAAACTATGCACATGCGTGCACCCTCATGCCAATGGACTGGGTTGTGAAGGTGGATAAGCGGGAGGCCATCAGTATCTTCCCCTAGTCCTCCTCCCCCTCCAGACTCCCCAAACCGCAGCCCCTCCTTGCCACTGCTCCTTCAAGGAAGTTATCAGGCGGAAGCCCCAAGCTCAGAGGCCTGTGCTCCAAGCCCCCTCCTACTGCACACGTCAAGAGAGAATTTCTCCGGATGGCAACTGCCGCTCTGGGAAATGCCCCAAACGTCAGCTCTGCCTCCTCCTAGCGATGCCCAGTGGAGGGGAGCCATGCCCAGTGGAGGGGAGCCCCTTCCACACTGCTGGGGCTCAGCATCACAATGAGACCCTCTCCTCTCAGCCCTGCTGGTGGCTGGCCTACTCACTTACCCTTCTGAAGGTCGAGCCAGGCTCAGCCTCTGAGGGGGCCTCCCCTGATGGGGGTCCGCCAGCTGCGGAGTCCCCTCCCCACTCAGTATGTGGAGCAGAGGTCAGGCACTGGGCGTACAGGGGGTGGCTGCGGGCAACTGACCACCACAGGAGGTCCAGACCCTGCAGGGAGGCAGGGAGGAGCCCCAGGTGTCTCACTGCTTAGAGGGGGCCATTTAGGCTAGCTGCTAGTGAGGAGCCGCTAGTGGGCTTCCGGGCTCGGGCTCAAAGCGCCAACTCCACCATCCATCTAGCATGACTGCTGCAAAATGGCCTGGCCACCCACTCCTGCCCCTTCCTGCCATGGAGGGGACTTGGGACTCATCCCTGCCACCACCTGCCTGGCTCTCTTCATCAGCGGATCCCTGCACACAGCAGCCCACCATCAAAGAGACCCTCCATAAGGGCCTCCCCCTTGCTTCTTTCTTGGGACACCTTCCAGTACTCTGTGTCTCCCAGGGACCAGGCTCAAGCGGAGACTGGTGTCCCTGCTGACCGGCGGCCACCACTAGCCCTTGCATAACATCCTGGGAGGCCACCAGCATCTACCTGAGACCCCGCAGCCCCTCCTGCGGGGCTCCCTGATCCTGTCCCCAGCCCCCAGCCCAGCCTCTCACTCTTGAGTGTCCCTCAGCCCAGGCTCCCAAGCATCCCCGGCTGCCTCCAGATAAACAAGCCAAGCTCCTACCACCCCCCTCCTCCCGCCGCCACCATCAGCACTGGGGGGAAAAAAGAAAACGGCAAATGCAACCAAATCAAATAAAATAGGTGAGGGAGGAAGGGGAGAGGAGAGCGGGACCGGGCGCTTTTTATTTTTTATTTTCTCATGCTTGGATGAGGGGAGGGATGCCGGTTACTTACTTGGCTAAGGCAATCGCCAGCGATCGGCTCAGGTTCCAGGCGGGCAGCCCGTAATCGCGGTGCGGCAGCTGGCGCCGCGCGGAGCCCAGCCCGCGCGCCCGGTCCCTGCGCAGACTGTACCATCGCGCCTGGGGCTGAGGGGGGGCGCGGCCGCCGGGGGAGGGGCGCGAGCGCGGACCGAACCACCCCGCGCCCGGGAGCTCGGCGCTGGGCATCGCTCCCACGGGACGCATCGGCGGCGGCCCGCAGAGCCCCAGGGAGAGGCCCGCTACCCTCGCACAGGAGGCCGTGTCAAGGGCACGTGAAGGGGAGGGTCAGGGCCCAGCCCCGGATGAGCAGGGGGTGGCGGGAGCAAAGAAGGAGGCATTGCTTTCGCATGCTTTCCCTAAGTCACTTCCTACTTTGTTAGGATGGGGGTGTGGGGGGGTTTCCAGCTTCCCTGGATACGGACAGGGCGATCTATACCTGGGAGCAAAGACTGCACAAGGGAGCGCATCTAAATGCGCCCAGGGTGACAGGGTCTGTGGAGCAGCCGCCCCAGCCAGCTGCCCGCTGTTACTACCTACACGCCTCTGCAGCCCCACAGGCTGCCTGGGTGTGCCCACCTGCCCCAGGGTGGGGATGTGCTTAGTCAGGAGAACCCTTGACCAGGCCGTTTCTCTGCTGGAGTGTTAGCGCATTCCCACTGTTTGCCTGGGTATCTGTGATGAGTTGGGGGTGACCCCACTGGAGGCTAACCACATCTGGGGATTCCAGAGTGATTCCATCTTGGAGTCTGCAGGAATAGACTCTCCCTGCCCTCTACCGTGCTTACTTCCTCCTCCCTCATCTCCTCACAGGGCAGACCTGTGGACTCTTTAATTCCGGACAGGTGGGACCAGAGCCCTAGCAGCCAGGTGAGGCGGGGGGTGTTCCTCAGTGGATGAGGCATCTTTTCACTTCCCCCACTGGCTGAGGTGCCCCCTCCTAACCGCGTGGTCATGCCTCCCCACATTTCAGGAGTGGTCTCTTGCTTGGAAGGGGGCATGGCCTATAGAAGGACCTTCAAGGCCAGTGTGTTGGAACACCTGTCAGCCTGGGTGGGTGCAGGAAGGGCACGGCAAAGTGGCCAGTTCCAGACAAAAGCTGCCTCCTCTCCCACCCCGCCTCTGCCCACCTCAGAAAGGAGCCGCCCGCCTTCCTGAGCGTCCTGTTGCTGCTCCATCCCCGGCTGGCACGGAATATCAATTTGTCTCGTTAAGCTGAAAGTCTGCACTGCACCAAAATCTGAACCCGCCACGCGGAGGGGCCGAGGAGGGAGAAAGCTAGAGCAGAGCTCCAGGCAGGGCCCTTGAGAAGGACCACACCACCGTCACCAACACCACTTTCCACGGCCCCCGCCCCCAGCCCCTCGCCACACTGCTCAGAGGGTCCCACCTAGCTAAGCAGAGTAGTCTTTCTCTCCCTCTTTCTTCCTCTCTCTGTGGTGTGTGTGTGTGTGTGTGTGTGTGTGTGTATGGGGTGGGTTGCCAAGACTAAGAATGCCCAGGCCTGGTGGTAGTCCATGGAACCAGAATATGACTCAGGGATGATCCCTTCGTGGGGTTCCCTGGGCCCCATCAGAGAGAGTCTTGCCAAGGCTGGGGCCCCTCCAAACAGCCTCGTCTCTGCTTCCTCTTGAAGCTGTAGGTGGAATGCTACCCTTCCTGGGGCATTCTACTGGCCACATGTTAGGTAAACTTCCAAGTCAGCACTGTCTCTATGCAGCCCCGCCCGGGGACCAAGAACCAAGCTGGGAGGCTAGGGGCCACCTGGACCCCACCACGACCTAGAGAAGACATTGGGCCTTGGCTCGGGGAGGAGGTGGGCCCAGAGGATGAGCAGATGAGAGGTCTCTGCAGCTCACTGTGTGTGCAGGAGTCTGCCGCCACTGCCTCTGGAGCAGGCCGCTTTCCCTGGTGGACAGAGAACCTGGGGTGGGAGATGCTGGTCGGGAGCCACCATTTTCACAGTTACGTCCTTTCCTATGTCAGGTGTAGAGCCACCTGCAGATCAGGAAGCCACAGGCCCTTGCACCTTGGGGGCTAACTGTGAACACTTGGAGGAGAAAGCTGGGTAGGGCTATCAGGCTATCAAAGCTACGCAGCCCTCTGGATAAACTGCCTCTGTGACTGAGGGGGTTAGTCCCAAGCTCAGGCTGCCTACAGGTAGTAGGTAGTGGGGGTGCCTGGCAGGGGCCCCAGCACTCATCTACTTTGAAGTCCTGAGTCCAGCCTGCCCAGGGACCTCCATGGAGGCATGCTGGCTTCACTCACAGACATCAGGAATTCCAATTCCCCATCAGTCACAGATGTTGCTTCTTAGAGTCTAAGACCAGCATCTAAGAGAAATGGACGCAAATAGCCCTCTCCTTGGCAAGCCAGGCTCTGTGTCCTTCCATCTCTGAGGCTATATCACAGTAGCTTCTAGGCCCATGAGCTTCTGCTCATCCTGCGAAGCTACACTCGACTGCCTCTTTGCCAGACAATCCTACTTAATTCCACATACTCAGCTCATGTCTTCATCTCCTCTCTGACCATGCCATGTTGGGATGCTCTAGAGATCTGTTCCTCTCATTGGGCTGTGTCCGCACTAGCTGGGTCCCTAGGGCCCCATATACTAGGTGCCAACATGTTATAGATGCAAATGCACCACTTCTGTGTGATTTTTTTTTGACCCACCAAGCACCAGACCTAGCAAGACCCTTGAGAACTGGGCCTTTTACAGTACAGTGGCACAGGTGGAAGCTCGAAGGGAAAAAAACTATAAATACTTTGCCTAATGATGTCCTTGAGGGCGGGAGGTAGCCACAGACACCTCTCTGATCCTGCCCTGGACCTTGGGCCATCTCTCCTGTGGCCATGGCTACTTCTAGGTCACTGGGTTGCCCTTCCATGATGTTTTAGGCGCCGGGGTCTGGGCAAGCTGGGCCATTGGGCAATCAGACAAACAAGGCATTTATGTTGCAACCCTGGGGAGGTTGGACGTGACATATCAGGGCCGCCACAGGAGATAGGGCACACAGACAGTGTCACCAACAGCTTTTCATCCAACCTGAGTTGGCTAGTGGTGGCCCTTGTCTGAAGGTCAGGAACAGGGCAGGGGTGAGAAGCAGAGAGGACAGGAGAGCAGCTGATGACTCCTGGGTTTGGTGAGCTACGCTGGGGAAGGATCTAGGGCCAGGACAAGGGGTGAATGGGGGAGAGCCACTTCGCCAAGAGCAGCCTGCTTGAGTCAGAAGCCAGTGGATTCCTCCCTGGGTCACTGGATTTCCATGGAGAGATAGGAGGTGCCCTTGCGGCCCCTGAGCAGGGACCCCAGGGCAGCTCTGGTAACATGGCCACTGCCAGCAAGAGCATCTGTATCCTAGGGGGAGACATTCCTTCCTGAAGCTTCTTCTGTGCCTGTCTCTGACCTCTACAGTTGTGCGTGGGCCCCTTCCCATTTTACAGGAGAGAAAATGGAGCCCTGGACCTCTGGGGAACAAGGGACCTGGTAAGAAGTGGAGGCAGAAGGGGAGCCAAGCCAGGACCCACATGTGTCCCACTGGGGTCCTAGGCCTTGCCCTTTCATCCTTCTAGAAGCCTTTTAAGTCTGAGGCAACAGCCAGGGACCCTGAGGCTGATGGCCGCTGAGTGGATCAGAGTGTGTATTCCAGAGTTCACGTGTCCTGTTTCTTCCAAGCTCTCATCTGCACCAGGGCTCACACCTACCCAGTACTCCCACCACTTGCTGCAAACTCTTACATCCAGCTGGCTGTGGAGCTTGGCTTAATGTTCTTTAGACCTGAGCTTCCAAACTATCTCACTCCTTTACCTTTGAGGTGACCTTGGGCAAGCGACTCAACCTCTCTGGGTCTCAGTTGGCTCTTTGCCATGGTAGGGGATAGTGCTAGTTACTGGACTGTGGTGTCAGTCAAGGGAGAATGGCAGGTGTTAGTAACAGTCTGAACACAGGACTGGAAGGCCTGTGAGATACACCCATGGAAATATGAGATACGGCTCTCTTCCATCCCCTTTCCCTGGCAGTGAACATTTTTAGATACTTCTGTATGGGGAGAGCTAGGGTTCTGTCCAAGCCCCCAGTTCCTGGCTTTTGCTTTTCGATTCCTCCATGGGAGGCTGTGGGACTAGCTGCCAGCGATCTCAGTGACTGCCACGCACTGGCAACCTATTCACCATCAGGCCTTGAGCACAACACCTTCACTGTGAAACCCTGACAGGTGGGCCCTCGCTGCAGCCCTATTTTACAGACAAGGAAACTGAGGCAGGGTAAGCTGGAACAGTGAGTCAAAGCCACAGAGCCCAGGCGAGCCCAGCTTACCAAGGTGGGTTCGGGAAGAAAGCTGGGTGGGCAGAACTGTCAGCTCTACCTCCCAAGCCAGTGGGCAGATGTATGCCTTTGACCTGCCAGACCCCTGAAAGGGGAAGCCCAGACCTACTGGGCTTTGAGCTCAGAAAGCAACGGAACCAAGAAGGTCTCAGGAGCAAGCACTGCAGAGCTGGAGATGGTGGCCTCCTGAGGACTGCACGGATAAAGCATCTCAGACCAGAAACCATCTCCTTTGTACTTCCCCTTCAGGCTGGCAAAACTTTGTCACTGTGCACAGACAGCCACCTCCCAGACACCTAGTCCACCTTATGACCTTGATGTTCTTGGTCTCTGCCTGTTCTCCGACAACCCTGTACTGGCCCGCCTGCTACAGGCCTGCTCTGACACTCCATTTACCTTCTGACTCCATACCCAGCCTCTCTGCTCCCCGAACACATCCTTCCACTCCCTGCTGGAAGAACTCCTACTCATCCTTCAAGAGTCCTCTTCAGCAGTCCCCCCTTCAGGATGACTTCCTGGATTTCCCCTTTCTATCAGCTGGTCTTCCTATGCACATGTTTTCATCATGCTAATGGACTCCTGGGGACAGGAACCCAGGTTCCATTTGCCTGTGGCATTCCTGGGAATGGACACAAAGCCTCAGCATATGTTGACGGAATTATCTAGTGCAATCCCTGGAACAGGCCTGCCTGATGTTTGCCTTTCTTGGTGGCTCTGGAAATGTTCTTTGGACTGGGGCTTCTAGTGTAGGAAACTTGCCAATGGGTGGGGTTCATCTACATGCCAAGCTTGGAAGCGACAAAGGGAAACCCTTAAGGGCACTCAAGTGCCCCTGTCTAGAGACGTCTTAACTGGGACAGGAAGCTAGAGCTCTTGTCCCTGAAAGTTCCATCAGCCACAGATCACAAAGTCATTTCTTTCAGTGCTTCATCCAATGGAGCCTTCGGTTCTTCTTGAATGGGAGGCTCTATGCCAGGGTCTCTGGTTACTCAAGTGTGTGTGGCTGACTTCCTGAAGGAAGAAGAGTGGGAAGGTGGGAGCAGACAGGATGGAGGTGGTGAGTCCTGGGATGACAGGAGAAGGAAGAAGGGAACTGGTGCTTGGCCAGGCCCCTTCCTGTTTGCTTGCCGCACATGAGTTGTCCTGTATTGCTCATCCCTGTTCTAGGAGCGTTTGGAGTTATCAGTCTCAAACCTAGAGTCAAGGAAACAAGCCTAGAGAGGCTGTGTGGCTTACCCAAAGGCACACAGCTATGTGGCAGATTGGAACACAGCCTTCTTTGTCTGGGATCTCTCTGCTCTCCCTCACTGTGGAGGCCACGGGACCTGGGAGGGACTGGGGAGGCAGATGGGTAACAGGTGAGACGGGCAGAACCAACTGCCAAGTGTCGGGGACCCTCGGGTGAGGGGGTTTTCGTGTCAAATGGTAGTTGCATATTGACCTATCTCTGGTGCTTTCCTGAGTGCCAACACACTTGCTTCTACAAACACAACAAACATGTGTGTGTGTGTGTGTGTGTGTGTGTGTGTGTGTGTGTGTGCGCACACATCCCATGCCCAGATTTTTGGAGCTGTCTCCAGCTACTTCAGCCCTTCTCTGCTATTTCGACTTTCTGGGGGACTTTCAGGGGCTCCTACATAGCACCTACATAGCACCCTCAGAGGATTGGGGGGCTCAAGTAGGCACTAAGAGAACAGGGCTGGAGCTGATATGGTCCCGAGCTCCCAGAGGACTGTGCATCTGTAGACAAGTTCTCCACATTTCTGGTTTCAGATTTCCTTCTAAATGACAAGTACAGTTCCACACGGTACCCACTTCTCGTCAGTTCACGGACTCAGTATCACCACATCTCTTTCCCAGCTGCTGGGAATTTGTCAGGTGTAGAGAGCAACAGGCTGCACTCGTAAGGAGAATGATATAGGGCATAGATCGTTGACACAGCATCTGACCTCTTGGTGAGGGCAGGACTCGGTGGCTTCCCTGCAGGGCTATGACTAAGCAGGATCCGGAGGCTGAGCAGGGGGCTAGGTGTTCCAGGCAACAGGAGCAGCCTGTGCAAAGGCCCTGAGGCTGGAAAGCACTGTGCAACTATGAGGAATGGGAAAGCAGGCTCAAAGACTGGAGGGTGGAGCAACGGCATGGGGCAGCCTTGTGACCCACTCCAGAGATGCCGTCCTTATCCTGGGAAGGGACATTAAAGAAAGGCCCCCAAAGGAAAATGAGGCTGGGGTTTGTCCTGCTGTGGGCAACCTGCCATTTCCCTCACCCCATGTCCTAGCCAACCCTGCTAGTGAGCAAAAGGGGCCTGTGGAGAACATTGGAAACATCAGTGGCCATGCCCAGTGTGCGGAGGAGGGGGGACTGTGAGAGACCTGTACAGGTAGTGGGAACTGAGTTATGAGTAGGACTCTCCACTCAGGGCACAATATCTCTCAACAGGGTCTGGACTGACCCCTATGGTGGCCCTGCTGACAACAGCCTCCAGGAAGCCAGCACAGTTGCTTAGTGTTGCTGAGAGATGCCCTGGTTGGCAATATCACTCAGGTTCCTCTAGGATTTTCTCAGAGGAGAATGCATTGAAAGCCTCCCTGGACCCTTTAAAGAAGTGTGAGGTGCCACCCCACTTTACAGATGACCAGACAGAGGCTCAGAGATGGTGGGGCACTAACCGAAGTGTGCCCAGCTGGCAGGCAAAGCTGGGATGTGAGCTGAGTGAGGAGTCCCTCACTCGTTTCCCTGCTATAGGTCTGGGGGAGGTTTGGCTCTCACTGGGGTCTTCTGCAAGTGGCCTTGGGGACCAGGGAGAAACAGAGAGTCAGGGGATGGAGAGACTAGAGCTGGACCTCATGAACTAGCTGTCCATCAGAGCTGAGCTGGGTGATAATGATGGAGCCTCACTGGTTTCTTTAAGCTGTCCCTACCAGGCCTTCTATACCCTCCCCAGAGGATGCTGGGAAGTCCTTGTGAGAGCTGTCTTGAGCTGGTTCACATAGACAGACAGTTCTGCCCCTCACTTGGCCCAGTCTTTTCCTCTTACAGCCTGGGAGTCTGAGGCCAAGAAGAGGCTGCTTCCCCTGAGACATGTACCACAAAGCCAAGGCCGGGGGTGTAGGGTCTACTCCATGAGGAAACCCAGTCACCCCGTGAGGCCACCTTGCTTGGAGCCGATCTTTACAAGCCATGGCTGTCCAAGGAGAGATGCATCAGTGAGGTCAGGACAGTCTGTCTGAGCTCAGGCCACCATCAGGCCATCAGCCTACCTCAGGCCACCCAAGAGTCAGGAAAGAACACTGGGCCAGCAGTCAGCAGGATGAGGCAGACTCAGGGACATCTAGGACATTCTGATTTCATCCCACAATTCCCCTGGCCTGGCATTCTTGTGACAAAGACACAATGCAGGGAGGACACGGAAGGGTCTTTCTAATGCAAGGAGGACACAGAGGGTCTTTCCAATGGGATCAGTTGCCTCAAGGTACTTGAGGGGACACAGATAAGCAGGGCAGCACTCTGGATCAATGGGATTGGGGCTGAACCCCACCTCTGCTGCTTAGGTCTGGGAGAGCTGGTTGCCGAGCTGGTTTGAACCTCAGTTCTTACATCAGCAAAGTAGAAAAAAAATGCCTGAGGTTATGGAAGCACCAGGAGGCATGAGTGTGTCATGTGTATACATGTGGTACATAATAGCTCAGAAAAATCCAGCTGTGTCTTCATCTCTACTCTGCAAAGGCAACATCTTCAATTCGTATGGCAGCTGGTCTTTGATTTCAAACCACATGAGATAGAATCTGAAGTTGGCATTGTGCCTCAGCACTGAGCACCTACTATCTGCCCAATGGTATGGGGAATGTCTGGAAGTAGGGTTTATAGGTGACTTGGTTACAAAGAAGGAAAGGAGGGAGGGAGTCTGGGGTTCTGGAGGAGGTGCTGAGGAGTGCTTCTGTCCTGGAATAGGTAGAATTTCTCTCTTCCCTCTCCTGGGGTGCCTGAAGCACCCTAGAGACTACCACATAGCTGGAAAGCATCTCTTCCATGGCTTGGCAAAAGCACTCAGCTGCCTCCCCATAGAAGAACCCACATGTCAGCCCCCAAGGAGCATCTAGCTCCAACCCAATTCCCAGAACAGTGCTGGCTGGAGGCCAAGAGGAACTAGACAACCAGCATCAGCATGTGCAAAGATCAGCTCAAATCTGAAATCTGCCGTGCATTGGCTATGTGGCCCTGGGCAAGTCACTCTACCTTCCTGAGTCCCGTTTCTTTATCAGTAGTGAGCGAGGAAGATGGACTCTATCTATCTTAGAGTGTATCCTGGGAATGAACTGAGGCAAGGCCTAGAATATTGTCCCTGTTAGTTGTGGCACATACAACCTTCTTTGAGAAATTAGCCACCACCCCCTTTTCTTGGACACAAGTGCCTGCACCTTGTGTGGTGTGACTTGGAGGTATCTTGCCCAGTAGGGACCTGGCATTGCTTGTACAGCTCCCAGGAGCCATCGGTGTCTGCCTGTGACTTTACTGGCAGCTTAGGCTCTGTTCAGGTGGCAGGAAGCTACTTTCCCAACAGCAGCTGGGGCTGGCCTCCATATTCGTGATTGGTCCCTTCCGCTGCTGCTTTGGGCTCTGATGGCAGTTGGAGGACCTCCCACATTGCCTGCTGGTTGTCACTCTCTACAAAAGGCCCAGGCGACACTGGTGAGGGACAGCCCTAAGTTGGCCAGTGAAGGCTTCTCTCTCTCCCCTCTCTCCTTTTCTTCTTTTGTCCCTGGAGCCAAAGCCTCTGCTCCAGCCCTCTCCTCTTGCTTCTGGAGCACTGAGGGTGGCTTCTTTAAATTCCCCAGTCTCTCCATGTCTCTGTCCCTTTCCTATGATCGAGAAGCCTGCTGGCTTCATCCAGAGCTTTCCCATCTGGCACTGGCTGAGGGCTGCCTCTTGGAGCAAGGACATAACAGGGAGATAGTGCTATCCACGAGCTCTTGTGAGTTCTGGACACTGACCTCAGATAACTGACCACTGTCTTTCCCTGTTTTATCATCTGCAAAATGGAGGTGAGGGGCTGGTGAGATGGCTGAGTGCTAAGGGCATTTGTGGCTAAACATGACGAATTAAGTTCAATCCCTGGGAACCACATGGTGGAAGGAAGGAATGGACTCCTGGGGGTGAATCTCATTTTTGTGGAAGGGTACAGAGATTCTCTTGCATGATCTTGCAGCTGGGAGTACTATGGAGAGCTGCTGGACTACTTTGAAGGGCAAAGCTGGATTCTACCTACAATTCAAGATGTGTTTGGTGGGGGGAGAGAGAGAGAACTACAACCAGCCACAGGAATGTCATTTGTAGTCAGCTCCCGTGCAGGGTTCTGTCACTCCTTGCCTGCTCTGCTAAAAATAGCAATTGACAAAGGGCATGGCTACTCCACCTACCTGAGGCAGCTACAGGGGACAGGATTGCATCCCCTTCTACGAAAGCCAGAACTCCTACTTACCTGCTTCACATGGCCCATAGCCTTGGCTGTGGCCATAGCCATGGAGGAGTTGAGGAAGGCTAGGAAGAAGCCTGACCTCCACCCTGGGGCTTATACTATGAATGTGGTGCTGATGAAGCTGACACTCAGCCACTATCTTTGGAGTGCTGGTGACAGCTCAGAATGCATCAGGTGGAGTGAGCTCATGGAGTCCTCAAGACTGGCAGGGAAAAAGAGCTTGCTGCTCATCTGATAGACAGGGATGCTGAGCCACCTGTATAGACAGGGTGTCCCCTCCTAGCCTATTTTTGGCTCCATGTAGAGCTCACTGGACAGGACTTGCTTTGTGATGTGGCAGTTGAGTGGGGACAGAGGAGGCAGGTCACTATCACGGCTGGCCTATGGCTCAGCGACAGAGTGCTGGTAAAATGCCCAGGGCTCCAGGCTCTGTCTCCAGCTTTCTTCTGCTGATTGGCAGCATCAAAAACCAAGACCAAACCCACTAACTAAACAAAGCCCCGAAGTAGATGATGATGTCATGGTGCTATGCTCACTGAAAGAGGGGAAGGCATGACCAGCAGCAAGCAAAGAAAAAAGGTATGTGGGCCTGGAGTGGACTCACAGAGGGCAGAGTGAGCTCATGCAATCCTCAAGCCTGGCAGGGGGAAAAAAAAGCTTGCTGCTCATCTGATAGACAGGGATGCTGAGCCTAGAGAAGGTACCATTTCACAGTAGAACCCCAAAACACCAGCAGTGAGTCTAGCAGCCTACAGGTTATTAATCTTGCTGCAGTTCATGCCCACAATTGTTTGGTTACCAGGGTGCCAGTACTGGATGATGGCAGGCCACTTAGAGCAGCGGTTCTCGACCTTCCTAATGCCAAGCCCCTTTAACACAGTTCCTCATGTTCCTTTAACACAGTTCGTCATGTTGTGGTGACTCCCAGCCATAAGATGGTTTCCATTGCTGCTTCCTAACTGTAATTTTGCTACTGTTGTGAATCATAATGCAAATATCTGACAGGCAGGATACATGACCCCTGTGAAAGGGCAGAAGCCTGTGGGAGGTTCTTTAGGGCGTGCCCTTGGAGGGGGTGTGCCCTTCCCTACTTCCTTTGCTTGGCTGGCAGTTAAGTGAAGGTTTTGCTTAGCTATCACAAGCTCTCACTCTGAGAGATGTGCCATCATCTCACCACAGGCCAAAGCAAATGGCCCCTCCATTACGGGTTGAAACCTCCAAAAGCCATGAGCCCTCACATTTTTGTTGTGGCATAAAGTGATTGATTGTATGAAGCCTTTCTGCTATAGTGACAGAAATCTGACTAACAAAGCGTGTGATTTGACATTTGTCTTTGAAATAATTCCCTTATCAAAACTAAGTGTGGCTGGCCTTCTGTATCCTTGGATCCCCACACCTCAGATTCAACCAAATGTGACTGGAAATAGCTTAAGAAATGCACCTGTGCTGGGAATTACTTACATGCCAGATGGATGTCTTGGGTGTTATAAGTCATAATAGAATCCCCTGAAGCATGTGGGGAAGGTGTGCGTAGGTTCCATGAGGCTGCTAGCACCGCACACTTTTCACTGCGGCTTCAGAAGCTTTGGGGGTGAGCTCACCCCTCTCAGATCCTTGGGGGATGACTGTCTTATTGTAAATTTTGCTCACCCACTTTGGTACAGTAAACGTGCTGTTATTAAAACAGGACAGGCACACTGTTTGTGGATGGGGTGGCATCCGGTCTATCCCTTGGGAACCTCGGCTGAGACGTTGGAAGGTGGGATTCCTGGAGCTGATCTAGGCTGTGGAGAGATTTTTCAGAGGCCAGAAGGGACAGGAGGCTCTCCTAAGGGCAATCTGTGCAAAGGGGATGACTCTGGGCATGAGGGCATTGTGGGGTCATCCTGGCACAGTCCTCCTCCGCAGCCTCAGGTCTTGGCTACCTCAGCACCCAGTGAGAGAAGCTCCCTTATAAGCCTCTTCTAACCGAGTACCAACACAGCGTCCTGACCTCAATGACTAACACACATTCTTGGCCTAGTTAGAAAGCCCCTCGCCTCTCATATTTATAGCACCTCCCCATACCACTTGCGCCTCAGAGGGAGGCCCAGCCCTGCTTAGGAACCTCTCAGGCAGGGTCTTGCTGTGTAGCTCAGGCTAACATTGAATTCACACCCCTCCTGCTACATCCTTCCAAATGCAGGGATCATGGTGTGCGCCGTCACACCCAGCCGAGGACCTCTTGCCAATTGTGCCTCCCTGCCCTGAGCCGCTTATTCCTGAAGATGTTGTTAGACCCTCCTCTTTAGGGACAGAAGTGGAGCAGGAATGTCACTGCGTGTCCTGGATTAGCAGCACCCTCATCCTCAAATCACAATGGTCGAGGTTGGAGACCACCAAGTGTGCACAGGGCCTGGTTCTAAGAACTTGGCCCATGTAAGCTCATCTGTTTCTTGTAATGACCCATTAGGTAAAGGAGGAAATTAAAGCACAGAAAGGTTAAGCAGCTTGCCTGAGGTCACACAGTACCTAATTTTCTGGGTTCTGGGCTGAAATTGGCACATAGACTAGCTCCTCAGCCTAGTGGACTTTCTCGTATTCATTTCCTGCCTTTAGGAACTCTTACCAGGGATGGGATGGGATGGGAATAGAAGATGGTGGCTACTCATAGTCCTAGCATGATTGACATAGGAGCTCTCATTTTCAGACGAACTTCTGAAAGGAGCTGGCATCCTATCCTCAAAGAAGAGGGTCTAACTCCTGATGCCTAGTTTCCAGTCATGTGGCTGATATGGGGGCAGAGCAGGGACAGGGTGTGAGTCACAGCCAGGACACATAGCGCAGGTACCTTCTTTACAAAGGGGACATAGAGGCCCAGGAAAGGGCATTACTGAGTGTGTGTAGGTGAGTGACAGTGGGTGGGGCCACAGTGGTAGGAGGGACTTAGTCCTATGTTCCACCTAAGCACTGCCAAACTCTGCCAAACTCTCATACTAAATAATTCTTTTTTAAAGAAAACTTCTTTTAGATTTATTTAGTGTGTACAAGCGTTTGCATGCAGTGTCTGTGGAGGCCAGAAGAGGGCGTCAGATCCCCTGAAAAAAATCTAGTTACAAATGGTTGTGGGTGCTGCTATTATGAGTGCTAAGAATTGAACCTGGGTCCTCTGGAAGAGCAGCCAGTGCTCTTAACCACTGAGCCATCTCTCCACACTCATTCCCACATAACTTTTCAAGCACTGGTTTGAGGACTTTAAGCCACCTGTCCCATGATGACTTCTAGTTCCAAAGGACGGCAAGAGGGATACCGTCCTACTATTGCGGTTTTTTTCTGTGGAAGTCTGTACCAGGAAAGGTACGGTTGTTGGTTCATTCAGCAACTGTAGGCTGGCTCCTCACCTGTCTCTGCCAGCCTTCAGAGCCTCTTTGTAAATTGGGTCCCTGGCCTGGAGCATTGTGCTTGAGCATAAAACGGCTGGTACTGTGCGGGGGTCTATGTGCATCCTATGCCAGCAGAGGTTGGGGCATCCTACCTGGCATTTGTCACCCACTTCTATCTGTATATATGCCTTGTCTACACAGATCCAGCCCTAGCCCCATGTTTGGGACTCACATATCCACTGGTGCCCTGACATGGTGTTACAAAAGCAATTTGAACACTGTCTTGTCTTCCTGTTCTTTTTAACTAAACCCTGGGAGTTAAATCCTAACCTCAATCTCAGAGGAAGCTACAGGGCAGCCACTTTTGGCATCCCGGAATGAAGCAGAGAGGTGTCAGGCTGCAGGCTGTGTGTCCTTAACCAGGAAATTGATGGGCGACCCTGATTTAATTAGCTTTTCCTTGCGATGATTTGGAGAAGGCTGTAATTAGCTTGGGGGCCCAGAGGGAGAGGCCTGGGTGGTGGAGCCAAGGAGGAGCAGGTGGCAAAGAAGGGTGTGAGCTGGATTCAAGATCAGGCCCCTGTTTTTCCAGGCAATGCAGGCCAAAGAACCTGGCTTCTCTGGGGAAATGAGGCCCCTGCAGGTGGACCTGGCTAGGGAAGCTGTGGGCTCTTGGCTGGCCTTTGTGGTTTTGTTTTTATTGTTGTTTGGTTTTGGTTAGCATTGTATCAAGTCACAAAGGTCTGTGGCCTCCCCAGGTCACAAAGCCTGGGAGCCTGGAGAATGGCATTTAGGCTATGCCATGGTAGATAAACTTTTGGAGGCCCTTGTAGATGCCTGAGAACATTCTCATGACACCAAGCCAATAAAAAGGGGACTCAATTTCCAGTTTGTAGGAGGAACCTCTCAGAGCAAGCTCTCAGAGCATGTTGGATTAGTAGACATTAGCTAGATACTAGCTGAGGGTTTGCCCAAGACCCTAGCCTGTGTGAGCCCCCAAGCAAGGCAGAGGCCAGGTGGGTGGAACTGCAGCTTGAAGATGGCTTGTTTCTGTTCCTGGGGAGGGCTGGTTCACACAATGTGGCAAGTGAGACCCTAATGGCTCCACTTTGGTCACAGGAGTGGGGTCCCAGAGTAAACTTTAGTGCCAGGACTGTCCGAAAAGAGAACATTTGTCACTCTGTCTCTCTCAGCAGCCTCATGGGAAGCAGTGTTGTTCTGCCCATTCATAGAAGAAAAAAACCAAACCAAACCAAAACAACAACAACAAAAACTGAAGGTCAGAGGGGAGGAGTCATACCCAAGACACCAGCTAGGGCAGGCTGGCTGGATTTGAACCCAGATGCTGTGGTAGCAGACTCCCTGTTTTTCCACACTTCTCTGGGGGCAAAAGATGAAGAGGACTAGGGTGCAGACAGAACGGGGAATGTGGAGGCTTAATTCATCTTGGTGGATGTAGGCTGTGTGGCCGCTGTGAGCCTGGGGCCCCCTAGATGCAGAGGCCTTGCTTGCCTGCCCCCAGCCATGTATGTTCCAGGCATGGACCTTCTGTGGGCCTCCCCAACCGGTTCTCTCTTCCTGGTTCTTCAGCTGAGCTGCTCCCCAGGGTCCCTAACTAGGCTTCTGCCTTGCACCTGCCTGACTCCAGAGCTATAGGCCCAGTGTTGAACCTGGTCTTGTTCTTACGCTATGTACACCCAGGCTTCATTTCTTAACTGCATATCCCTCTCATCATAATAACCATCTCTGAGAGGCTCACAGGGGTTATGCGGTTGGCTCAAGGTCACACAGCTAAGACATAAAAGACCCAGAATTTATCCTGCATCTTTTAAATCTCCAGCCTGAGTTCCTCTCTGAGATCCTGCCACTCTTGACTGCTGTGTCTACAAATGTCCCTTTTGTCTCATGGTCATCGTGCTGCAAGGCCCCGGCTTTATGGTGGCCCCTGCTGAAGCGAGCACTGCACTTTTGGCTTTAGGGAGGAGATCATTCTGGAGACTATCCAAGAAAAAGATGTGGAATACTTTGGTTCTGCAGCTCTTGCTTGCAAAACACAGTGAACCCCAAACAGAAGTGAGCCTGAGAAGTGGGCCCACTGGGTCAAGTCACAGCCCAAAAGCACCATATATATAGCATCCTGGGTGGGCTTCCTTCCACAGAGAGATCAATGTCAGAATCATATCTGGGGTACCCTCAAATGTGTTCACCCGATCCCTTCTAGACCTTCTGTCTCTTCATCCGCAAAGATGCTGCTACTGGCTTTGCTCTGAGTATGAGGACGATGTAGAAAGGTCTAAAATGGGACCTGAAACAATGAGAGGTGTTTCCCAGATAGAGGACGAACCCAAGTTTTCAAAGGGAAGATGACAAACACGCATGAAGGGAAGGGTAGAAAGGGAAGCATGGAAGGGCTGGTACAATGGCAGCTGCTGGTGAGTTCACTCACACAGGGTGAGTTCCATCACCTTGTTCCCTGCCTATGCTGCGTTATATTATCCTCATCCCAAGTCAAGGACTTTTTTCAGTGCCCATTTCACAGTTGAGAAAATGGAAGTACCAACAGGTTAAATGGCAACCAAGTTGAAGGAAAAAAAAATCAACTGGAGGGTGCTTAGGACCCACCTGTCAATAAACTAGCTCCCTAACTTCTGCCTCTCCTTCCTGTCTCCTTAGCCAAACTTAACAGTTCCTCTCTGGCAGGCTACCTTGGCCAGCATTGACTGTAGCATATGGTGAGGTCCAGGGACCCCTGGAATTCTGGTTACCAATCTGCCACACCAGGGCTGGGGCTCTGCCATCTCTGATGGGATCCTAGAAATGGTGGCTGCCCTTCCTTTCCATCTAGCACCCTGTACCTGTTGCACCTGTCACTGAGGGAAGGGACACCATACTTCAAAACTCTGGGCCAAGGGGAAAATTCCACTGTACCTTCTCTTTCTTGACTGGGTGGTTTGTTTATGGGGAGGCTTGTGTGACCTAGGATGGGCAGAGGGGGTGAGGACACTTCCGGCTGGCTCCACTGAGCTGACACACACAGGGAGGTGTGTCCTTTCTCTCCGAGCCTCAGTTTCCTTTTTCTCTCTGCCACAGCAAAAAGATGAAAGAAAGCAAGTTGGCAGGGCCAGGCTGGAGTAGAAACCACAAATGGCCCATTTGCAAGAGCAGCTTAAAATACATTTGTTTGTTTTGCTTGGAGCTTAAAATAAAATTGAATTAAATGCCAATGTTGAAAAATTGGAGGACCGTGCCTAGGAATTCAGAATGCTGGCTTCTCCCAGGCTGCCGATGCTGTCCACCCTGGAAGCTGTCTGGAGGCAGGAGGAGGCCACAGGGATGGACATCTGGTCTCCCCGGCCCCCTCCAGCCTTGCTTCTGGCAGGGCAGCTACCTGGCCATGAGATGTGGGGAGATGATACTTCCTGGACCTGTCTCTCCTGATCGTGGGCACCCCTTCCCATGTGCACAACACTCACCCCAACAACGGCTTGTTCTAGAAGCAGCCGTTGGCACACCAGGCACTGTGCACCTACGAACCCACCATGGTATTCCTGGACCTTTGTGAAGTGAGCCTCCTGGGTACCACATGGGGTTTATAGATGGGAACACTGAGGTGCAGACAGGCTAACTCCCTTCCCGAGGGCACATGATCAATAAGTAGGAAGATCGAGAAGTAGACGCAGGTAACCTGCCTCCTTCAAATATGTGTCACACCAAAGAACAGCAGTCCCCTTTCCTGGGGTGGGTTCTCCCATGGCTCCGCCCAAGTTTTTACCTCTCTGTAGCATGCCATCATCACCCTTCCCCTTCTCTCCTTCCTTCCTTGGCTGTGTTACTTCCCTCCCTCACACACCTACCAACTCTGCTGACTTCTTAGCAACCAAGGAAGGTGCGGGTACTACTCTGCCACATACACCTGAAGGTGAGGAAACTGAGGCACAGAGAGGTTTGAGGTGAACTGGGTGACCCTGGATGTCCAGCTCTGGAGACTGTGCTCTTGGCAGCCTGGAGTACCTGTGTGCCCTCAGCCAGCCAGCTGGCATCCTCTCTCATCCACCCACCCATCCAACACTCAAGTTTGTCTCTGACTGGCCGCTCTGCACTGGGCATGGTGACATAGAGACACCTCTAGTGGCTCCTGGCTGGAGTGAAAGATGACACAGTCCTCCAGAACACACTTTGTGGGTCTGGGGTCAGTGAGAGAGTTGGTTTCCAAACCACTGCTCTGGGGGCCCAGGAGGCTGAGGGAAGCTGGGCTGCCTCAACATTTGCTTCAGGCACGTGTGGCTCAGGAGACCCCCTGCCCCATTCTTCTCTCCACAACCACAGCAAGGGCCAGCCTTTTGGCCCAAAGTCCTGAGCAAGGGCTCCCTCTGCCTGTGCCTTAGTTTCCCTCTCTGTAAAAAAAAAAAAAAAAAAAAAAGAGGGGTGCTATATCAGCAGAAGATGCGAACTGGCAGCCCCAATGCCTCATTCAGACTTGGGCATATTTACTTATTGGGAGAATGTGTTTATATGGGGGGATGTGTCTATGTGTGGAATGTGTGTGTGGAATGTGCATGGAGTTGTGCTCGTTGTGCTCGTAGAGGCCGGGAGAGGGTGTTAAATTCCCTGGAGCTGGATTTAGAGAGCCATGGGCGCTGTCAGGTGGGTTCTGGGAACTGAACCCGGGTCCTCTGGAAGAGCAGCAAGTGCTCTTAACCACTGAGCCGTCTCGCCAGCCCCTGCAGGGCATCTCTCTACACACGCCTTTGTTGTTATCGTAGAACAGTGTTGCATTTGCCCACATGCCGTGAAGATGATATGGAGGTGCTACACCCCACCCCCACTTCCCCTCGCTGTCTCTCAGTAGCGAGGCAAACATCTCACAGGGAACCGGAGTCTGTAAGCTAATATCCACGAGACTCCGCCCTCCATCTAAATTGCTCTCTTTCACTAATGCCCAGCTCTGCTCCTGGGCTCTCCACCGCACTATATTTAGTCTCCTCAGCTTCTTAGGCTCCTCAGAGATGTGACAGTTGCATAGGAAATTTAAAAATTAAATGAAGATATTTCAGAGGGGAAGCGCCAGCTACCAGAAACAGGCTGGCTCCCGTGCTGGTTTCACAGACAGTAACCAAATACTGGTCAGAGGTTGGCATGTTTACTCGCTGAAAACATATATTCCTGTGAGGCCTCTGAGAAGCTTAGTGACTGGGCCATCTCCAGTTTGCTGCCATGCCCAGAACTCCCTACTGCCTCCTCCCAGCCTCCTGCATCATCTGGTATCACTAGCCTGGCACCTGTAGTCTCCCCACTTCAGACAGACAGGCTTTCTCTAGTTATTCATCTGTGAAATGGACATCATGGTACCTTCTACCAGATCGGCCGAGGTTGAAGCGAACCGAAAGATGCACAGTAGGTTCTTAAGAGGGTGCCGGGGGCATTCAAGCCCAGGAACCATTCTCTTGTTGCTGGAGTTATCAGCAGGTGTGCTAAGCCCCCTCTCCTTAAAGCAAACCCAGTTCTCCTTCCTTGCCTCCTCTGCCTGCTCTGTCCCTCGTCCCTGTCTGCCAGGTAAGACCAGTGTGGGAGAGACGCAGACAGGCTTGCTAAGGTAGATCCTACCTATCTATGAAGCAAAATCCTCAAGGGAGGTACCAGACCTGGTGTCAAACCCAGGGATATGTTGGTAGAATTCGGGGCTCAAGCTGTTCTTTGAGATACAAGATGCCCTGTGGTACCCAGAGAGCTATAACAATTTCTCAGGGACCTTGCTTGGCTGGGAGTCCTTGGGGGAGAGGGCTGCAGAGTTCTTGGGTGCCATGGATGCCATGGGGACAAGGCAACCCCCCAAACCTAGGCTCTGCAGTTTTAGCCTCTTGGGGGAATGCCATCTTCCTCTGCATGGCATCCTTAGACTGGGACCCAGAAACAAGGAGGTCACGAGGGATGTTTCCAAGGATTTACTAAACCCCTTACAATGATTATACCAAGTGTTTTAGCAGGATGAAAAGCCACCTGAAGCAGGCAGGCAGAGGGGGTACAAGACCATCAAGTGCTAAAAGAGGAACAGGACCTGGAGCAGGGCTGTGTCCTGTCTGCTCTCTGGTTATATGACCCCTGCCTCTCTCTCTTAGTCTCCCTTTCCCAGTAACAACCACAGGGGCCAGCAGTGACAGGAGTGAAGGCCGTGGTGGCAAAAGCAGCAGAAGCAACCCTTCGTGCGCATGCCCACCTCACGCTTCTAAGCAACCCCAAGACAGTCCCATCCCAGATCCCATTCCACAAGTGAGACAGATAGTTTTGGAGGCTGGGAACTAATCCAAGAGATGTTAGCTAGAAGATTGAAACTCCACCGTGCCTGATTTGGGGAGTCGGACCATGCCCTAGGCCTCATCTGCAGCCCCCCAGGAAGGCCCAGGAAGCCTTACAGGTGTCGGAACGGCTTCCACTGTGTCCGAACTGCCCCTGTGGCTGAGGCCACCTGTGCAGTGGGAACACACCTGCTGGAAAACACCTGTGCTGAGGGGACACACCTGTTGTATTATTTGAGTCTCACATGTCAGGCCACTTCTTTACCCATTGTCATGCCTCCCTCTCTCCAGTTTACAGGGCTGGAAACAGAGACACAGAGGCCTGAAACAAGTGGCATAAGTGACTCAAGAGTGTCAGCATGGGAGGCGGCCTGGCTCCCTGCCAATTCTCACATACTTTAGCAGCCTTCTGGAGGGCCAGCTGTGGGAAGTCAGGGTCTGTCTCTGGGTCCCTTCTTAGCATCTATTGAGCTTACCCATCCCTCCGGCCCCACTCTGGTTCAAGGCTCCAACTTCCCAGTTGTCTCCCCAAACACAGCATTTCCACTCGGCCAACGTTGTTCTCCAGAGACCTAGGCTCTCTGGCGTACTGGGCAGCCCATGAACCCAGCCTCTCATACCTGATCTGAAGATGATGAGGAATCTTGCTTGGGGTTCCTTCTGAGCTCCAGGCCTCCCAACACAAACTCCCACTCTGACCCCTTGGTTATCAGTGCCGGCAATCCAGTTGTCTATAGCCTGTGGCTATACTCTGTGAGGAAGCCCCCAGCAGGTGAAGCAGGCAGTGCCCCTGGTACCTAGCTCTTCTCTTTCTGGTCTAGGGACTGGCAAGGAGGGGGAAGCCAGGCTGGCAAGGGGCCGGAAGCATGGCTGGGCACCAGAGGTTAGGGACTGGATTCTTCCACTCCTTGACAAAACAGGGGACTGCCAAAAGCACTGTGGGTGTCAGACATGGCTGGGCTTCCTCCATGGTCCCCTGATCCTATCAGCAACAGCCTGGCTGAAGGCCAGCTACCTGGAAGTTCCTCTCTTCTGAGGACAGCCTGTACAGCTGGTGAAGAGCCGTGCTGGAACTGGAGGGAGGATGGCCAGGAGGACTACAGCTCCCCTGCCCAGGGAGGCTTTTGGTTGATGGTCATGTGGCTATGAAAGGCTATGAGCAGGCCTGGGTCAAAAAGCCAGAATGCCTCCTCCAGGAAGCCTCTCTGGGCTTAGGGGGAAATAAAGTAACAGAGCATGGCAGCCATCCATCTCTTGGCCCCAGACACTCCTTGCTTGTTCCATGAGAACACACCTGGCCACTCTGGTTTATCAAGAACAAAAAGAAAACATCCATTGTTCCCCAGGGAGCAACTTCATCCAACTTTCCAGCATCCCAAGGAAGTAGCCCCTTTCCACCTGAGTGAGTGCCCAGGTAGCCGGCACCTCCTGCTCTTTATGGATGTCATTTTAAGCATTTTTAGTATCAGGAACTCACCCTTGATGATTTTTTTTTCTCATTTTTTTCCCTCTACTTCCTGGCCCTTAGTTAAAATTATGGTTGACCATACGAACCCTTTCTGGATGAAGGCTGCCCATCTGGGAACTGTGAGCAATGGCATCCCCAGTGGCAATTTGAGTCTCTGCAGTGCTTGGGGGCAGGTGTGACTTGCTCTCCTCTCGCAGTGACCCAACAGAGTGCTTTTAGTACAGGGTGTGGGTGGGGTACATTTCACCCTTTGCCCTGGAAACACCTTATGCAACTATCGCATAATTTAATGCACCCAACAGCCTCTTAATTTTGTAAAATTACATTTATTGACTTGAGAATGTGTGTGTGTGTGTGTGTGTGTGTGTGTGTGTGTGTGTATCTTGAGAGTGTGCGCACGATGGTGTGAGCAGGGAGGTCAGAGGGCAATTTGAAGAAGTTCTTTCTCTCCTTCCACCGCATGTGTTCCAGGGTGTTCTAGTTTGTTTTCTGTGGCTGTGATACACACTGTGACCAAAAGCAACTTGGGAAAGAAAGGGTTAATTCCAGCTTACACCTTACAATAGTCCATCCTGAAGGGGAAGTCAGGGCAAAAGCTCAAAGAGGCAACTCCGAGGTAGGAACTGAACCAGAGGCCATGGAGGAGTGCTGCTTACTGGCTTGTTATTTGTGGCTTGCTCAGCTTGCTTTCTTATACAATGCCAATCCAACTGGCCAAAGGGTGGCACCATCGACAATGGGCCAGGCCCTCCAACACCAACAATTAATCAAGAAAAATACTTGCCTACAGGTCAATCTGATGGAGGCATCCTGTCCTTTGAGATTCCTTCTTCCCAGATGCCCCAGCTGTGTCAAGTCAAGTCGACAAAACTAACCAGCACACAGAGATTGAACTTAGATCCTCAGGCTTGGCAGCAAGCACCTTTGCCTGCTGAGCCATTTTACCGGCCTCCCTCTCCCCCACCCCCCAACAGCCTTTTTGTGGTCCCTTTCCTCAGCAAGCACCTGCTGTGTGACTCAGGACCTGTGGTTACAGGGATGAGTGAGAGCAGGGCGTGTGCTCAGAGGGGTTAGACTCATTCTTCTTGGGTCACACCGCTAGGAGGAAGTAGATGAGACATTCCAAGTCAGACCTCTTTGAGGCTGACCCAGACCCCTCAGCCACTCCATGGCTCCTCGGGGGAGTTCACAGCCCACTGGAAGGGCATTTGCTGCCAAGACTGAGGATCTAAGTTCAATCCCTGTGTGCTGGTTAGGTTTTGTCAGCTTGACACAGTTGGGGCATCTGGGAAGAAAGACTCCCAGTTGAGAAAAAGCCATTAGATTGACTTGTAGACAGGCCCCTGCATGAAATGTCATTTAGTCCCTCTGTAACAGAGGGATGTCTGGAGAGCTGTGGGGTGGAGTGACGGCTTTTTGTCAGGGTGCAAGTGATCTGGGACATGTTCCTGGGAAAGAGGGCACGTGGAACCCAAGCAAGGCTGTCCATCTTCTAGTGGCCCCACAGTGCAGAGAGGAGCATTCATGACGGCCAGAGAGAGGCTCCATGGGGTGACTTAGCCAGGAAGTTTCTGAACTGTGAACTACCTCTGCCCTTGGAAAGAGGTCTTTGCCGTGGTAGTTGACCTTGAGGACACAGAGAAGTGGCCAGTGACCTGGGAAGGGTCTAGCACTGGCCAGACCTATGGAGGAGCACTGGTTTTCTCTCTCACATAGATCTGCCATTTCCATGACTCTCAGCTAGCAGAGGAATGCCAAGCCTGCTTTTGGTTCTACTACTGCTGACGAGCAGTGGCGAGTGAGGGGTGTGAGGGTATAGGGTATGGAAGTGTAAGGTGTGTGTGTATGGGGGGAGAGCCAGAAACCCCAGGATGGCAATATGCAGCCGTGACATCAATACTATCAATTTGCTGGGCCCTAGGATCACCTAAGACAGCACTGCAGGTATGTCTGTGAGGGAGCTTTGACACTGGGGTGGGAAGACCTACTATAAGCATGAGGTGGCAACATGGCATGGGTTCAGGCCCTGCACTGAATGAAAAGAGGAAGGGGGCTGAGCCTCTTTGCATGGTAGATAGAGACCATGGACTTCCTGGAGGCTGCCCCCAGGAGACAGGCATAGCTGGCTGGACCCAGCTATATCATCCTCCTTGTTAGCAGGGAGAAAACTAAGGACTAGAGAGAGGAGAGGGCCTACAGATGTGGAACCCTGCTCAAGGCTCTTCATTGACACCCCTCATTTGGGAGATAGGAACCAGGCCTACTTGGCCACTGAGAAAGTGGGGCTGGTGAAGTGCCAAGATTCGCCAGGACTTTTGGTATTGGATTCGAACTCAGAACCCCGGACTGCTTCTATCTTGGCCCGATGCACCCTGACCAGTTCTCAGGGTCAGTGAGTCCCACGAGTGGCATCAGATGGGGATATTGATAACTTTCAACTGGAGCTCAGGGGGACCACTAGGACTGAGATTGAGATAATGCATTTCACCTCTCCAGACCACTGAGAGGCCAGGAGAGGGCAAAGAGTAAGGAATTAAAAAGAGCACCCACTCCAGCTCAACCGGGCAATGGCTTTGGGCCTCTGTGTAACTCCAGCTTCCTGTGGGCACCCTCAGTGCACACGGATGCAAGGGGTAGGGTGAGTCCTCAGGGCTCTCAGAGCACCCAGAGAGGACTATCCCCTTTGGAAGATCAAGGCAGGAAGTGACTCCCTCACTCCATGAAGACCACTGCTGGGAAGGACCCTGGTGGCATGGCATTCCACCTACATTCCTACCTGTGATTGCCCCACAGATGGAGGTCCTGGCTTATCATGCCATCCTGGTGTCCAGAGGCCAGTTATGCTGGGGAAAAAAGAGCTTCAAATCCTCCTGTTCTTCACAGGAGAATTTGACTAGGGGACCCAGATGCACTCTATGAGGCCAGGAGCCAGCAGGACAAACCCTGGGATTCAAAGGGGAAGCCATTTTGAGAAGAACATTGTCATCTTAGAAAATGATGTAAATGTTCTTTGAAGAGATTCCCAAAGTCATAAGTGAATTCATGGCTACCAGAGATCAACTACATATAGTTACAATGCAATTAGGGATTGGATTGGGTCTTCCTTAACATCTGTCGGTGTCCTTATCCTTGGAATCTATGGATGAGGCCTCATTTGGAAAGATGGTCCTAACAGAGTTAGTGGAGTTAAAATGAGGCCATAAGGTGGCCGTGACCTGATGTGACTTAGCATTCTCAGATGGGATCTTTGGACACAGAGACAGGTGCACAGATGGAAGAGAGGTGATGGCAGGGGGTGAGAAACACATGCCCAAGGAAGGCCAGCGGCAGCTAGAGGGATCTGGGGAGGAGGCTCAGAATGAAGGGGCGCCATGGCCATTGGAGAAAGGGAGGCATGGATGCCTTTTCTCATGCTTCTGATCTCCTCAAAGTGGAGCAATGGATTTGGGTGACTTTATGCCACTCAGTTTGTTGTTCTGTGTCACAGAAATCCTAGAAATCTTATCATAGACAAAACAGCATGGGCAAGAGACAGACATGGCCCCATAGGGAAGGGTCTTGCTAACTCAAGTCCACTAGAAAACCAGAGCTACCAAGCAGGTGCCAAGCTGGGGATCTCATACTTTTTCTCCTGTTTACTCCCTAGCATCCTCAGACCATAGGCTTTTTACTCCCATTCTCAAGAAAATGCAGCCAAGGCAGAGGAGAGGCAATAACTTGTCCTTGGCAGTTCAGGCAGGACCTATACTTGGATGGCAGGGAGGTATGTGTTGGTGGCACAGAGACATCTCAACAAGCTATCATGGCCATGGCTCTTGGCTTCCACACATTGATCCCAGACTCGGGGCGGGGGTATGTGTTGGTACAACCTTTGAGCTCTGTCTGTCCCCTGCGATTTATTTGGACATTTAGGCTGTGTAGCCACGGAGAGGCTCCGGAGGAAACCCGGGCTGTGGGAGATACTCAAGCTGCCTCTGCAGACACACTGTTAGAATCTTTCTGGCATGTTCTCAGGCAAGCCTACTCTGCTTGCAAAGCTCCTTACAGGCCACGGCTCAGCACCAGATTCACCTGGCACGATAGCCAGTGCCCACCCCTGAGGATTCAACGCCCACAGAATTAACCAAGGCTTGAAAGCATTATATTGTTTTATAAGATGGTCATGGTGCTGCATGCCTTTAATTCCAGCACTCAGGAGGAAGAGGTAGGTAGACTTCTATGAGTTCGAGGCAACCCCGGTCTACATGGTTTCAGGTGAGTTAGGGCTACATACTGAGATCCTGTCTTAAAAATTCAATCAATAAGTAATGTATTTATTTATTATTACCATCATTCTTATTACGGTGTATGTGCTCACAAATGTGCCCTAGCCTGAGTGTGTGGAAGTCAGAGGACAACTCTGTAGAGTCAGTTCTTTCTACCACATGGATTCTGGGGATTGAACTAAGGCCATCAGGATTGCATTGCAAGCATTTTACCTGCTGAGTCATCTCGATGGCCCCAGCATTTTTTTTTTTAATTGCACCTCTGCTGTACAGGTACAGGGTTTCCCCTTGTTATTCCTTGAACTACACAAGGTCTATCACATGGTGTCAATGCTGCATTAGGCTTTGAAAGTCAGAGGGAAATGACTTCAGTGTGTGGGAAGATGCAGTCGGGCTACGAGCCAATGCCGCATCATGTTATATTAGGGACTGGAGCATCCGCTGGTCCCTCGTGGATACTGAGGGACAATGTACTGTTGATATTTTAAGGAGAACTGAGTTGTTTCTGTTTTATTTTCAACATAAGCCCAGGCGGGCCTCCTGAATATCAGGGTTAGAGCTGTCGGCCTCCACAGCTGGCTAATATATGCTCGAATCTGGCTTGGACTCCTCATGGTTATCGTGTTATTTTTGAGTTATCACATGCAACCTTGGTTTCTGCCCCTACTTTTCTGCTAATTTTGGGTGTATTGCATTTTAAGAGTAATTCCATTTGATCAGTTTAATATGCTGTTTGGCTGTGAAATTACCTGTCAATTAACTGTTTTATGTGGAAGGAGACTCCTGTGACCTGTAGGGGTTCAGATGATGTTCCTACACAGGCATGGATGGGTCAGCTCTGTCTCTGTCTCTCTCTCTCTTTCTCTTGGCAGGGGTGGAGATTGCGGCTCCCTTATGGGAGGAGGGGACATTGCTTTCCTCAGGTGGCTCTAATCCAGGACTGATGGAGGGCCTGCCTTTGGGAGGACCCTCTGTTCAGGTCCTGAGCAGTGAGGAGGCTCATGGGAGGATGGATCAGCCCTTCTCTGTTCCCCAGCTCCCAGAGATCCTGAGGTCGGGAGCTCTGGAGCCTCCTGGAACACAATTCTGCGGGTTCCAGCCATGCCTGGCCCAGGGCACTGTAAGAACCCTGGCTAGGCTGGCGATGGTTTTGACCCGGACTTAGATGGTGCTAGGCAGACTGCTAGTTCCCAACTCCACTCCAAACCTAGACTCCCTCCGACGGCCAGGGTTTGAATCTGACCTAGGGTATGTGATTTAACACTGTGTTTCAACTTTGTCTTTTGTAAAATGAGGGTCACAGTCCCACCTACCTCACAGGATCACTGTAAATACTGAATGGTCAACCATTTGCAAACGCGGACCATGCCTGGTTGATACTATCCACAGTGAGTTGGGTTCTCCCACAGCAATAATCAAGAAGATGTACCACAGGCTAGCCATGGGCCAATCTAGTGTGGGCATCTTGTTAGTTAAAGTTCCCTCTTCCAAAACAGCTCTAGCCTGGGTCAAGCTGACATAATGGTGGGTAGCCATGTTTAGTGATAGCAAGGTGCTTTTAGTGGCATTGATGTGATCATGATTCCTCCTGCCTATCCGACCCAGCTTGCCACAGTGGCCGGAAAAAAAATTAAGGTCATATAGAATGGTCCCTAAGGTGTGGGATCACCTTGGCTCAGTGTATTTCTGAGGCTGGAAGGCTATGAAAGGGCCCCCTAGCCCCTTCCATGCCCTCCTGGATTCATGACTAGCCCTGGGATTCTGGATCTAGAGCTGACATGGTTTCTTCCAGGCATCCCCTGCTCCTCATGTCCTAGCTACCATTGATGGTCCTCAGCTACCACCAGGTCCCAGACCTCACAGCTCCACTCACTCCACCTAGCCCTTTACAGGAACACCTTTGCCTCACTGTCACAAGATGCCTCCATTGTCCCCACATTACAAACGGAGGAACCAAGACTGGGAGAAGCAGCCTCAGTTGCTGAACCAATGCTGCAAGCCCAGACCTCAGTCCAGGCTCCATATATGCCATAGCCACCTGGCTGGATGGCACTGTCCCCTCTCAACTCTCAGCCCATGTCACAGCAAGCCAGCCTGAGCCCCACCTCTGAGGCTCCATGTCAGTCTGAATGGTAGAAAAGGAGTCAGGGGCAGCTGCCTGTCCTCCCAAGGTGGAGGTGGTGTTGGATCTGCATGGACCACCAACATCAGAAAGGGCAAGAGCAGACCCAGGATTGAGACCAAGTCAGCCAGGTGATGGACACAAAGCTGATCTGTGCTCTCTACCACACCCTGATTTAACGCCAAAGGGATTCTGGGAATTTCCCAAACCTGCCAAGTGCTAAATAACTGACACGTGTCCCCGGCAGGGCGGCAGAGGAAGGCGATTGCTTTCAAACACATTTCATCCCTGTTTACCGGACCCTCCACCAGCACCCTCTACGTACTCAGGTCCACACACGCAACATCTTTCTTCCCACACTTCATTCCCCCTCTCCCCCCCGAAAAGACCCGGCCTTCAACTCACCCCTCCACATCTGGTCACATCAGAGGGATCAGGAGTGGTACAGTAGGACCCATGTCTTGCTGGCTCTGGACAGGGGGAGAAATAGTCATGGTTACAACTGAGTGACCAGTGTTGAGTGGGGATGGAGGTGAATTCTTGAGAAGCAGGTTGCTCCTCCCCCAGTTGACTGGCCCAGGGACACAGGACTCAGGCCATCCACTCCTAAGGCTGCCTTGTGGGCTTTCCCCCTCCCAGGTTCCAAGCTCATCTCAGGGAAGCAAGTGCAGAGTTGGCAGGGATTAAGGGGTGTCTCCCATCTTTGGCTGGCATAGGCTGTGAGGGGGATGTGGTGGAATGGTCACAGTGTATGCTCTGGAGAGAGAGGGGAGAGAGAGAGGGGAGCAAGAGAGAGAGATTTTCCCTGCACAAGGAGCCCAACCTTTTTACTAGTTCCTGTTTCTCCACCCACCCACCCACTCATCCACCTACACAACCATCATCCATCTCTCCATCTATTTGCCAGCTTTTATTCTGAGGTAGTCATCACTTCAGAGTAGGTTGCAAAGAAACACAGAGAGGCCTTGTGCCCCTTCCCCTAGCCACGCGGGAGGTTCACATTTTGTGTAACCACAGCTTATCATCAAAACCAGGCAAGTGAACTTAGACACTCCCTAAACCCATTCTTTCAGCAGCAATGGTGCGTGTGTGCATGCTCTTGTGAGTGAATCCATCTCCTCACCACAGTCAAGACACAAACTGTCCCATACCACAAGGCCTCCTTCAGCTCTGCCTTTATAGTCATCCCATTCCATCCCCCACCTCATCCTGATCTCTGGCTGTAGAATACTGTTCATCAGAGACATGAGAGACATAAAACCAGGTGCCAGGTGAACTTTCTCAAGCTGGCTTTTTTGTTTTCCTTGAGATAATTTTCTGGAGACTGGTCTAGACTTTATTTTATTTGTGACTGTGTGTGTTGTATATGTGTGTGTTGTGTGTCTACAGAGGTCAGAAGAGGATGTCAATCTCTATCATTTCCGTCTTATTTTCTTGAGACAGAGTTTCTCACTGAACCAGAGCTATGCTGGCAGGTCAGCATTCATCCAGTCCCAGGGCTGAGGCTACAGGTGTGCATATGACCATGCTCGTTTTTTAAAATACAGGTACTGGGGATTTGAACGTAAGTACTAGTGCTTGTGCAATAAACACTGAGTCAGCACTCTGCGCTTGCCCTAAGGTCTAGGCTTTACATGGTTCCATGATCAACTATGAACGCAACCATTTACTGATTAAGATTGTCTGTGTTGATCCACATTGGAGAAGTCATTTTGGGTAACACAGCGCTGTGATCACTTGTGAAGGTGTTGTTTTTTGGGGTTGAGCACCAGTTTCCGCTTATTTGTGATGAATGCCCCAAAGTATGGTAGAGCAGATGGTAGAGGCACAGTTTTGAATGCAATCCCTACACCATCCTACAGAGTGGCTGTCCTGTGCTATGTTCTGAGTGGACATCCGAGTGACCTGGTCTTTTGGCATTCTCAACAGGGCCTGCTGGTGTCATCATTTTCCACATCAGCTGTTCTGATGGAGTTTGCTGCCACTAGCTGTGATTTTCATCTGCTGGGCACCTTCTCAGGTGCGCCTTGCTGACTGTATGTCATCTGCAGAGAAGTGTCTCCATGCCTTTTGCTCAGTATCTAATCGGCTTGATCTATTTAAAAAATATTGCATTTATTTTGCATACTGAGTTCCACATGGAGGTCATAGGACAACTTGAAAGAGGCAATTGAATCCTAGAGACCAAAGTCAGGTTCCTCAGGCTTGGCACCTTTCCCTGCTGAGACATCTCATTGACCCTGATTTTTTTTTTTAACTAAGGTATTTTTAAATACCTATCATTTAATATGATAGGTATTAATACTTCATCTTCCTTTTAGTGGATACCATTTCTCTCCCACTTCTTCCAATGTTTTCTAAATTTCATTTTCAGTTTTCAGTAGTTTATTTTCTGCTTAGAGTGCTTAGGGTTCATATTACTCAGGAATTGTTGAGTATCTTGGCTTTTCAGAGGTTTCTGTGTGTGTATGTATGTGTGTGTGTGTGTGTGTGTGTGTGTTTCTCTGTGTGTGTACCAATTTGGGCCCATTTTCAACTATTATTTATTCAAACATAATACTTTTCAGCCCCCTTCTCTTTGTCTTCCTCCAGGAGTCTAGTGACAAGAGCCTTGTTTAAAGTCCCCATCCTAAGGCTCTATTGACATATTTTTCCCCTGCCATTTTCTCTTTGTTATTTAGATCAAGGTAATTTCCATCATCATATGTTCCAGTTTAGTGATTCTTTCTTCAACCCTCTCTCTTCTGCTATCAAGCACATCCACTGAGGGTACGTCTTTTTTTTAATTTTCAGTTCTAAAATTTTCATTTGATTTCTATTCTTTCCTGATTTTTTTTTCAAAGTCTGATTCCAGCTTGATCAGAGCAGTTCTCTGAAGTATGTTTACACTGGTTACTGTGAAATCCGTGTTAGCTGGTTCTGTATCTCTGCCATCTGGGTTGGCATTTATCAATGGCCCTTTTCCACTGAGCCAGACTTCTTCCTGGTGCTTCTGATATGAGCGAATTTTCCTGGAAACCTATCACATCACGAGACTCATTCATACCTTCCATTTCCTCTCCCCTCCTCCAGCAGGTGCAGGAGCATGCCTGCTTGCTAATTTTCTACAGGGACCCACGTTCACCTTTTCAGGTCAGCCTCCACTGGTGGGGTGCTCATTGCTATTGCTGAGGGGAGTAGGGATCCCTCTAGTCCTAGGGTCTGAAGAACTTACAGCCTCCCATGAGCTTTCTTCAGGTGCCATGGGAATGGAAGATGGATCTTGTGTCTTCCCCCTCCCTCACACACCCCATGAAGCTCAAAGTCCTCATCCCTGCCTTATCTGATACCACTCTAAATGTGTGTGTATGTGTGTGTGTGTGTGTGTGTGTGTGTGTGTTGTGTTTCCCTGTAGCCTGGGATGGCCTAAAAAACTATGTAGCAGACGCTAGCCTTGAACTCATGGCAGTCCATCTGCCTCAGCCTCCCCAGTGCTGAGATTACAGGCATGTGCCATCGTATGTCAGCTCATCTTAACACTATTATTAACCAAATCTTGCTTTCAGAAATGTCTACTACCTTCAAGAGCTCTTAGCTTTTCACCTGGCTCAGGAGAGACCTTCCTTTCAGTCAGGAGATAAGGGAAACTGGGAGGCTCTGAGGCATTTTCATTCACAACTGTTGACATGATGCCTGGTGGCTTGGAGAAAACCCACAAAACTGCAGGCTTGGTGATTATTAGAAACCCAGACTGGAATTGTGTTCAGGGTGTCAAGGCGCAGCCCTGCTAGGTCTCTGTAGGGAACATGGGGGTCTGGGCAGTGCCGACCTTACAAATGGAGTGTCTCAAGATGTGAATGCTCCAGTGCTCTTCTGCCCCTGGAGCTGCTGCCTCAGCTGAGCGTGGCTCAGCATGGCTCCTTGTGCCCACTTTCCTCCCCACCACTGTTCTGGGCAGCAGAAGTGCCCACCATTTTTTTTATTACATCACCAACAGTTCCCATGCTAGCATCTGGGTCCTCAAAGTAGTGTTGCTGGGAGTTGGGGTGGGGGAAGGACCTTTAAGAGGTGGGTAGGTCACTGGGGATGCTGACCTCAAAGTAACAAAGAGAGATCTTGTGGGAACTTAGTTGCTCCAGTCGCAGTGAGGGGCTAATGGAGCAAGACAGTCTCTTGTGTCTGTCTTCCTGTCCATGTGTAAGGTGTCCCATCCCTTGTACAATGAGGTCACTCATTAGGAAAGCCCTCCCAGGAGCCCAGTGCTGAGCCTCAAAACTGTGAGCAAGACAAACCCTTCTTTACATCCTTCCAACTCCAACAGAAAGCTGACCCCATGCCCAGGCCATGCAGTTCCCTACTGGCCATGTACAGACCACGTGACTTCAGCCCTACACATTTCTAGGGTTTTGTAAACAAGATCTGCTCCATGTTTCCTCTGTGTGTTTTCCTATGTCCATGTGATGCCAAACATTCATTGTCTATGTGAAAAGACTTAGATTCACCTAGGGACACAGCTCTGGAGTTGTCTGTAGGGTCTTCCTGTGACAGTTTAACAGAAGAAGAAGAAGAAGAAGAAGAAGAAGAAGAAGAAGAAGAAGAAGAAG
>NW_026596101.1:542913-548115 GCF_907164565.1 Psammomys obesus | reverse complement strand
AAGAAGAAGAAGAAGAAGAAGAAGAAGAAGAAGAAGAAGAAGAAGAAGAAGAAGAAGAAGAAGAAGAAAGAAGAAGAAGAAAGACCCACCCTGAATGTGGATGGCCCTATCACATGAGCTGGGATTCCAGACTGAATTCAAGAAAGTGAGCTGAGCACCAGTGGCCATCTCTCTGCTACCTGACTGCGGGTGTGGTGTGACCAGATGCCTCACATGCCTGCTGCTGTGACCTCCTCACCATGGTGGACTGTCCCCAAAGGCGTGAGCCAAAATAGAACCTTCCTTCTTTAGCTGCCTTTGTCAGGAGTTTTTGTCACAGCAACTGGTATGGTTACTGACTCTCAAAGCTTCCAAAGCCTTTTGGAGGTCTCAGAGGTCCCCAGAGTGGCACAAACGCACCACATGCCGCTTTCACCGAATGGTGAAATGTGGACCCTAGAGGTTCAGCACAAGGCTAGGGTGGACAGTGCGTCAGGGTCCCTGAATTCCTCACCATCACATACATGTGGCTTTACCAGCCACACGCGTGAGCATCCTAGACACAGTGGAAGAATGGTTGGCATTATGAGCTTTCCACACAGAGGGGGGCATATAGAGGAGAAGCGTATGTTCACTCCCTCACGTTGCTGGCTTATGTAGCAGCTGTTTTCATGGAAGACCATTTGAACACAAATGATTGGCAAGCGAGAGCTATTTGACTGGGTGTGAGGCAGGCAGTTTCTCCAAAATGCATCCAGTGTACCTATCTCTCCAAGGAAAGCAACGGACAGCACTTGTCGCCAAACATATGCATCTGAACTTCCAAAATGAAAAACTTCAGGAAAACTCTTACCTGCCACTGTAAGCTAGATGGCTCTCCAGTCCTTAAGATGTGTTTTCCTGGGAGGTTAATGATCGGACAACAAGCATGATTTTTTTTTAAAAATTGAAACTACACGAGAAAACACCTGAGTTGTACCACTCAATGAACAGGGTGTGATGTTACAAAGGTGAGCATGGGAAAAGAGTCATCAGGTAACAATGAGTGAGGCAGCTCAGTGGGTAAAGATGCTCGGCTCTGAGTCTGGTTACCAGGGTTTGATCCCCGGAAGCTATGTAAAGGTGGAAGGAGAGAATCAATTTCACAGACTTTTCCTTTAATTTCCGCATGTGTGTAGTGACTCACATGCCCCCACACCATGCTCACATAGGGTGTGCACTCATTAGCACAGCCTAAAAAAACAAAGCATTCATCAAGAGGTAAGACAAATGGGTGGCTCAGGGTCACCTGAAACTCCAGCACTAGGGAGATCTGGCACCCTCTTCTGGGCTCTGTGGGTACTGCATGCATGTATATAAACCTACACACAGATACACACAAATAAAAGCAAAGAAGAAATCCTTAAAGCCAGTGTCCTCCTGAAAACCTGATACCCCAAATGCTTTCAAAATGGAGACAACTATTAATTTTGTCCCAAAACTTTTAGATTTTGAGGTTTTGATGGCTGAACACAACAGTGCTCAGCCAGTAAAGCCTATTTGCATTCTTAAGCAAGGAAAACTCCGACCTTGGAGTATGTCTGGTTGAAGCCTTTGGAGAAAAGGTTCTCAGTGTTTGTGGTGGCCTCAGCTCTTTCACTACAGCTCTCTTTGATGATGTTGTCTCTTGGGGTGGTGTGGGGGTAAATCCCCCCCCACAATCACAGATGCTGAGCACAAACACCAAGACCTCAGAGTGTGGTTGTAATTGGAAAATGGTTTTAAAATTTTTTTACTTATTTTTATTTGTGTTTGGGTGTCTGATGAGTGAATGTGAGCCTGTAAGAAACACAGCAAACGTGGGGTTCAGGGAACAACTTTTGGGGAGTAGGCTTTCGCTTTCCACAAGGTCTTTGCCAGAGTCTCTTTTGTTTCCGTTGTTGTGCTGTATACCTGAGCATCTAGCCTATTCTCCTGTCTTCACCTCCCACCCCATCATTGGAAAGTGCGGCCTCAGGTACACACCAGTGATTCTTACACTCCAGGGATTGGCCACAGGTACACATCAGTGTTTCTTACACTCTTGGCATCGACTTCAGATAGTCATGTGTGAGTGGCACCCCTGCTAAGCTATTTCTCTGTTGTGCAGTTTGATATCTGAGCCAGGGTCTCACTATGTAGCTAAGGCTGTCTTTGGACCCATCATCTTTCTACTTCAACTTGCTGCAATTACAGGCATGTGCATCCAGCGGATGCAGCAATGCTCATAAAGAGACAAGACAAGAGGCAAGCTAACTGGTGTCCTTATGAGAGGAGAGTTAGGTAAATAAATCATTCGGCAGCTCTAGGAGTAAATCATTATACATCTATGAAAATACAGTGTTTTCAAATAAATTTAATGACCCAGGCAAATATCTGAAACTCAAGTAAAAACTGCAGAAAATGAAACTAAATAGGATTTCAGTTTATATGACTCCATCTAGACTCCTGCTGTGTTCAGTTTCTGGAAAGAAGACATGATGCTAAAAGACATGGCGTTCCTCCAGGTGCCAACACTGGCAAGGCAGAGGTTTTGGTTCTTCTACAATATGCCTCTAACTCTTTATAGTCTGTAGTAAATGTGACACGTAGGAAAACTCACTTGTACATAGTACCTTTGTGCTGGGAGACCTGATATGCAGTCCTTGCCCTGTGAATGGGACTCTTCTCCATGCCCATGTCCTAGTCACTATAGAGTGCCTGGGAGCTGAGGTTCAGGGTCCAATGGGGGTAGGGATGCGGTGCCCCCTCCTCCACCCTGCCCTAGATCATGTTTCCATGGGATCTGCTCCTCTCAGTCTCAGGCTGAGACCTCAGGTAGAAGCAAGTTGCTGGCTGGGTCTCAGGCTAATGGTTCTCGGCTGATAACCTCACCACTCATTGGGTTCCCTTGGGCACAGGAACTTATGTACCTTGGACAGCTCCATCCCACAGGCCTGAGGATCTTTCCATTTCAGAAACAAAGACTCTCTCAAAGCCTCCACCGCACCTGCCCCTTCCCCCTGGGGGTCCATTTGTCCAGGCTGATGTTGTCAAAGCTCTTCTAATGGCCTCCCTGCCCTAAGTGTATGAGTGGGGAGACTGGGGCTCTCCAGAAAGTCACATAACCCACACCGCACAGGGCGGAGACCCAAACCAGGACAGGAGCCAAGGCTGTGGAGCTCCTCCACCAGGCAGCGAATGCTGGCCCGAGTTCCAGACTCACTGCTTTCATCTGTGAGCACTATCCTCTTGTGAAATGTCCTCTCCTGAGTTGAAAATAGCCGCTGGGCCATCTGCTGCACACCAACTCAGAAGCGGAAATGACGCCTGCTGTGGGGATTGAACACCCCAGCACTCTGCATGGCTGGGGATGGCTGATCTAGATGTGGGGAGAAGAGAAAGGCCAGGCTCAGCAGTGGGGGCTGATAACCCTGGGCACAGCTCCTGTAGCAGATGTTAGGAAACAGCAGATGTTGGGAACTTTGGGTCCCAGAACTGACTGCTTCTAAGCTTCTTGGCCTTGGGCAAGACTTCACTTTTCCCACTATGAGATATAGCTGCCTCCCTGAGTCCTTTCTGATCTGCTGAGGTCACACTGTATGGCTGTGCATTGTGCGGGTAGAGGAGCTGCCTGGACATTCCTAGGGATTTCAGGGTTTGACAACAAATCGCAGGAAGAAAGAAGTCATAAACCCAGGGACTGGCTAGTGTGGGGCCATCCCACTCCCATCACCACCAACAGCAGGAAGGAGAACATCATCTCGTTATCAGTGAGACCTGGAGAGTCACACCTTCCTAAGCATTTTTGTGTCTGCTATTTCCCAGCAGCCCCCATTCTACAGATAAGGAATTGACTCAGAGAGGGACTGGATGTGGCTTGAGGCCACACAGCTGGTCCAGGCCTGTGCTGTCAATCCATGGGACTTCTGAATGCTTGCTCTCAAGAAAGCTACAGACATGGACTTTGCACCTACCTCCCAGGGAAGCTAAGTGCCCCGTGTAAGGCAAAACAGTCTTGTGCCAAAGCTGGAAAAGCATCAACCAAGGAAACACACTCAGGTGAGGCACTGGCAGAGCATGTTCCCGGCACTGTGAAGTGACACCCTGAGCACCTCAGAAGGAAGGCTGGGAAAGCTAGTGTCTGACTTCTGCTCGGAAGGGAGGCTAGTCTCAGAGCTACTGGGCAGTCATGTGTCCCGAGACCAACCTCTCCTTTTTATAAAGTAACGGGGCTGAACAAGGCAGCCCCAAGCACCCTCAGTGTTCCAGCCTTGTCCCGTGTGCCTGCAGGGACCACACAGGCTGGATGTTCAGAGCCCCTTAGGCTCCCTGCTGTAGCCCATTTCTAGGCACTCTTTGGGACCATGTTATCCCGCAGATGGTGAGGGGCTTCTAAGGGGCTGGTTCATTCTGTATCACGTATGGGGTGCTGGGAACTGAATGTCAAGGTCTTAATGTACATCAAGGAGAGTTCTCCAAGACTGCGAAGCTTGGGGAGATGGTCCGGTCTATAAATCGCTGGCCGTGCAAGCATGAAGTCCAGGGTTTGCTCCCCATCATTCATATTTTAAAAAGGCCCGGCACGGCAGCATGTGCCGGTGATGGCAGTGCTGAGGATGCAGGGAGAAAAGAACCCTGGGTCTTACTGGCTGGTTAGTCTACCTGAATCAGCAAGTCCCAGGCTCAGCAAGAGACCCTGCCTCGAATGTAAAGATGCAGAGTGGTTGAGAAAGGCACCCGAGAGCAACACCTGCCTCTATGTATGTACATCTGTGCACATACATGTCCACATGCACATCTGTGCACACACCTGCACACACTTAATCCTCATAGCAGCATAGAGCGGTGAAGGTGACAGAAACCATAGGTGTATGTGGCCATAGGGGGGCAAGCGGGATCCATCTCTGCTGGGGGGTCTCACTCCCCAGCCCAGCCCCTCACCAATGGTGGGTGGCATTGGGAGCTGGTGCTATAAGTGGTTCAGCTCCCTTGCCTTGAGTGGGAACATGTGAGCTTATACGAGCTCCCACTGTCCCCAGTGTGCCAAGCCCCAACTTTCCACGGTGGTAAGGAATTGCTTGGCAACACCCCTGTCCCTGTCTGGCCTCACTTCCTCTCCCCTTCCAGCCTTCCTTGGCCTTGCCCATGAGTTCTAATGTCAAGATTGGTTTTCATTAAATAAATAAATAAATAAATAAATAAATAAATAAATAAATAAATAAA
>NW_026596101.1:445161-542903 GCF_907164565.1 Psammomys obesus | reverse complement strand
AAATAAATAAATAAATAAATAAATAAATAAATAAATAAATAAATAAAAGGCGGAAGACAAGACCAAGGCTGGTTTCGGAGAGAGTGTGGCCTGAGACAAGGAGGCCTTCAGACTGTCCTCTTAGCAAATCAGAAGTGGCTAACTATCAGAAGGCTGCATTGGAATCCAGTCCCACTTCACTGCAGAGGATATGTTCCAATCCTTACACACAACAGGAAGTAAGAACTAAGCCAATGGCAGGGCTCGGGAGCAAATTATCATGGAGGAATATCAGTCACTCCATCCATCCATACCGTCATCTACTCACTCATTTATTCATTCACTCATTCATTCATTCATTCATTCATTCATTCATTCATTCACTCAGTCAGTCAAAAGATTTTTTTTAAGTTCCATTTTCATTTTAAATTATGTGCAGGGGGAGTGTGCATTTGATTCCAGGTACCCATGGGGGCCAGGAAAGTGTGTCTAGACTCTCCTGTGGACCATGATCTGTCACCTAAGGGGAGGATCAGATCATGCCTTCTGAGGAGCCTTTGGGGACAGTAAGCAGACTCTCAAGGGCACATGGTGCCTAGCCTGAGTGACCTATACCATGTCCAGCGCAGGGCTGGATGTGAGAACTCGATGCAGGGTAGCGCTGACATCTTATTACTTAGGCCAGAGGTAAATACTTATGGGGTGGAGAGCAATTCAAATTTATGCTCTGTTTTCCTCCCTCTTTCTTTCCTTGCCGCCTCCCCTTCTTGCTATGCAAGGTCCTATGCAGGGCTCTTAGCATATACAGGTGACAAAGTCTTATCCTGGACCCTGTGCATGACGGATTCTAAGCGAAGAGCACAAAACAGTGTGGGGACCCAATTCCAGCTCAGTGGTCAGGGCCCACAGCAGCAGCAGCAGCAGCAGCAGCTGATCCTGCTCAGTGATCTGGAACTCAGAGAGGGAGACACGTGACTCCAACAAAGGGAGGTCACCAGCTCAAGGCACAGCCTGGCTTTTCCCAACTTGAGTCAAGTAAGCCTGAAGCCCAGCGAGGAAACGGTCTGGCTGCGAATTCCACGTGTGTTTCTAATATTGTGCTTTGATGTCACAGTGTTAAAAGCGTCCAGACCTTGATGACAATGACTTACACCATAAGGGAGGTCTTAGGAAGCCGGCCTTAGGGAGTCTTATGTCTGGCTAGTCACAGAGAACTCGGGAGACTGTGGACAGAGAGACCCAAGAGCGGAGAATAACAAAAGGCAAAAGATGTCAGCTACAATAGGAGGCCACGAGACACCCATCTGAAGCATGCCCTAAGCCCCATGGCAGACTTGTGGGTGCACGCATTGCTGGGGCGTCGAAACCATGCTGGAATATAAAATACTGCACTTTGCCTCAGAGTGTATGTTTTCAGTGCTCCCTGAGCTGAAATTAACTATTTTCTTCTTCTTTTTTCTTCTGTTTAACTCGGAAATAAACAAGACCCTAAATTTATAGACCATTTTTCCTTTCAGAAAGTACAATTTTTCCCCACACAATACTTTATGGAGAAAGAACTCAGTGTGATCTGAGTCGTGCAGGCCTCTTATCTTTCAATGATAAACACTCGTCCCTTCCGGAACACATTTTCCATTCCCTTGGGATGTAACGAGAGCATGGTTCTGAGAAAGTCCAACTTCACAGAACACGTCCAGACATGTCCCCTCCTGGCTGCTTGGATGCCTGGCCCCTAGCATCCATGCTGCTCTGGCCACAGCAAGAGCAGATCTACCGAGTCAGCTGTAGAAGAGGCTTCCACGGTAGGGAGCCACTCTAGTGAGGTCTGCACCATCTCAGGGGAACAGTGACAGCTCTTTAGGAAGCACAGACACTGCAAAGCTCAGTCAGCAAGGCCTAGTGACACTCCAGTTAGGCTGCCTTGTTGACCGGACATGGCAGGCCCACCGCCCCTGTGGCTGACAGGTGCAGCCTGTTCAGACAGGACAGTGTGTGCGGGCTGTCTCTCTCCACTCTCCTTTGCTAATCACCATGGACCACACACTGCACCCAGACGACTGTGGAGTTTTTACCATTCCCTGCCTGCAGCCACTCTGGACCCCGATCCTTGAGCCAGGGATTGGGTGAGAACACATACTGAGGAGCAGTGAGCACCTGGGGAAAGACCCCTCAGCAAAACAGACGGTGTAGTTTCCAGGGTGGCTAATCACTGTGCACACCTGAGGCAGCTTTGGCACTCTTGCTGGGTGCAGCAGGGGCAAGGAAGAGGCGTTAGGTCCAGCTGAAGACTGCCCTCAGCTGCAGCTCCTTTCTCCTCGAGTCTGAGTTCCAGGCCTTCCTGTCACACAGCTTCTGGAGAGGAATTCAGTTTCATGTAAAGACATTTTCGCGAACTAACTCAGCTGCTAAAGGCACTTGCTGCCGAGCCCAAAGCCCCATGATTCACATGGTGGAAAGCCAGAACTGGCTCCTGCAAGTTGTCCTCCAAATGCACACACTGTCATATGAACACCCCACCCCAAAGTGCGCACACACACACACACACACAGGTATGCGCACCCACGCATGCGCACACACACATACACACTAAATGAATAAATGAATGAATGAGTCAATCAAATAAAAGATTTTGCAATGAAGACACTTTCCTGTTCTACACTAATAGACTTAGAAACAAACCTTCCTTTCTTTAAAAGTTATTATTATTATTATTAGCTACTATTAATGCGCACGTGCCATGGTGCACACATGGAGGTCAGAGGACAACTTGCAGAAGACGGTTCTCCCTGCCACTGTGTGTTAGGTTCTGGAGGTCATGCTCAGGTCATCACGCTTGGTGGCACCTACCTTTACCCACACAGCCATCTCCTTAGCCCGCTTTTCTGTTTCAGAAATCAGAACTTGAACCTCCACAGGTCATTAGCTAAGAGCTACTCATGGCTGTTTTATTGACGAGAAGAAGCAAGTGTAAGAAATTTACCTGTTCTGTTTCTTTTCCGTTCCCAACAGTGCCTGGGCTGGCTAGTGGCTGGCTAGCGAGGACGCCGGGCTGCCCCTGGGGTGTCTGGGCCATGCCACCCCAAAGATGCCTTATTTTCCTCACCTGTTCAAAGCTGGCTCTAGCCTCTGCTGGAGCTGCTGAGGCCAGAACAGGAGGAGGTCTGGCCAGGCCAGATGTCTGAGGCCCAGGGCAAATGGAAATTGTGAGCACGCATTGCTTTTTAACAATGGTAAAGGTTACATAAGAAAATGTAGCTGTGCCTCTTGCAGCCCGGGTCCCAGCTTTTCTCTAGAAGTGATTTTGAACAATGTCAGAAGTTGCATAAGGCCCCTCCTGGCACCTGCCATGGGCTGGGTTCTGGCTTTCGAGAGCTTGCCTGCAGCGGCGGCTCTGCAGCAGAGGAAGGAACACCCTTCCCACAGGCCGCCTTGGTGCCAGGGCTGAGTGACTCAGCTCATGGCAGGGGTGTGGGTGGGAAACCACTTAGGTGGCACCAGGGAACGTGACAGCTTTGCCCCCGTAGAGTTTGGTAAAGAAAGGGTGGGGGGGGGGTCCTGCTCCCCACTGTTCGGTGAGCCGGGCTTGGGAAGACTGTTTCATCAGCTGAACTCCTCGAAGGGAAAGCGGCTAGATGCCAAGCTTGGGGAAGGTGGCTGTCCTAGTTTGCTTTCTATTACTGTAATAAACATCACAACCAAAAGCAATGTTTGGAGGAGAGGGTTCATTTCATTCGATGACTTACAGTCAGTTCATCAAGGAGGGAAGTCAAGGCAGGGTCTTGAGGCAGGAATTGAAGCAGAGACCATAACGGAATGCTTCTTACAAGCCTGTTCCCTTTGGCTCAGCTTTTTCCTAATGCCACCAGGACCACCTGTCCGGGGGTGGTGCCACCCAGGATGGGATGGTCGCTACCCCATCAATCATTAAGAGAATGCTTGGGCTGGAGTGATGGTTCAGCAGTTAAGAGCACAAACTGCTCTTCCAGAGGATCTGAGTTCAATTCCCAACACTCCCATGGCAGCTCACAACCGTCTGTAACTCCAGGATCAGATGCCCTCACACAGACATACATGCAGGCAAAAACACCAATGAACATTAAATAAAAAAATAATTAAAAAATAGAAAATTATGCACAAACTTGCCTCTAGGCCAATATAATACTTTCTCAAATTCAGGTTCCCTCTTCCTAGATGACTCTAGTTGTGTCACGTAGAAAAAAAAAAAAAAAAAAAGAACTAGGCGCCGCAATAGCCTTGTTGGTCTTTTCACTAAAGTGTGTTCTGCTCATTCTGAGGGGGCTCCTGTACATTCCTTCCCGCAGCCAGGCCCCAACACCAATAGCCTACAGGGCATCCATCCCAGCCAGGCAGGCTGTCGATGTGCAGTCAATGAAACAGGGCCCCGTGTGTGCCAGGCTGGCCTCAAATTCCACATACAGTCAAGGATGACCTTGAACCTCTGAGCCACCCTGCTTCCATCCAAATAATCCTGAAGTGACAGGCATGGAACAGCATACTAATTTACATAGTGCTGGGAATCAATCCCAGGGTTTTCAGAAAGCTAGACAAATACTCTACCAACTAAATCACACTCCAGCCCAGCTCAGCCCAGCCCAGCTCAGCCCAATCCAGTCCAGCACACTGTTTTTTTTTGTTGTTGTTGTTTGTTTTGTTTTGTTTTATTTTGTTTCATCCCATCCTTAGAACAATCCAGACTTAGCCCCACTTTATAGATGAATAAGCTGAGGCAGAGGTTGCCAAGGTTACACAGCAGAACTGGGATCTCAGCCCATTCTAAAATGGGTTGGGAAGATCTTCCATAGGGCCTGGGGACACATCTGAATGTGTACACTCAGGCGGTTGCTGGAGTTGCTCACAGCTCGGGGCTGAGGAGCTCTCGATGAACAACTGCCATCATTGACGGAAGTTCTGAGTGTGGCCCGTCTCCTTTGCCGGTGGTCCAGTGAAGCAGGCATTAGCATCCCAGCCCACAGGAGAGGGAGGAGAAGGCGGAGGCCGAGCTCGTCTGACCCTGTGACCTTCAGCTCCTGTCTGTGCAATGGGGACATATTCGAATATCACCCTCAGATGACGTCAGGGTTAAATGAGGGAACACAAGGGAAGTGTTTTAGAGGCTGCAAAATGCCACCAGCGTACTGAGGAGTGTTATTACGGACTAAAATAGCTTGGTGGGGACGAGCAGGGGAGGCTCTGGATTCCATCCTAGATGTCTGCAGAGTGCTTAGGCACTGTCTCCCCAGAACCTGAACCTTCAGAAAGCCAGGGCCAGGTTTGGTCTGCCTCAGTTTCCCCTGTGCCTAGCTGCTCCACGAACAACCTAAGCCCCTCCCCCAATATTTGGCTGAATTATTTTAGACTAATTCAGACCAAAAAAAAAAAAAAAAAAAAAAAAAAGTATGAAGGGAAAAATAATGGGACCAAGGGCTGCCAGTGGCCTCATGGGTGGGTGATTTTTCTCACTGGAGAGACCTGAGAAAGGCAAGGCCATTTTTAAGGGTACTGATAAATGGGGGCATATAGTCACACTATTTAGTGCTCCTTATGCCTGACACCTATTGAGTAGGTGGAACTGAGGCTGTGAGAGATGTTTAGAGCTGGGATGAGCCTTGGGCTCCCTGTCCTGGTGTAGGCTTGCTCAGGAAAGGGGAACTGCTACTCCAGCTTGGGTGTGGCTTCTTGCAAGTACCCTGGAGAAGAAATTGGGCATTTATCAAGATAAGGGAAACTTTCCGCTGGGTAAATATCAACACTTCTGGGTCTGTTACTAAGGGCTTGAGCAGTTGCTAGGCTGCAGGCTGACCTCATGAAGGGCCATTGTTTGGTGCTCAATAAGCAGCCTTGAGTGACATTCCCCAGTTCCCAGATCCCAGGGGCCCCTGGGGTTCTGTGAAAAGAGGCAAGAGATTATAATTTAGCAGAGTGGTTGATGGAACCCTGTTCCTCCATTCCTGGGGTGCTGTGGGGGTGGGGCATAGCTTTTCAGAGCAAAGTACATCAAGATTTGAGTGGCAGCCAGAGGGTGAACGCTATGGCCACTGAGTGCCCTGGGAATAAAGAATTTACCCAAAGCCCAGCACCTGGCCTTTCCTAAGCCCCTTGCATACAGGTCACCTCACTACTTTCAAAGCGGTCAGGAGAGGTGATGGCAATAATGACCTTCTCACTTCACATTGAGGGATGTTGATGTCCACGGGGACCAGCCTGCCCAAGACCTGAAGTCATTCTTGATTTCTGGGTGTGTGGAAGTGAAGCCACTCCAAGGAGCCCATAGGCAAATCCCATGATCAGGAACCTACTATACCCAATCAGAGCTGACTTCCGACGAAAGAATGACAAACATGGTCATGGAACCTGCACAGGTGGAAATGGGGAGAGGGATGCTTAGGTAGTGGTCCAAGCCTGTGTGTAGAGGCTTGGTTCTGGAGGGCACTATTGGATAGTGATGAGAACTTTAAGAGGGACTGACTGGGATGCTTTAGGTCAATGGGAGTGAACCCTTGAGGGGGTCATGAGACCCTCGTCTTTCCCTCTTTGCTTCTGGCTGGGAGTTGAGCTGCTTTTCCCTGCCAACAGGGTACCCTTGAACCGCCCCACCCCCACCCCTGGGTCCCAAGGAAATGAGACACCTCGGTTATGCTAGACCATCTGAGAATGTGAGCCAAAGTAACCCATTTCTCTCCCAGGTGTTTGGCTAGTGGATTCTGGTGAGCATGCTCTGAGGTGTACAGGGGCCCTGGGAGCTGAAAATGGCTTCTCTCCAGTTTCTACAAGAAGCAGCTCCGTCCTGATGGTGGCTTGCAATAACTTTTGACCTGGACCCACTGAGGCTGAGCCACTTGGCTTGTGGTCACTTCCTTCAGCTACTACGGGAAATGGATGTGCAATGGTCAGAAATGTGTAAACTACCATCTTTCAGATCCTAGAACTAAAGGAACAGGAGTCTGGGAGACAAAGCCAGTGTCTCAAAGCCTTAAATCAAGTGACACAGACTGGAAAAGACCTTTGGGATTGTGGTTGCAGGGAGGTGGCCATTGCACCAGATTGCTAAGATGACCTTCCTGCCTGCAAAAGGGGTGGGGGAGGGCTTCAAGGTCACTTCTCCATCCATCCTTCTTCACTCAGCCTCATCAGTCCCAGGCCCTGACCTGGCTTCTCTCATGGGCAATGCAGGAAGAGGCCCATTGCATGGCAAGCAGGAAGGTCTTCTGTGCTCTACTACCAAGCAGCCCTGGGCCATGGCCTTGGACTTGCTTTCCTTGCCAAGTGGTGAGGACAACAGCATGGGAGCACAAGGTACTCCAACCCTGTCCCCCATTTCCCTAAGCCAGGCCAGAGCCTGTCTTCTGCCTCAGTTTCCTCTGCTTCCAAGGGCTTTGTGCCTAGGAGGCCTTGCCATAAGGAAGGTGCATGGTGAGTGCCTGCTGAGGGGGCCAAAGGACGCCCATCTACTGTGCCTCATTCCTCCTGAATAGGGTGGCTCCTTGAAGGCTCAGACCTAGTTCTATCTCCTTTAGGCAGCCTGCAGCTGACTGTGCAGGGTTTGGGGACAGACGTTGAATGACTTACGTATCAGACAACACCCTCAGGAGGGGATCTGTGATGTTAAAATCTATCAACTCGGTAGGATCTAGAATGATCTAAGGGACATACCACTTCTGGGAAAGCCTGTGAGGCGTTTCCAGAGGAGGGAAGACCCACCCAGAGCATGGGTAGCACCATTGCCTGGGCTGAGGAGAAAGTGAGCTGCACACCAGCATTCACTCATTCTCCCTGCTTCCAGGCTGCGGATGCAATGAGCCCAGCCACCCGCCTGCTGCCGCACCTTCCCGCCATGGTAGACTGCATCCTGGAACTGTGAGCCCTAAGAAACCCTTTTCTAGGTTTCTTACATTGGCTCTTTTACTATAGCAACAAGACAAAGAAACCAATACAGGCACAGGATGACAGAGCTGTATGGGAGCAGCCAGCGCAGTCTCTGTGTTAGAGGAGGGAATAGGACGTAGTCTCTGTGTGTTGCTTTTCAGGGCAGACTGGGGTACATCACATGATCAAGGAAGAAGGTTCCGGGGGAAGAAGCAGTGAGTGCAAAACCCTTCAGGCTTCACTGTACCTAGGCATGATCGAGAGACCACAGGGAGCACGTAGTAGTTGCTCAGACAACTATGATGAGCTGAAACATTATGCTGTGTCACTTCATAAAATATGTATTGGCGTATTTCTCCTGCCCTGACCCTCCCCCACAGAGGAGGCTCTGTGCCCCTTCCAGAGAGAGCACAATTGCCCTATCCCCATTGCAGAGGAACAAAACTGAGGCCCAAAGAGGTTGAAGTGCTTTGCCTGGGGTCACGCAGCTGGAGGAGGCAAGGTCTGAATGAAGAACTGGGTAACATTTTAGGCCGTGCTTTTTTGCCAGGGCTCTAGGCTGCGGGGTTGCTCATGTGTCCAATTTGACTCCTGCTGTCCCCTCCTGAATCACAGGCAGTTCTCAGGAATGATTGGTTCACTCCAGCCCTGGCTATTCCTAGCAGCCTCTTTGCTTAGGTCTGTGTTCTGAGGAGCAGAGTGAGTGTGGGACTAAGGCTTAGTGTGGCCGCTGTGGGTTCCATGAGGGGCTCTAACAGGCCCAAGCATGGTGGGCATGGCTCTGGCAGGTCTTGCCCTTGTGGGAAGGGCATATGTCACAGAGGAATATTCTAGAGTGTTACAAATGTTGGCCTTGTTCATCTTGTGGAGAGGCATATCAGGACTAGAACCCCGAGCAGAGTGAGTCTGCTATCTCTGTTGTTCTGGCATGGTGAGTGGGCCATTCTGGGGGGAGGTAGAAGGTGTGGAGGAAAGACCAGGCAGATGGGATTGCTGGAGCTGAGCCCCATCTTGGCAGCAGATGGGAGTGACTGAGAGATACTGGTTAAAGACGAGACAGTGTTAGGAAGGACAGGATAGGATCCCGGTGAGCTGCCAAAGAGATGGGGTACTGTGGGCTCTTGTGGGTGCCTGCGGGCCCGAGCCAGGTTTTGGCTCTTCCTTCAGGGCAGGGCACTCTGCCTGCACAGCTCTGACATGCTGATCCCAATTGTGGCTCCTAGGATAAAACTGAGCCCCTCGCTATGACCGAACAAAACTCAACAGTCCCCAGCCAGTGGCCAGTTTGTGGATGGGCACATGGCCTGTGAGTCACAGTAGCCGGAAGCCCTGCTGGAACCGCAGAGAGCTGAGTGCCTGCCTCTCTTGTGGTTGTTGTGGTTGCACTAGGGAGGAGAAATTGTGAGCTGTGGGAGGCACCTTAGCCTGCCTGCACAGGAGGGAGAGGGAAAAGTAGGTGCTGATGACATTGCCTCATCCCTGGATCCAGCCATGCCTGAAGTCCACCCCAGCAAGGTCTAGTCATTCAGGCCATTCAATTCCCTTCTGCATTTAAGCCAGACAGAGTTACTTGGACAGCTAGAGAGCCCAGCTTGAGGAACTCAGAGCCTTCTTGGGCCAACAACAGAAGTGGGAATAGAACTCGGGGTCAGGGGAGAATAGAATGGTTGTTAAGGGGAGAGGATAGACAAACAGGAAAGGAAGGTAGAAGAAGGTAGCGGGGAGAGAGGGAAGAGAAGAGCATAGAACGGGTACCTAAGGAGAGTAGCAGAAGGTGGCCCTGCACATTGCAGGAGCGAGGACAGCTGCTCCTGTCACCTCCTCTGCTATTTATAACCCAGGGGCTCTCAGCCCAACGTCACACCTGTTAATCTCTGCCCTTCAGACACAGATTTGTTTCACAACATGTTCCAGATAAGATGATCTTCCTCGCTGGGAAGCGCTGCCCATTCCCCTGGCTTCTTTAGTTTTGTAGTGCAGAGTCCCAGGGTGAATGACATTCACTTGGGTCGGTGTGATGTTCTCTTAGATGCAGCAGAAACAGATGACAACGTGTACCTTACCAGAGAACCCAGCAAGGGGTAATGGCAGGAGACAGGGGAGGACCTCCAGCATCAGTCTGCATAGGTAGCTTCAGCATAGAGAGACACACTCAAGGTTGCAAAGCCTGTGGTGCTGGGTTCGAATCTTGACTTGACAGTTAAGGTACCCAGGGCTGGGGATGTGGTTCATTTGTAGGATGCTTGCCTAGCATTCACAAAGCCCTAGGCTCAATCCCAGGACCACACAAACCAGTTGTGATGGCAACATGTTTGTGATCTTAGCACTTAGAGGTTCAGAGGCAGGGGGATCAGAGATTGAAGGTCATAGAGCATTTGACGCCAGCTTAGGCTAGAGACTCTTGTTTGTGGGTTTTTAAAATAAAAGGAATAAAGGAACGTTCAAGGGAACCTGAAGTCCCTGAAGGAGTTGGGGGATGGGTATCCGCATCTTCACAGGGAACAAGGCTTGCATCCTGGGTGTTCACTTCCCAGAGAGTTCTGTTCAGGCCTGCGGCAGGCAGTGCACACTTTTTGAGCTGCTCAACAAGGTTCCTTTCAAGTTTCCGCACTGAGCAATTTGGTTTCCATTTTGGGAGGAGTCAAGTGACTCCAGTGTTCAGGAGAACCATGCTGGCCTCATGCAGTCTTTGATGAGGGTGCGTTTAACTCCAACTCCCCAAACCCGAGTAGCTGGCTGAGACCCTTTCAAATACAGAAGGCAATTAAATTTTCACAAAAAGAAGTAGGCGCTCCTGGGATAATGAGATGGGAGCGGTTCAAAGGCAGCTGCTGGGCTGCAGAGAGACCAGTGAAAACCAGAGAACCACAGGACAGTGGACACCATCAATAATGAGGTGTCACTGCCAATCACGAGGGAGCCCTTGGGAGCCAGTGCTCTGCAAAAAGCAATATATGTCCCTAGATTCTCAGCATGGCTGGGAAGAGATTCACAGGACTGGACTCAGGGGTGGGAGGGACAGAGCTGGGCAGGTGGTTCAGAAAAGGCACACATGCCACCTGGGTCAGCTCAGTGTGGGTCGGGTTCTGTCAAAGAACATTCCAAGGGTTTCCTTGGTCCCAGCTGTGGACCCCCTACCTAGTCAGGACCTCTTTGTTTTTCTCATTATGAATGTGGCTTTGGGAGCCTGCTGGGTGCCTCGCTTGGCCCCATGCTGTAGTCTCTCAGGGCATATTGTGGCCCATTGTCCCATGCCCCAGCTCATCATCCCACACCCAGGCTCTTCAGCACACACTGCTACCCATTGCTCATCAGCAGGTCCTGTGGATGAGTCACTTGACATCAACCCTGTCTCTTCTCCTCCACCATCACTATTATCTCTGGCTTGAAGGAGACGGCACCTTCCACCTGTCCCTTGACACTTCACTGAAACTTTGTTCCACTGTGCCTCTTTAACAGTGATGATGCCATTCCAAATTCATGTGTCTCCTGCCATCTCCAAAGCCCTCACCGTACTACCTCCTGGGTGGTGTATGGGACTCTGCCAGACACACGATTCTTTCCTACCCCAGGGCCTTTACAAATACAGTTCTTTCTGCCTGCAGCGCTTGTGATCCCTCCAATCAACATGTCATTGTTGCAAGAAGACCTTCCCCAACCTCCCAGGGAACTGTTCCCTGTTTGCACAGTGCCCTGTGCCTGACTTCACTGGTAACAGACACATATCTGTATGGTAGCTTAATTCCCATCTCTACACTAGCCCCAGAACTCCTAGGAAAAGAGGTGTGTGTGTGTGTGTGTGTGTGTGTGTGTGTGTGTGTGTGTGTGTGTCTACGGCTACATCTTCCTGTCCTAATGCTGTACCACCTTACATTTAGGAAGCTCTCGATAGACTCAATGAGTGACAAGGAGAAAGGTGGGATCTAGGAATGCCTAATCAGAGGGGGCAGAGGGTAGTCATGTTCTAAGTATTCTGTGTTAGCACAGCCTGGGTTTCCTTCTCACTTTGCAGATGGAGAAACAGTCTCAAAGAGGTGAGCTGGTTTACTCAAGGCCTCACTGCTCGGAGTAGCAGAGCTATGCTTTAAACCCAGTCCAGGGCTAAATTGCTACATTAGAGCAACTGCTAAGTTGTAAACAGCCTGAATGTCTACAATTGGGAACTGAGTTACATAGTCTCCATTCAAGTATTCGGTAATAAAAACGATGTTGACGGTCCCTTGCAACTGTGTCTGTGTTTGATCACCTTGGTTTCCTTCTTTGCTTTGGCAGCTAGGAAACTTAAAACCAAACTTAAAGCAGCCATGCTGTGATTCAGCTTCCTCACTCTGATCTCATGCATCATATCAACTGTAAAGAGTCTTTCATGACAGGCTTCCATCAGTGGCATGGCCAAGTGCTGGCAGTTTGGGGTCAGCCTTGTACAGTCTAGAAACCAGGGCCTCCTTGCATCTGGCCACCCAGAAGCTGAAAACCTAGGCTCTGTCCACCCCCTCCATCAGCTGCAGAGTTAGATAGGGAGGAACCCGGGCCACTTCTCTTGAGCACTCAGTATCACACAGCCCAAGCTTCCCTAAAAGGACATGAAGTAAACCAGGCCACTGTGTCAACCATCCTGCTTAGATAATGACATTGAACTTCTGCAAACAACTCTCTACGGGCATCCTCCTTTTGCAAAAGAGGAAAGTGGACCTTAGAGAGGCTAAGCCACTTGTCTGACGACACACAGCTAGCTCTTCTAGGTTTAGAAGCAAGTTGGATCCTGCTTTAACATCTACCTGTGGGGCCCAGTTCCAACCATCATTGCTTCAGCAAGGTAACCCAACACAGACCAGACTGGCCTGCTGATGTCGGATATCGACTGGTCTTTTTGTGCTCTCTGGACATGGGAGATGTGGTGAGGTGGGGCAAAGAGAGGGTGGCAGAGGCAGGAATGGACGAGGGGCATGGGCAGCAGTTGGGTGAAATGAAAGAACGGTGTACATACACGTACACACTCTCATGCATGTATGTCTGCATGCATGAACGCTCACACACACACACCCACATGCAAGCATCCCCATTGACAGACATGAGCATGGCCACATGGAGAGAGAAAGCCTGCTTGTGGTGGCTCCTCCTAGGAGCCTGAGGACTGCCAGCCTATGGTTTTTACCGTGAGAGCTGAATGAATATGTTTGTCGAAATCATGTCTCCTGGAGTGGGGCAGTTATCAGCATGGGCAGGGCTGATGTGGTGACATCTCGGGTACCATGGGTAATGCTGTTGCTGTAGTTTTGGAAATGGTTCTGGTTAGTGAAACTCTCAGCAGCACTGAACATAGCTCTCCACTGACCTCCCTGACCCCCACATTCCTGGAAACCTCAGGACTTATCGGTGGGTTAGGATGCCCAGGCTCTGGGCTCAGCTTAATGCAAACAGGATTCTTGCTGATGACCACGGTCCAGGAAGTGTTCCATATGGTTACTGTGTGGCCTCTCTGAGACATTCCAGGCAGCCCTAAAAATCTCTAGCTACTGTGACAATCCAGATGGCCTGCAAATGCTCACATCAACCCTCTCCACGCAGATGTCCCTCCTGGTACCAGCTAGTCTGTCCCCATATAACCTGAAAAAAAATCAAGGACCTTATTACAGTCATGGCCAGGTAAAGCCTTTCAAACAACCAAAGGCATTTTGGAGTTCAGAGACAGTAATGGATGGTAGGTTTGTGGCCACGAATCCTGAGAGCACAGCCTCCCGTGTGTGACCCCAGGAAGTCTCCTGGCCTCTTTGAGCTCCATTGCTGACACTACCAAGCAGGAAGAATGTCTTCTCCTGAGTCAGAGGTGGTCGATCAAACTGGCATTGCTAACTTTGACTTTGGTTCATGCTAAAAGGAGAGGCTTAGAAGCAGGAGAGGGTGCAGGACCCTGCCTCAGTCTCAGGAACCTGGAGGTCCTGCTCATCAGCTGTGTGACTTTGGGCAGGCACACAGCCTTCCCAGGCAAGTCTGCTCACCTGTCAGCTGCTGATGAATGCAGAGTTGCCACCCAGGACAGTGTTGAGGCTGGCGAACAAGTGCTTCACGGAGAAGCCACAGCAGAGGGGACCCTGATAAAGTGCCAGCTGGTCAGTTGGCTTCTGGGACTGTTAATTAACAATTAGGGAACAAGAGGTGTGGTGCTGGGCTTGAGGACCTGGGTGTGAAGAAAGCAAGCCACGGCCCACCCTGCAATGACTGTGTACCCATGAGGATTTCCTATTCCTCAGCACCTGGCAGGAATGAGAGGAGGGGTGACAGAGGTATGAATATCCCCACACCTGACCTTCAAGGGCAGAAGCAGCTCTTTTCAGGAGACTCCACAGAAAACCTCATGTCTCCAACATGTAAAGGGACTGGGCCTCAGGGGTAGAAGCTGAAGAGGGACCTCACATCCCACACCTCAGCTCTAACTCCTGGATGTTTGGGGCTCCTTTGAAAAGTAAGTTGCTGGCATTGTGGCCTTGTTTGGATTGGCAATCATGGGGGGACTTCCCTGAGAAGACCAGTCATCTCTTCTGTCACTGCAAACAACGGTTCCTCTCACTTGTTGTTTGCCATTCCTGTGTCCCCCCTCCTTAGCTAGCTGGTTATTACAAAGCCTCAATTTTCCACTTTCCCTACCTGGCTTTTGTTTGAACAAGAGGTAGGAAAATTCAAACCTTCCCACTGCTATCAACTGGAAAACAAAAACAAAAACATCACACACACATACACACACACACACACACCACTCAACTGGAATGTAAACTTGAGCTCACAGAGGGTGTCCCTAGGACAGAGCTGCAGATGGGGTGTTCAGGCAGGGGAGATCAAGGAGGAACACAAAGTCTTTATTTTTTACTTTTTGAGACTGGATTTCTCTGCGTAGCCCTTGCTGCCCTGGACTCACTTGGTAGACTAGGCTGGCCTCGAACTCACAGATATTTGCCTGACTTTGCCTCCTTGAGTGCTGGGATTAATAAAGGTGTGCTCCACCATGCCCGGCTTGGAACACAAAGTGTTAACTGGAGCCTTTCAGAGTGCTGAAGCCCCAGAAGGGCCTGAGTTCAATACAGAAAGGGTGCTGCTGGTGGAGGGCCTGGGTCTCCAGAATTGCAGTGACCTGCCAGGGCAGCGAGGTCTCTAAGGCTGACCAACCCAGGGCCACGGAAGATAGTTACACATGCCTGCATGAGTGAATGCTACTTCCCAAGCATGTTTCTAGGAGCAGGAAGGAAGGTAGTGAAATGGGGTGCTAAGTTGGGTGACTTTAATGGTATCTGTGAACAGAAGATGAATGCTTAAACGTGGTCTCCCACCTTGGCACATAACCCAGATGTTGGGAGTCAAAACCTTTTCTGTCTCTCTGATGGCAGAGAGTCAAGAGACGGAAATGTCTACATTTCCCTCCCTGAGACATGGCACAGGAGCTGGTAGGTTCCAGGTAGTGATTTTGAACAATGAGTTTCCGCCAGGATCCTTCTACCATGAAGGCTGAGGCCTTCAGTGTGGGTAAGCAGCCCCGAGCTTGACTGGCGGCTCTTCTGCAGTTCTAGGATTCCAGTTTACAGTTCCTCTAAGAATGCCCTCCATAGGGGGTCAGTTAGAGTTTAGCTTCCATGCAGAGAAAGTTCACTTGTCAGGGATAGACTGAAGGATATGGGCGGAAGGGAGGGCCTGCTTGTGGCCCCACCTCCCCTGGCTGCCACTCCAGTTGTGCCTGCAGCTGGGTCAACTGTGTACCACAGACTTAGAGGCTCACAGCTCTGGAAGCTCAGGGCAGGCCTCACTGAGCCAGAGTTGCATAACAGAGGGATCACAGCTTCGTGCAACTCTTGGGTAACCTACTAGCTGGCCTTCCCCACACTGTCTGCCCTCCTGGCTTATGTCCCCTCCCCTCAGTCTGCAGAGCTAGCGATGCAACTTCCCTGAACCCCTTGTTTAAGGTCCCAGCTCCTGGGTGCACAGTTGGAGAAGCTGCTCCTCACCGAAGAGGTGGCTCCTCCCCCGCCCACCACCACATCAGCTTCCTCATCCTTCATCATACTGTGAAATCCTCCTTGTCACCTGGGTTCATGGGTTCCCAGCAGTAGAGTGCTGACTTTGGAAGCTGTTGGTCTACCTCCTCCACGCTGTTTCTTCTGCTCCTGTTTTCTCTTCTGTGAAATGGGGACAGCCAGGTCCCTCCAAGTCTTGGAATGAGGACTAACTTGGGGTGCTTATCACAAACACACATTCTCTCACTTTTCCATTCCCGTGTTAAAATAGCATGACCAAGAAAATTCAAAGAACAGTTTATTCGGGATTATGGTTCCAGAGTATTAGAGCCCATGATGGTGGAGTGACGGCACGTGGCAGAGGCAGGAAGCTCAGAGCTAACATCTTGAACTGCAAGGAGGAAGTGCGGAGTGCACACTGGGGATGTCAGGAAGCTTTGAAACCTCGAGGGCCAGCTTCAGCCATGTATTTCCTCCAGTATGGCCCACCTCCTACATCTAGCCAAACAGTGCCACCAACTAGGAACCGAGTGTTCAAATGCCTGGGACTATGAGAGGGACATTCTCATTCAAACCATCACACATAGGGTTTCAGGCCATGCCTGGACTCAGGAGCTAAGTGAGCATTTGTAAGAATATCCCCAGGAGACAAAGGTGGCACTCTCAAGTCACATCAGAGAGGACCCTACATTCCCATGGCCATGATGGATGCCTGGCCCACTGGTTCTGGGTTAAAAAACAAAACAAAATAAAACACTCACAGCATGCTGTGCTGGGCCACCACAGGGCTGAGTTGTTTCTCCTGAAATAATGAAGTCATTACGATTGCCTTTACTGGTTTTCCACAATTAAGGGTGGGTCTAGAGCAAAGGCTCCTCACTTTCTTTGGCTAAATCAGCCAGACGCATGACTCGCTTCTTAGGCGAGTGGCATGGAGTGCTGAGCAGTGAGTTGGAATGGACTGGTCCCTGCTAGAGGCTGGAGGCAGGAGCTTCTGGCTTCTGCCTTAAACATGACCTCAGCCCCTCCATTGTCATTGTGACCCAAGCTTGAGTGGCCTTGCTGCCACCATGGAGAGAGACACACTTTGTCCCCGAGCCCTGCTCCCAGCCCATCACCAAGAGAAATCTTGCCATAACTAGAGCTTGTGCAGAGAGCTTGGCTTAACTCCACCTTCTGTACCAGTGAGTTGGCCTTCTTCGTCTCCACATGCCCCACCCCTACCCCCAAGGTCGAGATAAAAAGAAGGAGGCCTCTCCACATTTTTGTTATACTAAGAGCCCACACTGGACTTGGGTGCTGGGGAAAGGAAGGTGTTCTAGAAGTTTTCTTGTGCTATGGTCATCTCAGCATATCTGTTTCTGTATGGATGGGCTATCTGTGGGCCAGTGACACTGCTTGGGTCTCCAGCTCCTCCAGGTGGGCAGACATTGGAGATTCCCTTGTGATGTCCAGGATGGGTTCTTCGGCAGGGATTCTGGGGCCAGTGAGAGCACAGTGTGTGGAGTCCTGGGTTACTGTTCCTTGCCAAGTCTGCAGTGGCAGATGTCTTGGGATCAGGTCTTCTGCCCTGAGGGTAGATGCCTGAGGGGTGGTGGGAGCAAGGCAGGAACAAAGCAGGCATAGGGCAGACAGGTTGATAAGAGCCCAACCCTGTCAGGGAAAGCACCAGGGAAGCTCAGGACCTCAACAGCACAGAATGCTAAGCTGAAGTTCTGGGGAGTTCTATCGTGTAAGAATGGTGGATACCACTGCAGTGGGAAGGGGCTCTGGAAAATTTTGCTCTGTCTTAAATATGCACCCCAGATAGGATGCACTTCCTCACAAAGGAAGCCAGCATGGCTGCGCTCCTCAGCACGTGGTAGCACCTTGTGACTTCTTGTAACATCTCAGATAACGCTTTCAAGCAGTCTTTGGGGGCCGAAATTACTGTCGCCCAAACATGAGGGTCTAGAGGACTGTAAAACTGACACATGTTCTGGTATTTTCCCAGAGACTACCTGCTAGGTGACTGCAGCTCTTCCCTTCAGAGCTGCTGTCTCTTGCTTTGTGACATGCCTTTCCTGATGGAATGAGGGTACCAGCTAATCTAGATCTCAGCTGGTCAGACAGGGGCAGAGTCCATGCTTCGGGCTCACCATAAGAACTTCCACAGTGAGCCTGCTGACCCTAGGCAGAGGCCTGGAGATGAAGGAGGCCAGCCTGGATGGGTCAGTCCCAGGTACCTGCAGCCTTGTCGGCAGAGGACTGCTGAAAAAGCTGGGTGCGATGGCTCATGCTGGTCATCCTAGCACTTGGGGGTTCGCATTATAAATAACCCTTCTAGTAAACCTCTTATCCCAAAGGACAATCTGCCTCAGTGTCCTCCTTGAACCTCAGGCTCAAGTACTGACTACCGTACTTAGAAATGGCCTAAGTATGAAATTTCAAGTTATGTGTCTTTAACCATAATTTTTTATAAAAAGGCCACTCAGCATGAAGAGCTTGGTAAATGTTAGCAGTGACTAGGAGGCTAGCAGTGTGGGGTTCCCCATATGCTCTGCTACAAGGAGCTACTGTTTATGAGTAAAGGGGTGGACTGAGCTGCCTGCTCCGCCCACTTCTTAAGGGAGGGGTGCTTGTTCATACTGGTTGGCAGAAGGGGAAGAGAATTATGTCTGAGTTAGAGGTCTTTGGGAAGTGTCAATCCCCTCTCTCCCTGTGGGAAACTGAGGGCTCAAAGAGGCAACACAAGATCACCTTGTAACCTGGCAGTTGATTTAAAAGGTAGACCCTGGCTCCTGACTGCATGCACTTTCTAGTCTACCACAGGCAGACACACATATTTCAATCATGGTTGCTGGAGGCTAGACCCCAGCAGGCATATAAAGATGGCTTTGGGCACTCTGAACACATCTCAAGCCATGCAACCAGCATTCACACACACACACACACACACACACACACACACACGGCAGGTCCTGCCTGTGGGTTTCTTTGACACAATGAAATCAACTCCCACCCTACTTTCTTCTTTTAAAAAATTAAGTCAAATACATTGCTGCGTGGAATCTTTAGTTTGGGGTAGGGTTAATTAAAAGAAAAAAAATACATATTAAAAGGCCAATTTGATTACTGCTGCACATCAGTGAGGCCATGAATAATTGATTGAACATCTATGTTAATTGCTTCCTGAATTCGTGATTTTGCTGCTGAATATCGAAGAGCGATTTTGAAATTAGTAGTGATTTCCTTGCACCTGCATGGCCCAGCCTGGCTTGTCACGGAAAGAATAATGTCCCATGGGGGGTTCAGAAGCCACCTCTGCTCCCTGTCTATATCCCTGACAGCTGGCTTCCTTCCCCCCTTGGCCAGGGTCTCTCCGGATGTTCTGTTAAACTCTCCAGAGCTTACTGGAATACATGCTCCCTTCTTTTACCCACACTCTGGTCTCACAGGTCTGGGTGCCTGGCTCTACACTCCCAAGATCAACACCTGCTACTTCGTGGGTTTCAGTTCATTGTGACATGGCTGGGATGGGTTCCCATCCTAGGCAGACTGTTCCTCTGAGCTCTTCTAGAGCACAAGTCACCTAAACGAATCCATTGAGTCCCTCTGTTCACGTTGTGAGGCTAGCAAAGGTAGCCTCTGCCTGGCCCTTTGCTCAAAGCGACTCCTCCCCAAACAGCTACCAAGAGCCACATTTGCTGGCTCTAATTCTGAACCCTACTGAGGGTCCTTTCTGTGACTTTCAAATGTTTCTTTCCAAGAGCTTTTTGCGTTCTCGCAAGGGGCCTCTTACTGCTCTGCCGTTTCCTGGATGGAGCAGCGCTCTGAGATATTAGCTAATTACCCTGGCATTTAGAACTTATAGTTTGCACCTTGCATGGACTCTGTTTTCTCCCAGCTTCTTTTTTTTGTCTGCTTTGGTCCCCGTGCCCCTCAGACAAGGGCACAGCCGTCTCCTAAGCCTGCATGTCACCTGGCTTGGAACTTTGCAGGATCCTGGCACCACTGGCTGCTAGGCTTCCACTGAATGGTTTGCAGCTCTGCCCTGGGTGGCCCTGGCAGTGACCATGGATGTTTCTTTGGGCCTTTTTAGGGATCTTCTTGATTCTATCCTACCCCCTGCCCAGAGCGCACTGAGTCAGCTTTCCTCATGATGACTTCTCCTGAACTCTCTCCATCTCAATCTACCTGCTTTGAATAGTGCAAAGCTTATGGTTCGTTTAAAAGTAAACAGGAATGAGCAGGAAAAGTAGATCACCAGGGATGAGAGAGGATAGGCCTAGGGGGTGGTCTGAGGAGGAAAGGGGCTCAGGTGGGATTCTCAGGCTCTTCTGGCTCTGGGACTGTAGAGTGGGGAGAGCCAGCTCAGGGTTAGACCATACTCAGTCCTCTCCGCCACAAGCCACCCAGTCTAAAGTCTGGGTCTTGGAAGCACATGTACTGAGTTCTAGACAAGTCTGAGAATGTGATGTCACCCTACCCTGGGGGGGTGGTGCATTATCCCTAACAAGCAGGAGGGCGTATTTTCTGCACATTGTGTTTTCATCTCACAGCTGAAGTGGAGGCTTCACGCAGCCTTACTTCTCCCACACCGCTGGCAGGCCCAAGCCTCAGACCTGGGCCTGTGGGCTGTCTGTGCCCCCAGCTTAAGCCTGGTGGCCACAGCCAGGCCTTAAGCCCAGGTCTGCAGATCGTGTCTAGGCCTCTAGTGGGACCCAAGGCCTTGCACTACTCTCTTAGTGTCAGACAAAGGAGGAATGGCAGGGCAGGGAAATACTCAGCCTAGATTCCTCCCCCAGGTTCCGCCTTCCCAGCTGCTGGTGGTACTAGGCTGAGAAGCCTTTAGGAGATGGGGCCAGGCTGGTGGAAGTGGGTCCCCAAGAGCGCATCTTTGTAGTTACACCCACTCCTGGCCCCACTCCTGTTTCCTCTGCTTCTTTCCCCGCAGCCACGTGACCCAGCTTTGCCTCTTGCTCCTGCCATCGGAGTTATGGCCTCCACTGGAAGCCCCTTGGACTTGATAGCCCCTAAGCCCGTGAGCCCCAAAATACCTTTTCACTTTACATGTGGATGTGTGCTCAGTGTGCACACAGGCGAGCTGTCTTTCTGGCTCCGCCCCCTACTTTGCTGAGTCTTTTTTTTTTTCATTTGTTTATTCTTGTGACAGGATGTAGCCCAGGTTGGCCTCAAAATCACCCTGCAGCCCAGGATGACTTTGAGTTCTCTTCCTCCTGAGTGCCGGGATTACACGTGTGTGTGTGTGTGTGTGCCACCACACCGAGTGAGCTGGTACCTTCTCTCCCTCAGCTTCTTGCAGGCACTGGTCAGGATGACACAAACACGGGCGCTGCTCATATTGGGAGGGAGCCCTGGGAACTGGGCGTCCTGTATGACCACAGGTCAGCAGCAGCCATATCTGCTGGGAGCCTTACTGGAATCTGGGACTCCAGACACTGCTCACAAGGCTGGTGCTTATAGAACAGAGCCCTGTGAGAATCAGATGCATAGAACAGTGGGTGAGGTGGTCAGGATGGCAGAGGGTGTGTGGGTGAAGTAGCAGTCCCACTGTCCTGACACAGAAAGCCCAGGGGCCCTGGACAATAGCCTGCTTCTTTTCTCTGGGTCATAAGTAGGGACAAGGCTCTGAGGGAGGGGGGAGGGGAAAGGGGAGGAGAAGGGAGCTCCTAGTTTAACACCAGGGCAGGGTGGAGAGTAGATCACAGATACTAATTTCTGGTGTCCCCTGTCCCAGCCTAAATCCCCTAGGCACAGCTAAAGAGTCCAGGGCTAGAAAAGCCTGAGGCTGGGCCATAGCCAGGCCTGTGTCCCTAGAATGCTGGTGTCTCTTTACTCCCCTAACCTCAGAACAGCCTGTTTCCCTGTGGAGCTTTCGCAGGCTTGGGCTCTCTGGGAGGGCTGTGGTTGTGCATTGTCTGTGCTGACAGCCCACAAAAGAATAATAGCCTGTCCTGGCAGGCCCAAGGACGTGTGCTGAGGGAAGGGCAGGGCAGACCTGTGAGTCTGGGCCTCCGCTGGGATTACTGAGCCATAGGGGATGGTATTCCGAACTGAGAGCTTCATTCTCAGATGACACTCATGGGGGGGGCGGGGTTCCTTGCATCCTGATCTCTGTGTCCTCCATTGTCCTGACAGTTCCGGGACCCAGAATTCCTAGGTCTGAGCCTATGCTGTCATGAGAAGCTGTGTGATCTAGGGTGAAAGGCATAGCCTCTCTGAGCCTGCAAAATGAACGAATACTATCACACAGCTGTCAGTGTGGCTAAGCTGAAACTGACCCATTGAGATAAACCTTAGGAGGAGACGGAGCTACAAATGGCCCAGGAATCCTGCCGCAAGAAAGAACAAGGAAAAATAGGTCCACACCAAGACTTGCACACAGGAAGGCGTTGGAAAAAAAACCACAGAGTGCTTCCCTGACAGGCGCCTGGGGTATTGCCAACCCCTCCACTTTTGATCAGGCTCCCCTAGGTGATAGGATCTCTGCTTGCTTCCTGTGACCCCAGCACACACAACACAGGACGTGGCACACTGCATTGCTTGGAAAATGTGTGTCACAGGAGGGAGTCGCTGATTCTGTGCAGAATTCAGGGTCATTAAGGGAAGGATGATCTGAAGGATGCTTCTTCTCGGGTCCTTTCCTATAGCATTCTGGCTACCCTCCCCTGGCCCCCATCTTCTCATCCTGAGCTCCGCCCCCATGGCTACACCTCCTCAGCCTCTCTGTCTCTCTCCCTGTCCTTGGTCCACACTCTTTTTCCCTGTTCCCACTTCCCACTCTCATCTCCTTGTTCCCTGTCCCTCTGCTCTTTCTGTCCATGTCCCCCTCTCTCTCCTCTTCTCATCCTCTGCTCCATGTTGTAGGCCAGAAAGGCCAGGCTAAGAACTTTCTCTTTTCTAATCTTTCTTAGCATTTCAAAGACACTAAAACCCCTGGCCACTCCATGGATCACACACAAGGCCTACAGAGCCAGCTGCCCACAGCCTTTCCAGACGAAGTTTGCATGGTCTCAATACATATGCTCTTCACATGTGCTTTTGTGTTCGTGTTTCCAGAGTTCATCTAAAACACTCACCATCCTGACCTTCCACAGGAAAAGCTTCCTGGCTTCTGTCTCACACTGAATGTGAATTGAGACCCCTCCCTACCCTCCTGTGGAGAACCTCACAGGAGTTCTGTAAGTGCCGTTGCACCCATGTCGTGGGTGTGGACGAGGAGGCTCTGAGGTGCTAGGGTTGCCCAATGTCATGTTACCAGCAGCCGGCATCAGGCCTCGTAGCCCAGAGCCAGCTCCAGCTGCAAATGGAAGATGAGCACAGCAGTGCAGCTGGCAGCAGCTATGACACAGGGGACATCTTGTGAGTGGGGTAAATGGGCTCCCTGGCCAGGTGGAATCTGCGGGGTGAGCCCCTGAGAAACAGGGAGATAGCCAGCTGGGTGGGCGGGGACTGGGGAGTTGGGATGATGGTGCCTGGGCATGGGGGCAGGGCAGGAGTGAGAGCCATCTGTGATGGCTGCCCACACTGGGGACTCGGAAACTGCGGGTGGATGCTCTGAAAATGGCGTTTGTGGGTCACAAAAGGCTGCCAATGAAGATGCGCATGGGAGATTCTTTGGAATCAAAAAATTTCCACAAAGGACCAATGCTACATGTTAGGTGGGGGAAATGTGAGCAGGGTTGATTGAACAGGGTCTCGGCTGTGACCAAAATGCCACTAAAACTTCCCTCTAAGGGCTCCAGGCCTCAGAGTTTGGCCAAGCCATTGAACTCTTGGCCCTGGATTTCCCGAACTCTGAAATGGGGAAAGTGCGCAGGGCTGTGTACTGGAAGGGCTTTGATATTTGCAGAACAGGCAAGGACCAATCCTGGGGAGGGGTTCCGCTGGGTAAATACAAACAACCTCAGCAAATATCAGCTCCCAACTTTTTCACCTCGAATGATTCACGCGTTGCTTGGAATTCGCTGGGTGCACGATGTGGTTAATTTAAACACTGCGGCGGCAGGCGAACCTGAACGGCATCTCAATGCGCACAGACCTTATTTTTAACAAGACATACTTTGGCACTTTGCAAGAACATTTAAAAATACCTTCTTCGTTCTGAGGCAGCAGTGTGCCGTCCAGGGGGAGGAATCCTCAGTTTGAGGTCACTGTTTTCCCTGGAACCTGGACTTGGGAGTGTGTTGACCAGAGCTGTTGCAGAAGCTATTGTGAGCTGCCAGAGCCAGGAAGCAGGCAGACTGCAGGTATGGACCCAGAGCCAGGATTGACAGCCAGCACTCTGTCTGGTCCTTTTCAAAGAGGGGTCTCGGGGATGGATTGGGCACCTCTGTCAGCCGCCACACAAGGGTACCTGTTTCTGGCCTGTGCTGTAAACATAGGGGAAGGGTGCTGGAAGTAGGGCCATTTTTCCCAGGGTACATGTCCCAGCAGGGAGACAAGGAACATGAAGATGATTGAGCTAGCTGCATATTCTGAGATCACTGCTCAGTATTTATGCACTCTGCAGAAAAGAATACAAGTGGGACAGAGGGCTGTGCCTTTGAGGTGGACAGAGGAGGAGCAACCCTTGACTTGACGGAGGAATGGGGTACGTGAGACAACCATACAGATTCGGGGAGCATGTTGGGGGTGGGAAGAAGAGGAACTGCAAAATTTTGGAAGGGGGTGGAGCCTGCTGACTTAGGGAAGGGCCTGCGGTGGTGCAGTGTGATGGAGGAAGACCAGGCTGAGATGCAGTAAGAGAAAGACGCAGGGACAGCACCCTAGATGTGATGGCACTATCCGCGCACCATTTCACAGGAATGGTGCTCCCCAGGCTGCTGGAGCTGGAGTCTAGCCCGGGAGCTGTGCTCAGCTTGCAGCAGGTACTTAGTAAGTATTTAATGATTATGTACAAAATGCCCAGCAGTTGCACCTTCTTAGCCGTATCCGGGGACCCTGGCTACTACAGCTGGCACTATAGGGGTGGGTGGAGTCAGGGTCCTCATTCCCAGCACTGCCCCCAAGCAAGCTCACTTCTTCCTAAAGCACCTTCCTTCCTCCCCGTGGCTCTCTTGCATTTACTCTCAAAACCCAGTTGGCTGAACCTTGAGCTGAAGAGAGCACAGTGTGATGATGATACTCAAGGCCCTTGTAGGAGTCTTACTCCTTGCCCCAACATAGCTGGGAGGGTTGCATTTGGGGTCATGCTTCAAGTAGCAGTGGCTGATGGCTGAACATTAAAGAAGACAAAACAAAACAAAACAAAACAAACAAATAAACAAACAAAAAAACCCCTGCCTTCTAATGAAGGGTTTCTCTCAGAACTTCCCACGGCATTTAGCCAGGAGCCTGGTGAGCCCTTGACCTTCCTAGCAATAGATCTAAATGAATCTATAGAAAATCCAGCACCTGTCCCCACCACCCCAAGCCCTACTTTCCAAGGCCCAGTTCAGTTGTTCATGGTGAGAATACTGGCATTGGAGGTGCCCTCTCTACACCCCAAATTTCACTCTGGCATTTGTCATCCCAAGTGGCTGACTCTAAGCGGTGTACCTTCTTGACAGCAGCAATTTAAGCCTGTGCTTTAGTTCGCTCAAGGTGCTTCTTAACACCCACACGATGGGAAAAGAAATGAGGCTCGATTAATAGACAAGGAAAGTGAGGCCTAGGGCACTCTAGGGAGGGGACCACCTGAAGGAAAAAGCATAGAGTTATATGGGACTAGAGGACACTGCACAGGGCATGGACTCAGATCACCAGTAAGGCCTTGCCAGACACAGGCTGGAGACCACAGTGCCACCTTGCCCAAAGACAACCCCACAGGAAGCTCAAGTTTGCCACTGCTGGCTGTATGCCTGCTTCCTGCTAGGCCCTGGGAACACTGTGGCAAGACAGACAGATGTAGCTACTGTCCTCTGCAATGTGAGCAGGTAGTGGCTAGGAAGCCAAAGGACCCAGCCAGGCACTGAGCTCTCAGCGGGGGCTACCGTCTCTAGACACAGGGCATTTGCCGGAAGCTGAGAGTCACATGCTTGGCACTTCCACATCTCTGGTGAGCCTTTTGCATGGCCTTATCTCTCTGTACCCACTCCACGCTGTGACTCCCCCAAAGTGACAGGACTCCTCTCTCTCCACCTTTGCAAATAGCCGCCATTTGCACCCCTACTCAGGAAGTCTCTCATTCTCTACTCCCTCAGCCTCTGCTTCTTAGCTGCCAGTGAGTCTTGGTGTTGTCCCCAAGCAGATTTTTTAATCCAAACTCTAGGAGGCCTAGTTTGCCAATGTCTCCCATTCCCTCGGGCTTGCACACTTGTCTGGCTCTGGCCTGGCCCCCAGTAGAGCCGCTCTCTGGCCAGGAATGCTAATGGCCTGCCTTCAGCATCCTCTTCTGTGTCTTTTCTGCCCCCTTTAATTGCACGACCTGCCTTCCTTCTGTGTCTTGAATGGGCAGCCTCGCTCCTGCTGTAGGGTCTTTATACCTGCTGCTCCCTCGCCCAGAACAAGCCCCATGTATCTCTTCCTCTCGTGTGTCAGAGCTTGGCTGGCCCTGTTCCCACCCCACCTGACGCCATTGTCCCCCACTCACCTTCCAGTCTCTGACCCTCACAGTGCTCCACCATATCTGGTTTTTTTTTTTTTTTTTTTATGTGGGTGCTGGGATCAGAGCTCAGGTATTCATGCTTGCACAAACCCCTTTTTAACCCTCTGAGCCATCTCCCCAACCCTCTTCCATTCTTCTCTCCTCTGCTGCCTCTGTGTCTCTTACCGTTAAATGTCTCCAACTGCCTGGTTCTATACTTGGTGCACCGGCGAGCAACCAGTCAACCCTGGTGAAGTGAGTGCGTACCATATTGTGTACGAGCATGGAGATATTTTCCATGTGCATTTTGGTATCTTCCTGACATTGTTATGATTTGCTTCCCACAGTTTAAGGCTTTCTTATATAATAGCAGGATGTTTACAAGATTTATTTTATTTCGTGGTATATGGGTGCTTGCCTGAATTTATATGTACTATGTGGTGCATACGCCATATGTTGGGGCCCCTGGAACTGGAGTTACAGACCATTGTAAGCTGCCACGTGGGTGCTGAGACTCAAACCCTGGTCCTCAGGAAGAGCAGCCAATGCTCTTAACCATGGAGCCATCTTTCCAGCCCCAGTACAGAGCATTTAAAACAACGCTATTGGCATAATCAGAGAAGACCAGGAGCCGAATCAACCACCACTGTGTGAAGACGGCACCCAGGCCCAACCCCTCCAGACCTCACATATTCACAGATGCAAATGTATCTGTCAATCACTCCTTGGACTATCACTGGTCATGCACTCACTGTCTTCCAGCCACCATGCTTAGCACAGGTTCTTACTGAGACACTAGGCTGGAGTAGATTTCTGGGTCCCTCGCTGTGCCTGAAAACACTTAGGAGTCAATGCTGACAGGTTCAGGGGATGCACCAGTTATGCAAGCCTGAGGCTCTGAGGTTGACCTATAGAACCCATGTGAAAAGAGTCGAGCATGGTGGCACATGCTTGTAGCCCCATTACCAGGGATGTTGGGGGCAGGTGCATCCTTGGGGTTCACTGGCCAGCTAGCCCAGTTAACTTTGTGCGGTCCAGGCCAGGGAGAGAACTTGTCTCTAAAAAAACCAGAATACACGTCAATTGAAAAATGGCATCTGAGGTTTCCTTTGGCTTCCTCACATATATGTACACACACACACACACACACACACACACACACACACACACACAGACACACACACCAGTGTTGAGACTGTACTGCCCAAGACCAGACTCAGGAACAAGATGTTCCCTGAGGTAAGACACACAAATTGGAGGCTCATGAGAAAAAGGGGACCATAAGCTATTTGACATGCAGAGATACTGGTTTGGGTGTGGCTGGCTGGCCTGAGATACTCACCTTAGCATACACAAAGGCTTGCCCACTCATTCTGTGCCCTTCTGTTCTAGGTACCCAAAGCCTATGGCTCCATTCCTTTCCCTTCTGAGTATAGATATTTGAGGAACAAATGCTTCTGGTGTTTCTCCTGCCACACCTAGGGCCTCAGACCTCTGAGAACAGCTGTCTGGCTGGACTCACGACCGTGGCCATGGACGCCGAGGCCCGTGAGCGTCAGCCTCATAAAGAGCATGTATATGTGTCTGCCACTGCATCAAATCCTCCTGTGCTTATTAATCCACGCAGGTGGAAAATGAGATCGCCATCCCCATATTTAGGTAAGTAGATAGAGGCTTTGGGGGCCAGGTCTTAAACTTGGGTCTGAGTTATTTCCAGTGCCATTCTCTTATATACTAATCCTCCCTCCCAGCTATGGTGACCACAGTCAGTTCTTCAGCCATGGCCCTGAAGCTACAAGGCTCATGTACTCTGTCTCCTCCAAGAATCAGGACCGATCAGGACCCTGGAGAGCTCTAAGCAGCTGAATACTGATTGGCTCAGGGACGCTGACCTCAGCACTCTCTGAGCAGGGTTCTCTTCCTTCAGCCGAAGAGCTGGCATCTTCTGCTATCCTGGGCCTTTAGCTGCCTGGCATTGCTAAATAGCTGGGCAGCTTCTTGGAAAAGAGGCGAGCTGGAGACCCTCAAGCTGGGAGGCAGAATGTTGGATACTAATGCAGAAGCTGAGGCACTTAAGAGTGACTTTCTGGGGCTGGAAGGACGGTCAGAGGCTAAGAGAATTGGCAGCTTTTATAGAGGATCCTGGTTCAATTCCCAGCACCCACATGGTGGCTGTCAACTGTAACTCTAGCTTCAGGGGCTCCAGTGCCCTCTTCTGCCCTCTGCAGGTACTGCCTGCACATGGCATGCATGTGTACGCAAAAAAAAAAAAAACCATTTTACTTGTTTATTTATTTGCTTTATGTATATGTGTGCATGTGGATGTATGTTCATGTGGGTGCACATGGTGTGTGTGTGTGTGTGTGTGTGTGTGTGTGTGTTGTATGTAGAGGCCACCTAAAGAGGTGTCATTCTTCAGGAGATATCCACCTTGTTTTCTGAGACAAAGTCTCTTACTGGGATCTGAAGCCCGCCAAGTAGGCTGGGCTGGTTTGCCAGTGAGCCTGAGGGATTCACTTGTCTCTCCCTCTCCGGTGTTGGGATTACAAACATGTGTCCCACACCTGGCTTGCTCCATGGCTCCTGTAGACCAAACTCAGGTCCTCCTACTTGTATGATCAGCACTTTATCAACCTAGTCATCTCCCCAGCGGGCCTGCCTGTCTCCCTCCCTCATTTCCTTCTTCCCTCTCTGCTTCCTTCCCTCTCTTCCTCCCCCCTCCTTTCTAATCATTATCTCTGGGCCTCTATTCCCTGGGTTTGATGAAGGTTCTTATGAGCAGGAGGTGCCTTGGTAGAGAGCTGTCACCAGAGTCACCTGGGCTCATGGCTGACACGGTTTGTCTGAATACACAATGCCTTCCCATGACATTGTCTTGCTCCAACCTCAAAAGACTTTAAGAACAGACAAAGAAAGGGCTCGAGAGGAATAGATGACCCATCCAAGGCACATAGGTAAGGCATCTCAGAGCTAAAACCCCAACCCAGGTTATCCTCACATCAAGTCTCTAAAGTGCATTTGAAGAGACACTGTCACTTTCTATAGGGACCCCATACTTAGTAAAACTGTCTACCTGGTGTGAGGGAATTTTCCTTTGGGAGAAAAAGCATTCAACACAACCATAACGTATCATGTATCCCTATGTCAGTTGTCGGTCTCCAGGACAACAGTCTGCTTAGCAAAATAAGAGCCCATGTCTTCCTAGAGCTGGCGAGGCTCCTTGTAGATAGGCCCTGGTCTAGACTCTGCCTTAGCCCCCTCTGCTGTCCCTTTACAGCACCAATCTCAGGACAAAGTCTGGCAGCTGGGTTTGTTCTTTAAGCTCCTTAGAGTGGGATTATTGTCCCCTCCAGCTCTGCCTCCCACCATCCTGGTCTCTAGGCCCTCCTCAAGGCTCCTGCCACTCCTCAGTGATGTCCTAATCCTTCCTCCCTCCCCTCTTATCTATGGTCTCTTCTCCCCCAGGGAAATCACCCTCCTCATGATGTCCCCGTGCTAAGGAGCTCTGCTCCATGCCTGAACCCCCCTTCAGCCCTCCCATGACAGCTGGGTCTCACTGGGCTGAGGTTTCATGTCTATCCTCCTGGGGATCAGGGATCTGGCATGCTGGTGTCGCCCCTGTGCCCTCAGCACTATCCATTCTGGGGTCCTCCATAGCCAAACATCATCACTCAGGGAGGCTCTGAGCAAGCTCTCAAATCAGAATTAGCATGAAGTTTGTTTGTTCTTCCCTGGTGTTGAGAGTGGAACTCAGGTTTTTGTCGTAAGCTAGACATGCATGGTGCCACTGAGCCATGCCTCCAGTCAGGTCACACTTTAGGTGGAGTCTCTGTCACAAATACTAGAAGAATATTTATCCCACCTTGTCTGGGGACATGATCTTTGACAAGCAAAGGTGAATAAGGAAGATGGAGTCTGTGTCCTCAAGTGATGTATGTCACACATGGGGGACCGGAGGTCTGTTAGAGTCCAGGTAGTTACAGATTATTATTTTAGTCATGTGCACAGTACAGCTTTGGGTGGGAGGAAACATTGTGGATTTTGAAGGGCTTCTCACAGAGGGGAGGTACAGGTATCTCAAAGTCACAGACTCTAGGGCAAGGTGAGACTGGTAAAGAGGGCCTCTGGGTTCCGCACTGCTTAGCTAAGTGGTGTTTGGGTTTGGTACAGGGAAACAGGGAGTGGATGGCAAAGAAGATGGTCTCAGAGAGCAGAGGGGACAAGGCCATGGGGCTCCACAGATGCCTGGCTTGGGAGTAGAGAAGCCATCCCTAGTATGGTTGCCACTTGAGGGTTAGTGAAGCGTCAGGAGAAACATCTCCCTCCTGGCCCCCAGGTGTAACTTCCTGGTCTCTGGGTTCTCTCATGCTCTGCAGGACATAGTCCCTCACTCTCTTCAAGTCAGAGGGCCAGGATAGCACGCTCAGCCCCAGCACTGCAGAGTCAATTAAAATGGAATCAAAGCAGGCACTCCAGATCAAGGGTGAAACAAAAGGCCCTTTCACAGTGGGGACTGGCTCCCTTTCCAGCCTTGCAGAGGATTTATTCTCAAGCCTCTGTGGTTTCAAACTCCCAGGTTGGTCCAGGGCAGATTGGATTCCCCATCAGACAGGTCTGTTGCTGTCCCCTTCCTCCTGACCTGGCCTCAAGAGCTCTGGATATAAGAAACCCCATCTACTTACCCTCTGTGTGAAGACACAGGGTTAGGGTGGGAGCTGAGATAATGATCTGGGGTGACCATAGGGTACAAAGTTAGGTAAGATGCCGTGTACCTGGCTGAGAAGTCCCAGGAGAGAGGTGGGACAGTCATGAAGCTGAGGATCCCAGACCTCCACCCTGCACTCAAGCAGTGCCTCCAGACTCCAGGCCTGCAGAGGCTCAGAGACGCCCTGAAGGAGTTGGTACCAATCCCACAGTGAACCCGTCAATGCAAGTCCCCTCGTGAGTACCATGCCCCCAATGTGCACTAGGAATGGCACTGAGAAACCCCTCGGCTGGGCTGATCTCTAGCCCATGCTCTGATGCTAAGGTTGCACAAAGAACAAGAACTCTGAGAGGAAGCCTGATGGAGGAAGATGGGCCCTGAGAGCTCTGCCTGCCCCCCACCTACTGTGAGACTTTCCCCTCACCCTGTTACCTGGAGGTCACTGCAGCCCTGGCTAACAATGACATTGAACCAGAGGCCTTCAAAATCCTCTCAATAAAATGTCTACTTTGTCCTTCAGAACAAATCTGGCCACTTATCTAGCTTTCCTTTAGGGCCACGGCCCATCGAAGCCCAGTGGGAAGGTCCCCTCACAGGTGAGGAGGGATATTTGCAAGTGGCAGCTGCCCACACAGCTCACAGCAGGACAATCTAGAAGCCCACAGTCAGCTGGGTCTCTGAGCCTGGAGATTGGGGGTGGGGCAGGGGCAGGTGCAGGTGGGAGGAGCCACCCAGCTGCCTCCAGCTACATTCTCCTCTCCTAGAGCAGGGAACTGCCGAATTTCTCCCCAGCTAAGCCTGCTCATGGGCACGTAACTCATTAATATGGGATTAAAGGGATTCCAGGCTCAGGTGCTGCTCCTTAAAGTACCCAGGGCTAACCTGAGGTCAAGTCCTACAGGCAGGCCGAGGGGCACTGGGGTGAAGGAATTCTCTGACACCCCTTCTTTCCCACCACCTCTAAGGGTCTGGGTCTGTCTCCTGCTCCCAGCAAGGGAAGAATCAGAGGCATTCTCAATTCTTGGGTACTGAAGGAGACCTGTTTCAGAATCAAGCTCACTGCTGTCTTCCTCCAGTTCTCTGGGGGAATTACAAGGCTGCTGCTGGCCATGCTTCCAGAATTGGAGCCTAATTCTGCACCAAGGGTGCTGAGAGGTGACTTGGGGGTACTCTCATATTTCTGCAACTGCGTTTACAACTCCCCTCCAACCAGCTTCTTGCTCCTTGGCACATACAGGCCTCACTGAGATACTGACCCATAGTGTGGGAACTGATTCTAGGAGGGGAAGGGGTCTGGGGACAGGTACCTCCGGCACTGACTGGTCTTCCTCTAGAAGCCAGAGGCAGAGCAGGCGGTGGGTGGAGCTGACTCCCAGCATTCTCTTTTTCTCCTTAGCCTTGGTTTTTGCTTCTCTTTGTGATTCACAACATTACACTCTATTAAGAGGCAGCATGAAGAGCTAAAGAGATGCCAGGCATGGAGGCACATGGCAGCACTTGGGAGGCCAAGGCAGGAGGATCACCATGAGCAAGTTTGAGACCAGCCTGGACCTTGCCTCAAAAGACCAACAAACAAGAGCAAATAACAGATCAAACAACAACTAATAGAATTGAGTAACATGGAAAAACCGATGAAAACAAAACACCAGGCTGTGCTGGCAGTGCAGCTCGGGGCAATGCACTGAGCACAGTGTGTGGGGCCCGGGCTTCACCCTCAGGACTGCAGAAATGAAAACACGAATAACTAACTGGGAACCAGTGGGGGAGGTCTGCAGACTCAGCGGCACTTGGGGGAACTGGTGCCTTCTGTGAGTGACTGGCAAGGATGTCACCTAAGTGCTGGTGGCAGAGCGGGGAGGCGCCCCAGCTCACACCCAGCAGATACCACCCCACTACGCTGCTTTCCTCCCGTGCTCTGTAGACTGTAGGGCTGGCCTTCTCCCTGAACTCATCTCCACTGTCCCCACCTCTCAGGTCTCTTTCCCCCACCTCCCTTCAGCTACTTATGCTCTGTTTCAAGCTCAAGGTGTAGAGATCCGCCTCAGTGAGGCCCACCATAAGATACGATGCAAAGAGCTGCACTGGTCAGCCATCAGGGCCATCAGGGTCTCTGCCCTCTTGCTGAGTCACTCTCCACAGTAGCTCCCCTTCTCTGGACCCATATCATTCTTCAGTAATGAAGTGACAGGGGGCTGGGATATAGATCAATCTGTAGAATGATTGCTTAGCATGCACGAAGCCTTGGGGTCGATCCTTGGCACTTTATAGATAGTGCAAGGTAGCATGCCTCTAAAAGCCAGATGTCAGGGGCACCTTGGGCAACATTAGCACAGACTGCTCTTTCTAAGGGAGGAATCCTGGGTTCAAATCCAGTCTCTGCCGCTCTTCAGCTTTCCAAGCCTCAGTTTCCTCTTCCATGAAACTGAGGTTGATGGACCTGCTTCCATAGCGAATGTTGTATGAAAGAGATGTGATTAAACTCCTGGCCCATGTTTAACATGTGTCTTGTGGAGCTCGGAGTACATACTTGCACACACTATTTTCAATATCTTCTCTTCAACTCCTCCCACCTCACATGTGACCATGGTCTTGCGTGTGGAAGAGAGAGGAAGACCAGACTCCTGGGCAAGAGGCTGGTATAGCCACAGCCTGGTTGTGTGGCTGTGGCAAGGGGTTTTACCTGTCTGATCGCCTGTGTGAGTGCTGAATAGGCTGGTAGCAGAGAAGCCAACAGAATTCCACAGAGGGATGGGGACATTTGTTTGCTTTATATAACTGGGGATCCCCACAAAGCTAGCATCTCAGGCCCTCATACTGTAACCCCAACCCTAGGTCTTTCCCAAAGCCAAATGGAAGCCCTGCCACTCTGGGGAAAGGGACAGAGGTGGCTGAGACATGCTAGGCCGGCCAGTCTTAGGCGAGTCTCCTGCCCACCTGTTAGCTTGCCAGGAGCTCTGGCACCTGTTGGGACTCGAGGCCACTCTCACTGAGTGATGCATGACACAGGCCCTATGCTGCCAGACTGCCTGGTTACCACCTGGAGATGCCTGCCACTGGCCATGGTGGCCATGGCCACAACCACTCCTTTACTCTTCGTGCCCTGGCAGTGATGTGGGATGCCATCGTACTGTGGCTGGTGGCTGATGCCAGCGTACTGGTACTGTGGCAAGGACATGTGGATAGGCTAGGGACCTGGATATAGGCAGGTGACAGCCTTATATTGACTTAGCAAGCCTAGGGGTATGCCATGAAGTTCACGAGAATAAGGCACCATGGGGGCTTATTCCAAGATAATTGCCTTTTAGAGGCCATACCAAGCCTCCCCAACTGCACACCCCAACCTGTTTCTCCTCCAAGGTCCCCACTATTCTGGAGGAGCCCCTAACTAGTCAGAGCCCCACTGTCCATTGAGACAGAGAAGGGGCCATTTCAGTTGAATCGTGAAGGATGAGTAGGAGTTTGTTAGTGGGAACAGTAGGAAGCCAAGATGTTGTGGATGTAACATAAAAATACTTGGACATACAGAAGGTGGCAGACTCTTTCATTCCACTCACCACTGACCACCTTGTCATCCTCACTTGCCTGTCCCTTCACCTCTTGACCCTGCTGCTCCAGCCCCTCATGAAGGTGGAATTGCAGGTTTTCTTCTAGGGAGGGGTCCACCCCCTCTGTCTTTATCCCCTTCCATAGCAGTTTCTATGACCCATAGGCTAAGTACACAAGTTAATTGCTGTAAAATCTGCCTGAGTGTCCAGGAGGATCAAGCCCAAACATCTGTTGTCAGAGACCCTTAGTGAGGCCTTGTTGGTCATCCTGAAGCCCGCTTAGGTCTACCCGGCCTGTCTCCAAACACTGCCACCTTCTGTATGTCCAAGTATTTTTATGTTACATCCACAACATCTTGGCTTCCTACTGTTCCCACTAACAAACTCCTACTCATCCTTCATGATTCAACTGAAATGGCCCCTTCTCTGTAAATCTCCAGCGCTCTGAAACCTAACTGGCCTCCAGGCAGACCCTCTTATATCACACTTCCCACACAGCACTACAGTTGTTTTAAGCAGCCATTCTCCTGGCAAGACCAGGGGGCTACTCTGGGCACAGGCTGTGTGCTGATCTTTCTTGAATCCCGTGATACATTGCAGAAAGCCTGGCATTTCTTAGCACCTTAGTACACACCTGGCAAAGAATGAGGGAAGGAACGCAGGGCTTTCAGGGAAGCCCTATAATGGCCTCACCTTGGGCACAAGCCAAGAACAACCTTCCTTCCCCAGAACTCGGGCACCTTGTGTTTGGCTAGAGCCAAGTCCTGGGCTGCTTCGCAGAATCGTCAGGAACAGACAATTTCCCCTTCAGTCCCAACAGCAGGAGCCCTCACCCCTAAGCCTTATCAGCGATTTCTCAGGAAGTCTTAGAGCCTGTGTGGCCTCCAAACCACTCACTTATCCTCCACAGTGTGCCCCAGGTGAGCTCTGCCAGGCCAGTCAACAAACCCTGCCTGCAGCCCCAGCCCAGGGGTCTGCAGGGCCTGGAGCTATGAGCTCTGGCTGCTGGTGGCAGAGGCACTCAGAGCTGCTGCAGATTCTGCGGCCGCCCCCACCTGGGACTGCGGCTGTGGAAGCAGCCAGGAGCCAGCCCTAGATTCATCAGTCAGGCTCCGTCTGCCTCCTGCAGTCTCCGTGGTGGCCAGACTGCCGTGGAGCTTTCCAAGAGCGCGAGGAGGAGAAGCTAATAAAGGCCCTCAAAGAGACCACACATCACCACTAGCCAAAGTGCCGCTGGAGGGGGTGGGATTTGCTGGCAGACCCCAAGGGCAGCTCCTCCACCAAACAGGTCATGGGTTTTGTTTGTTTTTTTTATGGGGTGGCACACACCTCGCCATGACCTTGGTGTCTTCTGGTGGGTGGCTCGGGACCCTAAGAGGCCAGAAGACTCTGTAGCAGCTTTCACTAATTTGCAGGTGACTGGATGTTTAGCCTGACATGAAAGGATCTCATCCTGTGTGATGTCTCAGCTCCCATCACTGGACCACCTCACGGTCTGAACATGGATTATTGGGCTTGCCATGGTTCTTGACAAACTGAGAACTCAGTCAGCTACTCTGACTCAATCTTTCAATATCTACCTTTTCTTTCTAGGACTCTTATACACACACAGTAATGAAAAAAAGGTGTGTTCGCGCGTGTGTGTATACACATGCACGCACACACACACACTATCTATCATGTGTGTACATGTGCGCGTGCATGTGGCTCCACTCGAACGTTAGACACTATTTGTCAATCATGCTCCCTGAGCCTTCAGTCCTGGCACGAGCACTTCCAAAGCCTCCATTCGCTTGGCTCATTTGGGGGCATTTCCAGGACCCCTGGGGTCTTTCCTGTGTTTGATGTCAAGGGATTCCCAAAGTGAGGCAAACATGTTGCTCTGAACACCCGAACCTAATTTCTTCTTTCTGCATGGCCTTGGCATTTGAAGAACTGCCCCTATAGCTCTTAGGTGATGGTGGCAAGAGGGGACCGTGTCTCCGGATGGCTGAGCTCCCCACTTGCAGCCCGCGGCATTGCCAGACTCAGCACAAACTTTGAACCCCTCAAAGCATGTGCACATAGAGGTGGCCGTCTATCGTTCCCTGGTCCTTCTAGATTCTTCTTCTTATCCATTTCTTGACTCCTGATCTGTGACAAAAGCACTATATGTTCACTGTGTGAGGAGAGGAAAAAGGTTGATCATGAACTTCCGGGTACGGCAACTGGCTTGACATGTTCCCCCACTGAGAATGCCCCAGGCCTTGCTCACTCTGAACATTCTGTGGGGCTAGAATTCTTAGCAGGTTTCCTAAAGAAAAGCTAGCTTCAGTACTCCCAAATACCCATTGCCTGGGACCTCATTCTAATATATTTTTTCTTCTTAACTGTCTGTCCTGGCTAGCTTTAATTGTCAACTGTAAGAAGAGAATGTCAACTGGGAAATTGCCTGGACTGGCTGATGGGCATGTCTTGGGGGAGTGTCTTGATTGTTAATGATGTGGGAGGGCCCAGCCCACTGTGGGTGGGATGATGCTCTAGGCAGGTGGTTCTGAGCTAGAAAGCTAGCTGAGCATGAGCCAGCAAGCAAGCCAGTAAGCATTATTCCTCCATGGTTTTAACTTCATGCCCCTGCTTGCGTTCCTGCTCTGACTTCCTATGATCTGGAAGTGTAAGCTAAATAAACCTTTCTTCCCTAAGTTGCTTTTGGTCATACTGTTGTGTCTGTCACAGCTACTAGAACACTCCTTCCCTTCACTGCTCTTTCTATGCTTTCATGATGTAGGAAAAGATTTGAAAAAGAAATAAGGGCTGCTAGGAGGAACCTTGGGCTGTTTTCCCAGTCCCTCTCCAGGCCTTAGCCTTTCCTCTGGGTGGCATGGGAGCCTGGTATCCTGTCCATGTCATATTTGTGTTTGGCCTAGCTGACTGTGTCTCCTTCCAGAAGACACCCTAACCAGTGTCTCAGGACTTGGAACCCATTACCAGTAGGACCACTCTTTGCAGCCACCAGCCTGGCCACAAGAGCACCCCCCTGAATCCTGCTGAGGACACAGTCCCACCAGGTTCCTATTCTCTGTCTGCTTCACCAACCATTCTCACCTTGGTCCCTTTTCCTCTTCTAAAGCTACTCTGCTCAAAGTTACTGTGGCCCCCTCTAGCTATGTCCAGGAGCCACTGCTTGGCCCTTCCATATAGTGCTTGGTTGAAAATCTCCCCAGCTGCCCATTTTCTCCCAACCACTTGCTTTTGGGCAACCCAAGCATGGCCATCAGCTCCTTTCTCTACTCAGATGTATTCAGTCCCAGAGAAGTAGCACCCAGGACATGTTTTTGCATGCTCTTGGTTTGTTCCTGGGCTCTAACTCTTCCATGTACCTGCTCCCCAACCCCCATATGTAATGTCTCACTGAAGTGCAGAAGCTCCCATATCCCCCACCTGTCCCTCTACCACCCCCTGCCAAACTCAGACCCTCCATTTTAGGCCTCTGTGGCTCTTAGAAAATGCCCCAGGCATTCACCCTGCCATCCAGAAAGGAGACAAACTTGTCTCTGTCCCTTAAGGTCCTGAATTTTTGCAAGTGATAAGAATGTCCTTGCTCTCACAAGCCTCATAGGTAATAGGTGGGTTTATGCTGAGTGATGTGAGACTTATGATAGGAACTGAGTATAGAAAGACACACATGGGCAGATGTGAGTTTAGAGTGGGCAGGGAGGGCTGGTCATGGAGTTCCATCTCAGGGCCTGTGCTTTGTGACATCTTAATGCAAACTCAGGACAGGAGAACTCCGGCTCCAGAGTATATCCGTGTGCCAGGACGGGGAGGGGATGGACTTTATGGGTAAGGGCCTGGGCCCTTCCTTCAGAAGACATCTAGAACTCACCCTGTGTGTGGGTCAGTACCTGGGTGGCCTGACTTCTCTCAGATAACTACAACATAGTATGAGGACCCTCCCCTGTGTCTTGTGAGATGTTCTGCCAAATTATCTTGCCAAAAGGGTAGGGGACCCTGAATTAATCCCAAGTGAAGTAGCCTCGGGATTCTCCTTATGAGTAGTACCTGAGTGGAGGAAGTCTCACTGGGAGCTTAATAAATCTTGAACTTGGGGAATCTACATTAGCTCTTGGGAGGCAGTCCTAGAAGGGAAGCACAGGATATCAGTTGGTATCAGAGGACCCCAAGATACACTTGTCCTCCTGGTTCCCTTGTCTCTTATACCATATATCATAGCATGCTTTATCAGCGAGACCTTACAGGAAGCACAAAACATGGCTACTTCCACCTCCCCTGCCCTGGTCCTGCCACCATTCTTCATGGGCTTGTCAGAAACAGCCTGTTTTCTGGCCTCCTACATCCACCCTGGGCCTACAATATATTCTATACACAGCCCTGGGGTGGATGTCTTCCCTAGAGCCCCTGGTAGCCCATCCTGGATCCTCATCATGCTTCATTTTGGTCCCAAAGGCAAGGAACCCCACCTGCACACTCTATATAAAATAATCTCTTCCCCCTTCCTGCCCCCACCATGTACTCTCACTGCCTGCATTCTTCAGGATGGTCCCTGGCATTTGACACATATGAGTTCATTTGCTCATGGCCTGTCTCCCTGCAGTAGAGAGCCTGCTCCATGAGGGTATGGCCAACCAACGGCTGGTGCAACTTGAGACCCCTGCCATAGGAGGAAGCCCACTTCTGACAGGTTGCTGATACTCTGCTACGCTTGCAGACAGGAGCCTAGCAGACTTGCCATCAGAGAGGCTTCACCCTGCAACTGATGGAAATAGATGCAGAGACCCACAATCAAAAGGTGGAGCTTGGGAAATCCTGTGGAAGTGGGGGAAGAAGGGTTATAGGAGCCAGAGGGGTCAAAGACACAACACAAAAAACCCTACAGAATCAACTAGCCTAGACCCACAGGCTCACAGAGACTGAACCACCAAACAGAGAGCATGAATGAGGCTGACCTAGGCCCTCTGCACATATGTAAGAGTTGTGTAGCTTGGTCTTCATGTTGGACTCATAACAGTGGGAGCAGGGGGCTGTCTCTGACTCTGTTGCCTGCCTTTGGGACCCTTTTCCCTAGCTGGGATGCCTCTTCTATCCTCAATAGGAGAAGATGTACCTTGTCTTACTGTAATTTGATATGCCAAAGGCTAGTTGATAACCATGGGAAGCCTCCTACTTTCTGAAGAGAAAGGGAGGAAAAGTGGATGGAGGGGAAGTGTGTGTGTGTGTATGTGTGTGTGTGTGTGTGTGTGTGTGTGTGTGTGTGTGTGTAGGACACACTGCAGTTGACTGTAAAGTAAGTAAATAATTTTAAAAATGTTTCATACCAGAGCCAAATTATCTCAGGCTACTTTTAGTTTCCTTTGAAAGCCTTTCGTTGGCCACACCTCTGTCTGACCTAACAACCTAGTGACTACCAAAATCTTACAATGTATTCCTAGCTGACCATTAGCTTCTACCAATATAAAAAAACTATGATCAGATAACACCAGAAACCTGTAGCAGACATTGCCCTGATTTGCTGTGACACACCTCTGGCCCCCACCAAAGTATTCTGTAAACCCTTTGATTTATGACATTTTTGTTCTATAAGCAATAAAACATAATCATGTAACAACAACAAAAAGCCTGCTCCCTGAGGTCAGGGACCTCCCTGAGGGCCCGTGCTTTCTACACAGCCCTGAGTGTCAAGGTTAGATCAATGCCTTTCCTAGATGAGCTAGCAAAGGTGACTCATAACCTGTTACTCACAAACACAGTAAGAATAACACTTTACTTCCTAACCACTTTCTAATAAAGATTTATTCACAGAGACGCGGAAGGAACCTGGGAAGGCGGTTTCTAGCAGTCTGTGCTAAAGCAGAGAAGGCCTTGTGAGTAGGTGACACACTGAGGCCGTGGCATTGCACCACGCAGGTCGTGCTGGAAAAGCCACCGAGGGGTTCAAGGTGGAATCAGTCAACTACGCCACCCCAAGGGCAGGATCGAAAGGTCGCTATTAACAGGAGGGGTGAGCATGTTTTCTTCAGAAAGTATACAGCCTTAGATATTAGAGCAACAGAGAATGATTAATACAACTGGTCCATTCTTTCTTTCTACCATTGGTTTTATAATCACTTTTGAGTTGGCACGGAGGGGAAAAAAATACTTTTAAGGTCTGGTTTTTAACACTCAGATGCCACTGGAAGTGTTTAACGTCTTTCATATCAGTGTTTCTTACCTCAGAGTGCTTCGGAATTTCGGAAGAGAATGAATTTGTACACAGTGAGTGGATTCACTGCTGCTCTCAGATACCCGTCTCTGGTGACAGGCCTAGTTGGGGATAGTTGGTCATGTTGCTGCCTCTGGTCTTGCTAGGTAGGTCGAGGTCAGCCAGGTGCTAGATTAGCTGGGGGTCCACGTCATATCTCACAAGAGTTTCTCAGAGTGGACAATGAACGGCCTCTCTATCCACACTCACCTCCCTTCCTGCCCTTGCTCCAAACTCAGGGTGGCTTTGCCAAATAAGTGGACACAATCACCTCGACAGGGCACCTCTGCTACGGATGGAATGCTTCCCTTGGTTTATTTGCTGAAGCAAACCCAAGTCTCCTCTCCCCAGAACCGTCCTACATGCGGGAGATCTCTCACCTAAGATGAAATTAAATTAGGTTTTTCTCTTTACTGTGCTTCTGGCTTTGAACTTTGCTCTGTTCCTCAGCTATCCCAGGATGGCAAGTCTCCGGTCATGCTGGGCAGGGCACTCAGTCACATGATCAGTGGGGGAACCGTGACCCTCTGTAGCATGTATGCTGTGCTGCAAACTACGGTGCTCAGTGAGTGGGTGCACTGGTGATTTCTCAGTATTGGTGTTTCCGTCAGGTGAGTCATTCAGGACGGAGGAACCCCATTGTAAATCATCCCATTTAGAGACAGAGGGATATGAATTAAAACAAGGTGGTGAGTGTGGACCCTGAGCCCATACTAGAGGTCCTTATAAGAAGAAAGCCAGACACCAACATCATCAAGAAAGACCCTGGGAAGGGCAGCAGTCCAGGGTCCAGAGAAGGAACTAAACTTGCCATGCCTTGGACTTGGACTCTGACTCCCAGCCTCTGGAATTACAGGAAAATAAAGTCCTTCTGCTTAAGCTGCACCTTCCCTGGCATAGCCCAACATACTCTCACTCCCCAAGCCAGTGCCCTCAGAGTCACAGCTCCAGTAGTGGCATGGAGACCACAGGAATGTACTGGCTTCGGTGTGCGCGGCTTGAGGGATGATAGATGAGTGGTTAGGAGCTCTGGCAGCTCTTCCAGAAGACCCTAGCTCTTTTCCCAGCACCCATAAAGCAGCTTACAACTGTCTGTAACTCCCATTTCAGGGTATCTGATGTCCTCTTCTGGTTTTGCAGGAATTCCACACACATGGTACATATATATGCAGGCAAAATACTCATATACATGAAATAAAATAAATGCATTTAAAAAAAAAGGTTTTGAGAAAAGAAACACTTCAGAAGGCAAAGTATCAGACTAACCATTTACTTCATACGACAAATTGTAAAATGTCCACTGGCTCATATAGGTGGGATAGACACCTGGCTAAACTCTAACTGTTCTGTGAATATGCACATTCTGGACAAATCACCATGTGAAACTGAGGAATTACCCAGAAAGAACAACAAAAACAAAATTAACGAACCCCCTATTCCCCTTGCAAATCTGTACATGGGTTTCTTCAGTTCCCTTTCCTCCCTTCCTCCCTTCCTCCCTTCCTCTCTCTGCCTTCCCCTCTATCCCTCTTCTTTGGCTCTTCTGCCTAACCTCTTGTGTTCTTTCCCATATATTTACAGAAACATCATTTTGGCAAACTGCCTTTTCCCTTAACTCAGAAATATGAAGGTGTTCCCCACATTATTAAAGGTTCTTCTCAAGCAGTTGTCAATGGCTGCCTTTCAGAACCTTCTGCATCTGCAGGTGCTCTGTCAAGGCTGCAATCTGCCCCACTTGGGCATGCACTTGTTTCTATTTTTAACTAATATAAACACCCCCTGATAAACATCCTCCCGAATGCATTTTTGTACACGTCTCAGGCAGCTTCCTCAGGGCGGGCTTCCTGGAAGTGGGATTACTAGTTAGGGATTGCTGACATTATGAAAGAGGAAGTGCTAACGCTTTCTAGTCATTATGGTGTTTTGCAGGGCGAGGGTGTAACTGTTTCCTGGGGTCGGTTTTAAACATTTTCCAAAGATAAAAGGGGAAAGGAAGAGAAACCTGGGTCATCCACACTCATTGTCAGCACAAGAAAATGGCTCCCAATAACTGGCTGAAATGAAGGTGACTTTTAAATAAGAACCCCAAGAAGGGGACAGGAAAGGACAAGAGGTGATAGGACAGAAGGAAAGGGGTGGCCTGGGTGTTTTTCTGGTACTGAGGAGTGGGGCGCCTTCGTAGATGGAAGGGGAGAAGCCTGAGTGTCTGTTATTTGGCTCTGCATGGCTGGAAAGACTCATACAATGCCCTGGGGGCAGAATCCATAGAAGGCTCTCAGACCATCATGGAGCCAGCTCTGCCTTCTTACTCACAAGCATGACAAGGCTCTGGTATGCCAGGCTGGAGGACGGGGGCTGCCGATATCTGTGGAGACTGAGGCCCCTGGTGAGGATTTGGGATGGACCACATGCCCACTTGCCATTTTCTTTCCTGGGTTACAAACACTCAGGACCTCCCTGCCATGAGGACAACTGAGTGACATCTAGAGGCACGTGCACTGATTGGACATGTCACATGGACAAGGCGGGAGGGAAACAACCCCCAGCATACTCCTGGAGAGAAGGGGGTGAAGTTGGGAGGCACTTTCTATCTCCCACACATCTCAGGATGATGATGTGTGGGCCTGGGATCCAGTCTGTGGCCTGGCCTTGGGGCTGTTCATCTGTCTCCTCCTGCCTTGTCCTCAGGTTTCACCCTCTCACGAGAAGAAGACACCAAGTCAGGGGCCCCTTACTTAGATGTATGCCTTATCCTAAGCCTAAGCCTGAGTGCCAAACCAGGTCCTGTCAGTGTCCAGAGAGCAAACAAGACCTGTTCAGGCAACCACCAAATCTCACCTGCCAGAGCTACAGAGTCCAGCTCCACTCTCACCTGCCAGGCTACAGAGCCCAGCTAGCAAGATCCTAGCCCCTGCTGGTGCTGATTTAGTCAGACCATTTCTACAGCAAATGGTCCACTTCATAGACCAGTGCAGACAGCATTTGAAAAGAAACACAAGCCTTGCATATGTCGTTTACATGGATTGTGGCCCATAGAGGCCATTCTTGCCCATTCTGCCATGTCTAAGAGCCATGGATGATTAGATGGAAGTTTCTAGGCTTCTTCCCCATTCTCCACAGTCTGTGCCCCCAGGGGACTGATTTAGGGCCCACAAGTCAGCCAGGCAGCAGGAGAAGGCTGTCCTCCTAATCGAATACCCTCCAACTACCATCCCTTCCCTCTGGTAGGAGAACCAGCTCCACACACACACACACACACACACACCTACCAGGCCAGGCCAAGGAGAAGCAGTTGCATCCCCAAGGCGGCCCCCAGGCATAGGCACTGTGTCTCTAAACCTTCGTAAACAGGTACCTTGGAGCCTCAGATAGATGCCTTTTGAGAGGATAAATGGCCCAGGCTAGCCCACAGAGCTCTCATCTTGCATAGGACAGAGGCAAAAAAAAAAAAAAAAGGGCCAGCCCAGAGCAGCCAGGGCTTTCAGGGACTTTCCTCAACAGGCTCCTAAGTCCTTGTTGAGCATGCTCCATGCACAGTGCTTTGCTTTCTCAAGTTCCCGAACCCCGTTCCTCCCATCCTTGCCTTATAACATCCCATCGATGTGCTGACTTCAGTGTGATAACAATGAGATGAGTCTGATGTAGTGAAAAGATACTAATGCTCTGAATGGCTGATCAGATGGCCACATGCCCACACAAGCACACTGTTCTTTGAGAGGCACTTCCCAGGGCCCCTAGAACTCCAGGCAAAGCTCGGAGAATCAGAAAACCAGCCCAAACTGGAGAATTCACACCCCCTTCTCAGATTACCTCACTCTACACAGGGTCTGGGGAAAGGATCGGGGTATCCAGGTCCCAGGCTACACACACAGGGGTTTGCAGTTCACCATCGATGCCATCATCAGCGCTGGCATGCGCACACAGGTGCAAGCCACTCACACTCACCTGTCTCCTTGCCTGCTGCTAGTCCACACTCTGAGGTTGGTGAACCCTGCAGGAAGACAAAACCAGAAAGGCGAATCAGGGAGCCTGGCAGCCAGGGGTTCGTTCAGGTTTTAATTTTTAAATTTAAATGGAAAAAAGTTAACATTATCTATTTTTGTCTTAGCTAGAGTTTCTGTTATTGTATAACACATCATGACCAAAAGCACCTTGGGCAGGAGAGGGTTTATTTCAGCTCACAACTCTCACCAACTTTATTTCTCTCACAGTGTTATCACTGATGGAAGTCAGGGCAGAAACTCGAGGTACAAATCTGGAGGCAGGAAGTGAGGCAGAGGCCATGGAGAGGTGCCGATAACTGGCTTGTTCCTCACGGCTTGGTTAGCCTGTATGCAGTCCCGGCCCGCCTGCCTGGGGTGGCACCACCCCCAGTGGGCTGGGCCCACCCATATCAATCATTAATCAATAAAACACAAATCTGACGGAGGCATTTTCTCCACTGGAGGTTCCTTTTCCCAGGTGACTCTAGCTTGTGTCGAGTTGAGAAAATAACGAACCAGGGCCATGATGCCTGTGTGTGGGATGGCACGTGCCACTGTGCACAGTTGGAAGTTCGAGGGAGGTGGTTCCCTCCTTTTCTGGGGCGTAGATCTAGCTAGATCTGGCAACTCAGGTTTCAGTTTGGGAGGTGAAGTGTGAGAAGGACCGGTGATATGATGTAGATAGCCTATTCTGGGGGCTGAGGAACTGAGCCAATTGGGGTACTGGGGTCATCATGTCATCCAGAGAGGGCTGAGTAGAGGAGCTACTGGCACAGGTGTAGGCAGGGGGCAGCTTGGCACGCAGCACAGGTTGGGGATTCCCTTCCTGGTGGCCCTGGATGGGATGGGGTGGGAGGAGGGTTCCATAGCGAGGTCCAGGGCACGTGGTGAGGGCATACGTCTGCTGTCACACCAGTGTCAGGTCCCAGGTGATCCCAAGAGAAGGAGCAGACTGTGGAATTTAGAGTCTCTCCACCCATACCCTTACTCTAGTCTTTCTAGAGCTTTCCATTGGCCAGACCTCACAGGAAGACAACAGGGACGGAGTCTGTGAAACAGCTTAGCCAGGACACTTTCAGGCATATGGCAGGGCTAAGAGAGGGCAAGGAGCAGATCCTGATGGGCAAATACCAGACATCTAGCCTTGTGCATCTGTATTCCTGCATCTTTATTTCCTGCTTTCCACAGAGCCCACTCTCTCCACACCCTTCAGATGGCAAGGCAAGTCAGGGGTAACCAAATCCTCTGGTCCCTGAAGCTGGGTTCTACTCTATGACTATGGATCAGCACTGGCCACGGTGGAACTCTTGTCTCTGCTTGGTGGCCTCAGCCTACATCATTGGCTCCGTTCTTCATCCCCACCCCACCCCCCAAAGTCCTGCCCTGCAATCTTCCCTGCTATCTCACTGCCTGTTCCTTGCATGGCACCCCTTCTTGTTCCTCTCAGACCTGAGCCAGCCATCCCTTTCCTGGAAAAGTAACCTGGCCTGGGTTCACAGAGAACTAGGTTCAGAGTCATGGGTTTGTAAGGCCTCTGATGGGTAGGGCAGTCATGGGCTAGAGCAGGCAGTCCATATGTCCTCCTTAGATCTCTTCTGAGCAAAAGACTACCAGAAACCACTTGCCAGGCCTCCAGGACCTAACACCAGAGAAAAGCCAAGTGTTTCCCAAGCCTTGAATTTCACAGCTGGGGAAACTGAGCCCAAGGGTAAAGACTGAAGTGGTCAGAAAGTGCCAGAACCAAGGATTTGTTTGCCTGCAGGCTGTCCCTCCCTCCTGGCTTCAGCCCACTGTGGGCTAACTTTTTTTGTTCCAAAGCCATTGCCCCAGCAAGGCTGTGCTCAACCGCTAGGCTGAGCCCTAGCCTCTCTTGATTCTCAGGTAAATACTGCCGATCTCATAATACAGAGGGGGGAGTCCCAGCGAAGCCGTGGAGAATGTGCAGACAGGGCAGGTTAGCCCTGGGACAACACAGACACAGCCATGGTCAGCAGGCGGCTGGTAGTGCCAAGCCTGTCCTGAATGGGGCGGGGTGGGGTGGGGGAGTCCTCATCTGTGGTACCCAGCTGAGATCCACCCACAGAAGTGCTAACCACAAGATCATTGTGATGCTTCCTGATGCTGGCTCTCTACACACAGGCTGTAGAGATTCATGGGTGCGCTGTGGTAATTCAGTACTGGAATATAACGTGCGTTGGTCTGGTGGGGTCACTGCCATACCCATCAGCTTAGGTATTCATCACTTCTGTGTTAAGAACTCTCACCATTCCCTCTGCTAGTTATATAAAGATATTTACTATGTGTTGCTAGCCAGTCAGCTTTCTCAGTAGCCATTGGGAGATGCTCTTACCCACAGGTACACTGTGCCCGTCAAGATCCTGTATCCCTCCCCCATCCTCCTCAGCGTCTGGTAACTAATATCTTATTCTATTCTGCTGGATTAACTTTTCAAAGCTCAGAACGAACAGCGTTTGTTTCTCTGTGTGTGATTTTTCACTCAACCTAATGTTCTCCTGTTGCATCCATTTTACCATCAATGATGGAAATCTCATACTTTTTTATGGTTGAGTAATATTCTACCCGTATATTCCTTTTCTGATCCTCTCCAAGCAGAAAGGATCAAACTGGCCACTTATCCCACCCACTGCCCTTTCTGGCTTTACTACCAAGGCTTTACTGCAACCCGAGGTCCTGCGCTCATGGGGATAGGAATGTTGTCTCCAGGCTGTAGGCAGCCAGCTCTGGTTTACTGTGTGCCCCATCCCCCACTCCCAGCAAGGACTGGGATGAAAGATTGATGAGTTATCTGCCTTGGCTGGTGAATTTTTCATTATGGAGGAAAGGAGACCCCGTCCCTCAGTCCAGGATGGAAGTTCTTGGGTGTCATCTCAGCTAAGGTTTTATCCTTGCTGACCATGGCTACGAACCTGTAGCCACATTTTTCTCTTTATGAATAATGACAAAGGCTGGGAGGGGAGCTTTCTGTTGGGACCCACTCTCCCACCTTCTAGTATGGAAGATTCTGGAATCACCCAAGGGATGACCTGAGGATGGAGTTAAGTCCCAGGATGGGGAAGCAGGAATGGAGCCAGAGCTTGTCACAGATGTCAGTCAGCTTATACTTTATGCCCCTTTGAACTGCAGGTGAACCCCTATTATCAACCAGATCCCCTTACACTCAGCCAGCTGGCGGGGGGAGAGGAGGAGAGCAGCCTTGGAGAACAGGTGCAGTCCTTGACCCCAGCCCATGGGGTCCAGGCCTCAGGGCAGCAGTGATGCTGCAGAGAAGTAGGGTCCCTGTGGGATCAGCCAGAATATAGGGGAACCAATGTCACAAGTCACCAGAAAGAGAAAACAGGGCAGGGCTGGGAACCTTGCTTCTAAGGGAGCTTCCTTTTCCCGGACACAGGAGCACTGGGGCAGAGGTGGCATTGCTAAATCTGGGAGACTGGCAGACCAGAGGCTGCATGGAAGGTACTGACGGCCTGTGCATGAGATTTAACCCTTTGTGCTCTGCAACAGCTACAAGGGATCCTAGGGGGGTAAGGGAAGAGTGGGGTAAAGGCCAAAGTCACTGAAGAACAATGTGATGCCAATCGGGAGACTTCTTGGAAAGAGGGGTTCTGAGGATACACTGAAAGTATGATCAACCTTTGCAAGTCTACAGGGACTAATCTAAGGGGAACCCTGAGGTCCCCTCTGGGTAGACAGGGAGCTGATGAGGTTCCAGGGTGCAACTTGATTTCTTCTGGGCATTGACCCATATTCACTGGATCTTCAGCAGGACTTTTTCCTCCTCCAGAATTGCTTCAGCCCATATGGGACCCATTTCTTCACATGCTAGTGGCACCCAAGACCCAACCCATATACCTGCAACAGCCAGTTTCCAGGAGCCCTGGGTCCTCATCTCAGGGCTGCCCTCTGCTTCTGGTAGGATGCTGGGAAAATGGCAGCCTATCTCTGGCTTGAGTGTCCCTGCTTGTGGTCTGAGGTTTGGTCTACATACATGTCTCCAGAATGAGCTCTGGGGAACACTAGTCTTTAGCACTCTCTAAATCTGATGTCACAAGTAGAAGCATGCGATGAACTGTCTCATACTGGGCACCTGAGCCCCTTTTGTTAATTTCACAAGAGAACAAATACTTCAAAGCTCTGACAAGTCCTGTCTGATAGATGCCAACTTTGGTTGGCCCAACCGAGCCTTTCTCATCCCTACTTGATCTCAAGATCTCTTCTGGAGTCTCCTAGCATTCCACAGGGCACTCCAAGGAGAGGCGGCTCCACTGATGTCTCAGGCACCTTGCCCACTCTGCCAATAAGAATCCAGGGTGTGGAATTTCACCCTCTCTGGGTAACCTCTTCACAATGTCCCTGTTTCATTTCTGGCTAAGATGTGTGAATGCCCCCTCCTGGCTCCCATTCTTTCCACTCCCCCAAAATCTCTGCATTGCCCTGGCAGGTATGTTTTCTCTATAGCAGCAGGCCATGTGCTCCTGAGGAGGAACTACTGGGGGATGATACTTCAACATGATTAGAACATGTGACTAGGGCCTCAGTGGCCTTGGTGGCTGCTACACTCTAGACAGCTCACAGTGCTCTCCCAGCCTTGAGAGTCTAACATCAACCCTGATTGGATAGAAGGATGGAGGATGAACTGAGATGTGTGCCATGCTGTAGCTGTTCAGCTCTGGCCTGTCTGCCCCACCTTCCCTAGCTGGGTAAGAGACAGGGCAGGGACAACCCTCCTCTTGGCTGGCTCCTGGCAGGAGCCAAGGCCACAGGAGAAAGTGGGCCCCTTTGTGTCTGAACAGAGCTGTGGCAGCTCTCAGATCCCAAATACCCTTCTGAAATCTGAGTCCATCATGGGGCTTTTTTTTTTTTTTTTTTCAGATAAGAGACAAAATTGATACTACCTCTGCTGCTCTAGAGAAGGGCGAGGGGACATGCAGCATGCCGCCCAGCCCAGGCCTGAGGCTTCTGGTTTCTCAGACATGTGTTCCTAGAGGAGGAAGGGTCTGCCTGGGTCGCTGGGCAGAGGCATGGCTAAGCAAGACATCCCTTTCTGCTTAGACTTGGCCGTACCATGAGGCATTCAGAAGGCAACATCTGGGAGCCTGATACTTTCACAGGCTTTGGGGACTACAGGTGTCACGGCCAGGGTCAAAGTCTTTGGGAAGGAGGGCTACACCTGATACCCCACAAGGCTTTGGTTCCGTTTTCTGTATTGGCTTTCCTCGGAGGTCAGGGCCTGATGCACACCCACCAGGTTGGGTTACAGAATCCATTCCACTTTCTGACCATAGCCTCCTGGAGGTCTCAGTGGGGCCAGATCAAGTGTATCCACAGGGCTCAGAAGACAGTAGCTGGGAAGGTTATCAGGGCTCCCTCTAAGGTAGGAGTGTCCCCATGTCACTAGGGACCTTCAGTGATGACCCATCTCCACTGTCCCCTAGTGGCAGGTGGTGTAGTACAGGAACTTAAGAAGAAGGGGTCATGACGCTTGGTGTGGGTGGTTGACCTACTGGCCAGCTCCTTGGGGATCACTCTGAAGCAGGGAATGTAGCCTCCTACAGACAGGAAGTGCTGTCCAACCAGAACTAAAGAACCACTAGCTGCCAGCCTCCTTCAATTGTTTGTTTTTGAGTCAGAGCCTCATATAGCCTAGGCTGGCCTCCAATTCACTTTGCAGCCAAGTAACTTTTAACTCTGATCCTCCTGCCTCCACCTCCAAAATTCTGGAATTACAGGCTCTTCTTCATATTTCTTAATTGCTATTTTCTATTTATGATGGCTGCTTTGTCCATTTATGGTAGCAATGAGGTTTCATTCTAAACTAAGATTATTTTGGTAACAATAACAACAAACTAAGCTTATCTTAATAAAGCCAGGCAGGAGTTTTAGTGTAGGCACTCTGATTGGCAGCAATACAGGGAGGGCTGTGAAGGACTGGGCTCTAGGAATCTAGAGATTCCACAGATCACACAGGTACACTAAAATGCCCATAGAGGAGTCAGGACTCAAGAGTAGCCAGTGTTCAATTTGCAGCAAAAGCTAGGCCAAAGCTCTCAAGGGTGGTGACTGCACATTTCTTCTGTTTGGTTGTCTCTTTGTCAGGCCAACAGCAGACCCTTATGTTAGTCAACCATCTCAACAGAGGGGAAATGCAGCTCTGGTCCTTTGCTGCCAAGGCCCTGCAAGCTCTGAGGGGTCTGCAAATGATCCTGCTCATCTCACAGAGTCAGCACTCAGCGAAAACCACAAAAGGGCATGGCTGAATACCTGAATTGAAGACAGATATATGACAGAGAGAAAAGGGGGCAGGTGGGTGGATGGATGGATGGATGGATAGAGGGCTGAGTGGGGGGAGACAGACAGGGAAAGAGATAGATGGGTAGATGAGTAGATGGACGGAGAAAGAAGGGAGGAATGAGTGGCTGGATAGGTGAATGAGGGAATATATGAATGGACAGATCATGAATGGATGAGTGGCTGAAAGGATGGATGGATGGACAGATGATGGATGGATAGATGGGTGGAAGGATGGATAGATAGATAAATGGATGGATGACTAAATGAATAAGTAGATGGGTGAATGAGTGGATGTATGGATGGATGAATGAATGGATGGATGGATGGATGGATGGACAGACTATGGATGAGAGTGGATGGGAGGATTGACAGGTGATAGATGGATGATTAGATTGGAAGAATGGAAGGTAGATGAAGACAGATGGAGAGATAAGGCGATGGACAGATGATAAATAGGTGAGTGGATACACGTGTGAATAACAACAACATTTCTGGTTACTTAAGATCACTTGCCCTACTTCACCTCACCATGTATGTTTCCATTCTGTACAGAACCCTTGAACAAAGCTCTCTGAGACCAGATAATTTGTGATGACATTTCTGATTCCTTGGCAGACAGGCAGACATAGCATCTTCTCCTACCTCATTCACTAGGGAGCCATGAGCCCACGACCTTGATTTTTTTCATTTTGATACCCATTCTGTGACCCAGTGATGGACCTCAGTTTCCCCATGTGTAACATAGGAGAGTGGGCCAATATATCTCACTCTCAGTGTTGCAGGGATGTTGGGCCAGTAGACTGGCTGCTCTATGTGGAGAGTCCCTTCTGTAGGGGTGTGGAAAGGCCCTGGAGATGGCCCAGCCTGGGCTTCTGCTTCCTCTGCTTTTGGACCCAGTACTTATAAAGGGAAAGAGGCAGGGAGATGGATGAAGCCAGATGTTTGGATCCTTGTGACACCACCGTCCGCTTACTGTAAACAGCAGTGTGGAGGTGACAGACAAACAGAATGAAAATACAAGTCAGAGGCAGCAGGGAGGTGCCCAGAGCCCAGGCGCTGGGTCAGTCAAGTCAGGGTTCTAGTTCAGCCCCAACTATTGCTGGCTCTGTGTTCTGACTGTTCCTCCAAGCTCGTAGCTTCCAACAGACAAAGCTCCGCTTTTATGACAACCTCCAAGGTTATGACAGGGCCAGTAGATCTTTCCTGTCTAAAAACTGCACAGGAGGGCTCATTAGGATTCTCCTCGGGGTAGAGCAGGGGCAAATGTCTTCTGACTTGTGAAGTGTTTGCTGACAGCCTCCACTATGCTGAGCCCACCTCATGCTCTAGGGACACAGTGGTATTACATGGCCCCAGAGTCTGACCTTACCGAGGTCACCAGACATAGGTTACATAAGGAGGAGGCAAAGTAGGAGCTACATTTTGGGTCCTTTTTTTGTGGGGCTGGTAACAGAAGGGAAGTGACAAAGTATGGCTCAAGTATGGACAGGTGGAGCAGGAAAAGGTGCTGAGGAAAGATGAGTGGGTGTGGAGCCAGGGTCAGTCCTGTCACGTGCAAAGGCTTGGGGTAGCCTTGGGGTAGCCATAGAGTATATTAGAGGACTTGAGTAGTTAGAGCCAAAAATGAGGGATCATGGGGGAATCTGTCAAGAATAGAGATGTGAGCAGGAACCTTCACCCAGGACTGCACAGGGTGGGCCTTGGGCTCTATCCTGAAAAAGATGGGGAGCCACGGTAGGGAGGAAGGTAGAAAAGGGGGATCCTGGCTTTAGCAGCATGGGTGAGAGTGGACAGAGAAAAACAATGTGAGGTGACCGTGCCGCTGGACAACAGGATGTATTGCTGGCCACAGAAGGACAGCAGTTAGGACTGACTGTCACCAGGTGGCTATTCTGAAGAAGTGAGGCCTGGAAGCCATCTAGTACCCACCCTAGGCCTAAGCCTAAAGCGCCTCTGTCACCTCTCTGTAACCTTCGTGGCAGCTGAGGAGGGTCTATTCATGGAACAAGATGATGACATTGACAGTGCTGGGAAAAGACTTGATAGGCTGCCTCCTCCCTTCATGGCCCTTGTGAAAGTATTCTCGGTAACTGTCAAAATGTGAAAATCACAACTGCACTCTTTTCTGATACTACACACCCCAACCAGGGTCTCATGTAGCCAGGGCTGGCTTCAAACTCACCATGTAATAGAGATTGGCCTTAAACTCCTAATCCTCCTGTCTCCATCTCCCAAGTGCTGAGATGATAGGTATACATAGCTCGCCTAATTCCTTTTAGAAACACAAACATATTTAAGGCCAGCCTGGTCTACAATCGAGCATTTCAGGCCAGCCAGAGCTGCAGTGTGTTGGCATATTTTTTAAAAATCTATTTTATTGGATTCTTATACCCCTGCCTCCATTCCAACTCTTAATCCACCCTAATCTCTCTCAAACTCTTAACACTAGGTAGGAGAGAAAGGAGGTTAGAAGGGAAAGAAGGTGTAGACCTCTATAAGGCTACTTTCTCCTGATTAGGAATGTAGAGTTCCGTGAGGCAAGTTAGATTCTCCAGCAGTTCAACAAGCTAGCAAATCAGCAAACTGGCAAAACAGCAATCCAGCAATAGCAAACACAACAGGAAACAGTAGTAGGACAAACCAGCAGCAGAGGATGTAGCAGCATGGGGAGCAGACGCTGCCACAGGGCCTCTTGGGGTCCCCCACCCCCATTTATACCCTCACCAGAGTACCCAGAATTAGACTATCTGCAGCTGGCAAAGATCACACCCCTGATAGTCCAGGAGGCAAATCATAATCAATGGCTCTTATCCATTGAAGCAGCCTCTTATCCCACACCTGGGATTAAAACAAAAACATACTCACACAACATAACTACTTTTTTTTTTTTTTAAGAAACCAAAACTCTCACTACAGTTGAGTGAAGCCCCCATCACAAAAACAAAAGAAAAAGCAACCAAACCGAAACAACAGAACAGTAACCATAGAAACTCTCCTGCTACTCTGAGTTCTCTGCTTCAAGGAAGCTCTAGCCTCTGAAGTCACTGGGAACAGAAGTTGAGAGCTTGGGACCATTGTTCTCAGGAAAACACAGGGTTAGGCCCCTTAAATGCCACTGAAGAGAACGTTATCTCACACCCTTTGCTGTTTAAATGCCTGTTATTTTCTGGTGACGTTGGTCCTCAAGTCCTGGCGCTTTTGAGAGCTGGTGAAACCTTTAGGAGCTGGAGTCAGGTGAAGGAAAACCTGGAAGGGGGTATTGGGTTCCTGGCTCATCCTTACCATCTCTTTTATGGTTTACCTGCTATGAGCTAAACAGTCCTCTTCTGTCCCTTGCCCCCTTTCTCTCCCACCATGATGGTGAGCTACCATGGGCATAAAGCAGTCAGTCACTGAAGCCTCTGAAGCTATGATCTAAAGCAAACCTGGTTTTGTTTTGTTGGTTTTTGAGACAGGGTTCCTTATGTAGCCCTGGCTGGCCTGGAATTCATTATGTGGGCCAGACTAGCCTTGAACTCACAGATCTCTATCTGCCTCTGCCTGCCCAGTGCTGGGAATATAACATTGTGCTACCACACTCAGCCAAAACTTTGTGAATCTCTTTTTATCTCCTCAATTTTTATTTGTGTGGATGGGCACTGTGCACATGAGTGCAGTACTCCTGGAGGCCAGAAGAGGGTGCCAGACCCCCTGAATCTGGAGTTACAGGAGGTTCTGAGCTACACAGTGTAGGTGCTGAGGGCCAAACTCAGGTCTTCTGCAAGAGCAGTGAGCACTCTTAACTGTTGAGCCATCTCTTCCATTTAAAGTAAACCCATTGTGGTTGTTTCATTTCTGTTGCCATGATAAACTGCCATGACCAAAACAACTTAAGGAAGAGTTAATTTTGCTTTATAGTTCCAGTGGTCTAGATGTCCACGATCATGAGTAAGACATGGAGGCAGGAGCAGGAAGCTGAGAACTCACATCTCGACCACACACAGGAAGCCCAGAGCTCAAACTGGAAGTGGGACAAGGCTATAGACTCAAAGCCTTCTCAGGGTGGTTTCCCTCCTAAAACTTCTGTCACCTCTCCAAAAGTGTACCACCAACCAGGGACCAAGTGTTCAAACACATAAGCCTATCAGGGACCCTTTTCATTCAATATAAATGTCGCAGACATTTTATTGCAGGCATAGCGAACGTATTCATTGGAACTGAACTCACAGCAGCAAGCACTTGTAACATCTGCATGAACACAGCCCACCGACCCCACACCTTTTCTGTTTCCTTGAGCCACTGAACCCAGCACTCTCAGGATTTTGGGTGGGAGCCATCGTCAACAGCCATACCCCTGTCATGAAGCACAGGACGAGAAAACTGGGGCCTTGGGTAGACCCTCAGAAGCACACTTGTTCACAGCATGAGAGCTGACCCCGGAAGGCAGAGTGGGACCCTGTTCAGCTTCAGGCTGGGGGATGGGGTGATGGCTCCAGAACCCCCAGAAGTGTCTTGGGTCCTCCTGCTTGTCAGGTGACACATTTTCCACTCTGCCTGTATCCTCAGGTAGTCGGGAGAGCACCATGCCACTGCCCTGGGATGGCAAACCACACACATCAGGAGGGTGAGTTTGCAAATTCAGATTCTGGGAAGCCTGGGTGACTGTCCTAGCAGGCATGTGCAGACACGGCCCCTCTTCCCGTGGGCTTCCATGGGGCACATAGAGTTCAGGGATGGGTTCGTTACAGATGTTCTGTGAGTGTCTTAAAAGCCTATAGGACACCCCGCCCACGCCACCCTGTACATCATGTCACCTTCCCAGTCCCTTCCCTACGTTATTTTCAGAGAGTTGGTTGCAAGTCGAGAACCCCTACATCTCAGAAGTGGTCAAGCAGGGATAGGACCCAAGACACTTCCGGGGCTTCTGGAGCCCCCCCACCCCCACCCCAGCCTTATCTGGACAAACTCTAAAAGCTGTTACCACGCACATCAACTTTCTTCAAGCTCTGTTTATTTTCCACCTCCTGCCAAGCAGGCAGCTCAGCTCCCGAACTTTATTAATCCCTGGCTCCGATTCATTGAAACAAAATGTTGCCAAGCAGCAATCCTTGTTACAACCCACATGGGTGGGGGCGGGATGCAGGGGCAGAGGGTGCTCAGCTCAGCGCCTCACTGTAAACATACCCACGTCAGCTTGCCAATGCAGGCTGGGCCAGAGGGAATGCCATCGGATGCCATCAGGTGCCCAGAGAGACCCCACCCCAGGGACAGAGCAGGAATCCTCACAGCTGCATGTGAGGGGCTCTGCTGTGCGCTGGTTTGAGCCAGTCTCTTGAATGTTCATTGGCAGCACTTGAGGGCCTTAATGGTAAAGGCTTCTCAAGCCTGACTATTGAACTTCCAAGGCTGGGTTTCCTCAGCTCAGGGTCCATTACTGCTGTGAAGACTGTGTAGTTTGTTTAGAACTAAAAAGCAGGGCTACCCTTCGTGTCTTCGCCGTTGATTGGCAGGTGGGAGGTCAGCCCACTGCAGAGGTGAAGGAAAGCCGGCTGCGATTGGATCTATGCCTTCCTCACCTCCTCTTCCTCTGAGCGCCTGAGTTCCAAACGGAACTGGTGCTTCAGAGTAAATGGAGCAGAAAAGCATGGCAAAGGTGGTTCTGAGCAGAGACAGGTCCCGGCTTGCTTTGCAGCAAGCTACATGTCTGGTGGGGGTGGCAAGGAACCTCACCCCCACCCCTGCCTCCTCCGTCCCTCAGCTTCCTCAAATGGCTTTCCAGCTCAGGGTGGTAGCAGGGATCAGAGTCTATATCTGCCAACTGCTTAGCAGGGGGCCTGGCTCCTGCTGGGCACTGCTTTGTGTTCCTTCAAAGAGTTAAAGCAGGAATCCAGCATCACGTGGTATTTGTAGAACCCAGCATCACATGGTATTTGTAGAACCCGGGGTGCTATTCTGTTCTTTCTGTTCCTTGACTGGCTGAGCTACTCTCTGATCTGTTGTCATTAACTTTATTATGAACAATCCAGCAGCAGGTAGATACAGACTATAGGTTTTCATTATCAGCCCATTTCGCTGATGAGGACTCTCAAGGACTCTTAAGAGCTTGAAGGGATCTGTCCCAGGTTACACAGCCAGCAAGAAGGAGAGCCAGGATGCACATCCTGCTCTGCCCAAGGCTAAGAGCTCTTCACTCCTCTGCAACCTGTCTAATCATCAGTACCTCAGCACCTCCCACTTAGGGAAGGTCCTGGAGATCCAGGCTTTGGAAAAGGTAGACACTAAGGAAGGCTGCTGTGGGCACAGAGAGGACCTAAGGCTCAGGTGGCCCCGCAAACAGGTGAGTCTGAGCTGGGGGTACCATGCATGGCATGCTCTGCCACCTCCAGAAGGTGTCATGGGTACCTCTTCCTGCTTAGCAAGGAGCTGAAACTGCACAGGGGACACAGCCAGGAGTGTTTTGCCCTCAGTGTCTGGAAAGTGCTGAAACAATAATATCCTATATATGTGTAAGTGTTTTACCTACCATGTATGTGCCTGGTGTCCATAGAGGTCAAAAGAGGGCATCCCTTATAACTGGAGTTCTAGGCCACTATGAGCAGCCACATGGGTGCTGGGAACTGAACCCAGGTCCTATGGAAGAGCTGTCAGTGCTCTTAACCACTGAGCTATTTTGCTACCTTCTTCTAGTTTCCTTTCTGACAGATGAATGGTCAGGAAGACTCTCATACCAGGAGGAATGCCCTATGATTCTGTCATAAGAAGAGAGGGAACCCAGAGCTGAATGAGCCGGGAGGACTGGGCTGAGCCAGCAGCAGACAGGTGCCAGGCCTGGGATGGCCTCTATCTGCTCAGAAGCTTCTGGAAGATCTCTGTACCTCAGGGGCAGTAGGCGGGCCCCACGGTGCAATCTCCTGTGCACACATTTTTGTTTTTGTTAGCCTGGAGGGTTTTGAATCTATAAAAAAATCGCAGAAAACTGCAGATTTCTGTATTTTCTTAAAGACAGGGATGCCTGGCCCTTGCAGCCCACATCTTCATGGGTCAGACACAGACTGGCACCGAGAGTGGCTGGTCTCCTAGAGGGGCTACAGCCTCCACTACTCCCCTTAGTCACATATGTCACCAATCTGGGCTGCATTTGCTCCTGGGGCAGGTCTCTATACTCTGAGGTGCTGAAGGGCTCACTGCACATTTTCTCTTTCCCTGCTTGGAAGCTCAGCTGGAACAGAGGCCCACCCTTGTTCGCCCTGGTACCTAGGCCTGGCATGTGGCATATTTATAACCCCCCCCTTTTTTTTTTTTTTTAGGTATAGCCCAGGCTGGCCTCGAACTTGCTGGGTTGACCTTGCGCTTCCTGCCTCTCCTGACTCTGATTTTGAGCACTGGGCAGGCAGGTACACAATACCCTCATCTCCTCTGTTCCACCTCCATTTTCTGCTTTTATTTCTTGTGTGCTCACTGAGCACTCTCCTGATGGGCTGGGCTATAAGCTGTTGAAGAGCTGCTCCAACACAAAGTCAACCGATTCAGTGTGTGACATCAGCACAGGATAAGGGGCCAGGCTATCTAGATTTGGGTTCTGGCCTATCATAGAGGAATGTGGGGCACCAACTAGCCCTCCTGCCCTAGGTCTTCCTCAGCTTTCATGTGTGGAGAGAGGATTAAATCAGTTGTGTGGGGCCCTGCAAGCGATCCAATAACCCTGCCCTATATGGGCTTCACTGAGCAGGTCCTGGCTCGGTCTCCAGTGTCACTGGGTCCCTGTGTTGTGACAGCTTGGTAGGTTCCCTGCTTACCTTCATTGTCCTACAGTACCCTCTTCCTCTGTGCTGAGTGGTGGGGATAGGGTGGGGTATCTGAGGGCCATGGCATGCAGGGTCACCCTGTGACTCTTGACCACAATCCAAGGGTCAGAACTGCAAAATGTCACCAAAGGGGCTAGCCTGGACCAATGACTCCTAGCAAGTGGAACTGTTGCTCACTTTCTCACTGTGTGACCTTGGATGAGTGGCTTAACCTCTCTGAGCTTCTGTTTCCTCAGCTCTGAAACAGAAATGCTCACAGCTGCCTTCCAGGACCACCAGGGGACTGATCACACACTGATGTTATCCCACTGCCGCAGGCTTCCAGGCCAGGCTGCAGCCACCGATGACTGCAGCCATGAATCCCTCTGGACTCGATGACCAATTTCTCTTACCCAGGTCTCATCCTGCTGAAATCATGCTATGAACAGTCCCTCTCCAAAGTCAATGAGCCCTCATTTGTAAACAAACACGAGCCAGGGAGTCACTATCAGTGTGGCAGGAATTTGTTCAAAATCAGGTACATTCTTCTCTGATGGTAAGATGTAGGGATAAGAGAGTTTTGTTGTTCTTTTGCTTTTTTTTTTTTTCCTTCTTATTCATTGCTGGGGTATGAATCCAGGGCCTAACACGTGCCATAAAAGACACTCTATCACTGACGAACAGCCCTACTCCATGATTACATTATATTTTGAAAGATCTCCCTAAGTTTTCCAGGCCTTGAACTTGCTCTGTAACTCAGGAAACATTTGACCTTACAATCCTGCCTCAGCCTCTTGAGTCACTGAGTCTGAAGGGCTTCTGCCACAGGCAAATTTGTCTCCCCCACAATGTGCAGGTGTAACTCTGTGACAGCAGATACAGTGTTCTTGAGTGTCACTCAAGGCCACTGTCCTGGTCTGGGCAGGGATGTTCTTCGCTGGCTCATGTGTTCAAGACTCAGACCCCAGATGTCGGGATTCAGAGGGTTCTGCCCTGATCAGTGGATTAAGATTAAGCCACTGCCAGAGCCATAATCCAATAGCATTCCTGGGAAACACAGAATGTATTGAGGGGCTTGGTTTGAGGAAATAGGACAGTGGCGGGCATTGTGGGAACTTTATCTGTCTGGACTCTTCTCTATATGCTCTCTCTGCTTTCTGGCCACCACGAGGTGAGCAGCTGTGTTCAATGACACCCTCTCTGCTATGTGACACCATTTCATAGGCCCACTGCAATGGAGCCAGATGGAGACCTCTGAAACGGGAGCCGAAACAAAGCTTTCCTTCTTCCAAAGGAGCTCCCTCAGGGTAGGAATGTTGGCTCAGCACTCAGGAGTGCTGTTTCTGTAGAGGACCTGCGTTTGGTTCCCAGCACCCATTTCTAGTGGCACAAAACTACCTGTAATTCTAGTCCAGAGGATCCTCGGCTTCTGGCCTTCGTGGGCACCTGCACTCTTGTGTACACACCACAATAAAGATGCATAATAAAGATTATAAAAACAAATCTTTATTTTTTAAAAAGATGCTCCCTCAGGCATTTTGCCATGGTGATAAGAAGCTATCCCACATAGCCACTGCGGCCGCATGACCAGTTTCCAGGCAAGTCTTCACTGGTTGGCGGTGGCTGCCCAGGGAGACATCGACTCCCATGCTACCTGTCACAGCATAGCATCTCAAGGGGCTCCCACCCACCTCAGCCTGAGTGTCATCTGAGAGGTGGCCAACAAACTCTTGCCTTCAAAACATGGCGCTCAAGGCCTCTTACAGGCATCCCAAACCATCTACGACACACTTGGGAGAGCAATCTTCCTGGTACCAAGACAAGGACAGGATCTTCCCTAGCCTAATGGGTACATAGTTCTTGGGGCGGGGGGCACTGGACAGGAAACCTTTCCCCCAAGCTGGGAGCCCGGTATAGGGCCATCACTACTTCTTCCGCATGGTGACTTGTTTCCTCCAAAGAAGAGGAGAATACAGAGGCTCCCTGTACCCTGATAGTATGCCTTATTGTCAGTTGGCAGGTCTCCAGCCTATGCCTCTGTCCACTGCTGGCATGCCAGCCTCTCTAGTGGGTTAGGAAAGTGGGAGTGAGGGGACAGATTAGTACAGAAGCCCTACCCCATGTGAACCGGAGGCTCTGTGTGCTGAGGGTCAGAGTCTTTTGGGGAACATTAGCAAGGCTAACATTAGCAAGGCTAATGTTGTATACAGCTAGCTCTATGCTCCATCATGTTGGTTTGGGGCCTTGCAGTGGAAGTCCCCTTGCAGAGGGGACTGGTCCTGTCTGAGGGAATACAGTCTTTTTTGCAGCACGCAAGGGTCTCAGAGTTGATGCCCTTGTGACTTTTGAAGGCAGCAGGAGCTGGGTAGATGGCTGGAATGATGGGTCCTGTGGTCCAGGTTGTAGGAAGTGGTCAGTGGGGACCATGAGGGCATGGGAAGTACCTGGTCAGCCTAGACTATCTGGCTTCTACTTCTCATGAGAGTGGGAAACCCTGTGGCCTGTGCTGTCTTCCTGCCAGCAAAGGATGGTATCTGCTCTGGTTTTAAGCCTTGGATAGAAACTCCCCACTGTATTCATGAAAACATTCATCCACAAAAATGAGCTTGAGGACTCCAAAGTATATTCTATAATCATTGCATGCATAATCACACCAGCGTGAACCCATGCCACTAAGGACAGCCTGAGGACACCCAGGGTATGTGACCGCCTCATACACAGCTCACTGCAGGAGGAGGGGGATGCTCCATCTTGCCTGAAGCTAAGAGCTCTGTTGTGTGTCCTGCTCCCCACCCTGCTGCTCTGAGAATCAGGATCCAGAGGGCAGAGGGAGTGGTCTAGGATGTTCTGCCAAGTCTGGTCTGGCCTTGGTGAGCTTTCCAGGTAGCATTATCCCTACAGATGCCCCCCCCCCACAGTCCTACTCTTGTCCTTACAGCATGGCATCATTGGTCTTGTTCATCAGTCCTGCCAGCTTTACAATGATCAGGCAGGCAGCCACTGCAAAAGGTGCCGTGAGGTTTCATGGGTATCCTGGCCACAGCTTAGTGATTTTTTTTCAGTGAGGGTTTGATTGGGTGTAGCCACAAGCATGGCTCCCAGGCTTTCCTTTTCAGCCTTACAGGGAGGGTGAGAAGGAGCAGGGGAGCCTTGACCATCACCAATGAGACAAAAACATGCGTTCTGTCCCTCAGTAACCAGGGAGCCAATGTCTCTGAATTTTGAAGACAGGAATAAAGGTCCTGCCCATTGCCTACACAGGAGTCAGGGAAGAGACTAGTCCATGTTTGCAGCCTACACCTGCCTCCCAGCCTCACACTTAGCTCCTGTAACTCGGTAGCCCTCACTCAAGCTTTCCCTAACTAAGGAAGTAAGGGACATGCACACAGGAATATGAGATGACAATAAGGAAGCCCAGGCAGTGCCTAGGAGCCATCCAGCTTCTCATCTCAGGACTGGTGGGGAAGGGTTGGCTTCAGACCTCAACCAACCTCATAGATGCGGAACCTGGTGGACTCAGCTCACTACAGCTAAGGAGCTCAGCTGTTCAAGGCCACTGGGGGGAAAAAAAAACCTGCTATCATCAAAAGACAAAGTTAGTTCATTGATTTCCTTATTTAAACAACTCAAGGAATTTCCATGCCACAAAAACCAAACAAACAAAAAACAAAACAAAAACACTAAGGATGGGCAAAACATATGAAATGAAAGTTAGACAGCAACACCCTGAGCATTAAAAAATATGGTCACTGGAAACAGAAATGACAATGCCAGTGCCCAAGATAGAATACTAGAGGTGGCAGTGGCTGAGGTAGAAGGAACCACCTAGCCCTCTAGACACCTTTAGTGGGTCACTTCAGGGCCTATATGCAAGAAAATAACAGAGCCTGGGGTAAGAACCATGTGATGTGTTGGACAGAACAAAGTTGGACAGACAGACAGATGGGAATATTGCTCATTGTCACCAGCCAGACTAGAAAAGATCAAGCTTCATGGGACATTGACTCAAGTGTGGCTGCCTGTCAGTATCCACAGGGACTGGCTCCTGGACCTCTGCAGAGGTGAGAGGTCAAGGGTATGCAGACCCCTTTTATAAAATGCTGAGGTATTTGAGATATTTTCAGAGATCCCGTGTAATCTCCTCCTGTGCCTCAAATTGTCTCTATACTTAGAACACCTAATTGTTAGTGTTATATTTGGCCAGGATTCTAGCTTTGCTTCCGTTGTTGTGATAAGATGTCCTGACAAAAAGCAAACTAGTGGAGAAAGGGGTGACTTGGTTTACAATTCCAGATCATAGTCCACTGTGGGAGGAGGACCTTGAAGCAGCTAGTCACATATCACATCCTTAGTCAAGGGCAGAGAGATGTGGATACATGCAGTCCTCTCTCTCTCTCTCTCTGTGTCTCTCTATTTAACTCAGCTAGCTTTCTCTTCTAGCTTTCTCCTCTGTTACTCTGCAAAGAATACTCTATGTAGGGAATGCTGCCACCCATATTGGGCTGGGTTTGCTACATCACTTAGCAATCAAGACAATCCCTCTACCTGAGACATGTTCCTAGGTCAAGCTACAGTAGATGCTTTCTCAATGAGATTCTTCCCAAAGGGATTCTAGGTGGTTTTGACAGCTAAAACCAGTCCCCCCCCAAAGTCAACAAAGCTAGAAATAGTCTCCCTCACACTTATGTGTTGACCCTTAGTCACCAGTTCAGAACACATATATGGACTCTGGAAAAGTGATTGGATTGTGGAAGTTCTGACCTCACCAATTCATTAATCCACTGAAGGACTCATAATCTGATGACATTGCTGAGAGATGGGAGAAAATGTCTGTAGAGTCTAGTTGGAGGTAGAATGTCTCTCCTGTCCCCTCCTCTCACTGTGCCATCAAATGAGAATCTTTGTCATGTTCACCCTGTCACCCTGAGCCCAAGACAGTAGGTCCAATGGGATATGGACTGATCCTTCCCAAACTGTGAGTCAAAATAAGTCCTTCATCCTGATTACCTCAGCTGTTTTGTCAGTCAAGAAAAGCCAAATTGGGAAATCAGTACCAAGAGTAGGGATGTAACTGTGATGACCCAGTAATGTGGCCCAGAAGCCTTTGGGTTGGTTTACAGAAGGAGTTTAGAAAGCTATGGAGAAAATGGCTAGAAAGTTACTCAGGCTTAAGGGGTGATTTAAGATCTTAGAAAACCAGAATGATGGCAGGAATTCAGTTAAGAGCTTAAGAGGTTTCAGATGAAAACGGGCATCAATTGACTAGAACCCGCTCCTGTTACACTTTGCCCATGTCCTGATATTTTGTAGGAAGCTGAATTTAAAGGCAACATACTAACCTGGTGGAAGAAATTTCAAGGATTTGGAATGGTTGCTGTTGGCTGATTTTGGCCAGATTTATAGTGGTAATCAGGAGCAAAAAGCAGAGAAGAAGGCTTTAAAAATCTTGATCTTTGCCAGAAAGGAAGAGTGTTTAAATTAGGTCTAAGGAAAGCGTGGCTGCTGGAGAGATCAAAACCGTTGAAAAGAAGCCAAGTACTGCATACCAGGACAAAACTGGAGAGACACCATGAGGCTGTTTAAGAAGTCAACAAGACCCAACCCACTACAGGCTCAGGAATGTCAATGGATAAGGTCCTTTGAAAGGCTGCTTTGAGAAGAGAGCATACAGCACTCCATTCTTACAATTCATGCCATTACTTTCCCAGAATTCATTTCTCAGTACTCAGGTGCCTAAGCACTCAGCGACTGCTGCAGAAAGCCTGGTTACTGTTCATTCTGGCAGTGGGCCCTGGAGTCACCACATGAATTCTGACTCTGTGGGTATGCAGAGTACAAGACTTACAGAGTCTTGGGGGATTCCACCAAGGTTTCAGAAGGTCTAAGAGGCTAAGCAGTGTGTGGCAAGGTCAGGGTGTGAGCAGGGAGCTCCTGAGAGGGCAATTCATGAAGCTGCAACAGCGATGCTGAAGACGGATGGAGAGCCAGGATGCAGAGAAGTCTGGGAACTTGAAACATTTTTCTGCCGAGGAAAGCTGCAGGAAACAACCACAGCCAGCCCAGAGAGGCTGCATGGGCTGCAGCTGGTGGAGCCACAGAGGTAGGGGTTTTCAAGCCTTCGGAGTTTACACCATACCAATATGAATCCCTGAGACCATACACAGAGCCACAGCATTTACTGTTAGTCTGGTGTTTGGTTTCAGTTTTACTTCTGTTTGGTCCTTTCATGAGATTCTCAATCCTCCCTTCTAGAATAGAAAAAGCAACTCTCTGCATTATATCTTGGAAGTACGTAATTTATTTAAAAATATTTACGTCTTTATTTATTTTATTTTATATGTGTGATTGTTTTCCTTGCCCATGTGTGTGCGTACCATGCACATGCCTAGTACCTGTAAAGTCTGAAGAGGGTTGTTGGATCGCCTGCAACTGGAGTTATGGGTGGTGGGTTGTGGGGGCTGGAAACCAAACCCTGCTCTTCTGTAAGAGCAGTCAAGCTGGGTGTGGTAGTGCAAACCTTTAATCCCGACACTTGGGAGGCGTAGACAGCCAGATCTCTGAGTCGGAGGCCAGCCTATTCTACATAAAGAATTATAGGACAGCCAGGACTACATAGGAGGGTTCTCTCTCTCTCAAAAAAAAATTTAAAAAATTAAAAAAGAGATCAGTATGTGCTTTTAACTGCTGAGCCATCTTTCCAGCCCCTTAAAACTTATGCTTGACTGTTACAGAGACTCCCAGCTGAGAGTCGGCCACGAGTCTCAGGGGACTTATGGACTTAGGCTTCTAGGGAAAGCTGGAACTGTTCAGACTTTAGGTGGAGGAGGGGACTGAGTGCACTTTGTATTAGGAGGTGGCCAGGAGCCTTTGAGGCCAGGGATGGAATGCTGTGGCTTGGATATCCTGTGCCCCCTAAAAGGCTCATGTCCTGATAATCGTGCTGAGAGCAATGTGGGCCCATCTCACGGGGTTTCTGGGGAGGACAGGGTAACAAATATTAGTAAGTGGCCTGGAGACCATTCTTGTGATATTTTAGCAAAGACTGTGGCTGCTTTTTGCCCTTGTCCTAAAAATCCACTGGAGGCTAAGTTGAAGCGTTTGGATTAATGACCTTGGCAGAGGAGATTTCAACACAACCTAGTATTGACTGTGCCACGCGGTTATTATTGATCACTCTTATGAAGATCTATGAGGGAAAGGAGCAAGCCAAGCAAGAAAAAGTGCAAAATGTGCAACCTGAGGAAAAAAGAGCACCAGGAAACGTTTTGTGGGAGCTAAGTCCTGTGTTCAAGGAGATCAAAAAGTTTAAAGAAAAGCCTGATGCTAAATGGGATAAAGGGAGTGGCAAGTTCAGGGCAAGACATCACCCAGCTAAGTTTCCTAGTTGTAGAAAGGAATCAAAGGAAAGATTAACTAGTGAAGGAAACAGTCACCAGCAGAAAGCTGATGCAGCCTCAGCAAGCAGAAGAACTTGGTAGCTTCGGCCAACTGGCTTTATCGAGGAACCTACAAGAAAGGGGTCCTATTGCCATGGTTCCTATTTCTTCCTCTTTGGTTGGCTGCAGCCAGGTGCAAGAGCCCTTTTGTTTCTGAACATATCCTAGCTCCTTGTGTGACAGAAATGCAGTGCGGAATGGGTGTGGTGGCTCCCCCGTTGCTGCTGTTTGTGACATCATGGTACTCACAGCATAGTTCATGTGTTTCCCAGGATAACCTGCGACCCTTGGCAGGAACCCTGCCGTAGCTCTATGAAACACAGAACTCTTGCTAGGTTGGCAGAAGACACAGGTGTTGCTCAGTAGTCGGGGTGGTGGTGGTGGGGAGGGCTGTTGCCATGACCTCCTGATGGTCCCAAACCTAAGGATGCTGAAGCCCCTTACACAAAATTGTACAGACCTTCAACGGAGTCTACACAGTCCTGTTACAGACAGTACTTTTATTATTATAAGTGCACATACATGCTCATATGTGTTTTCATATGTATGTGTAGGCACATGTGGAAAGTGAATACACAGGAATATGGAGGACAGAGGTCAACATTGGATATCTTCCCTTACTGTTTCCCACACTCTTTTTTGAGATAGGGTTTTTCTCTGAACCTGAAACTCACTGACTTGGATAGACTGTCTGGACAGCAAGCCTTAATTTAAGTACTGTCCTCCTCACCAGTGCTAGGATTATAGACACACACCACCACACCTGGCTTTTCATGTGACTATTAGAGATCTAAACTCAGGTGCCGTTTGCACAGCAAGCCGAGCCATCTCCTCAGCCCCCTGCCATGTACTTCTAAATAATCACTGATTTTCCTACAGTTTTTTTTTTTATAAGGGCCACTTATAATTTTCACATACTCTGCACATTCCATATAAATAGTGGTAATGCTTAGGGAGTCAGGACAGGAGGGGAGTCTGTTTATGCTGAGAACAGTCATGGTTTCCATTCAAATATTCTTTCTCTTGGGTTGTGAAGATGGTCAGTGGGTAAAGGAACTTTCCACCACGCCTGAAGAACTGAGTTCAATTCCCAGGACCCATGTGGAGGAAGAAGACTGATTCCTACCAGTTGTCCCTGGCCTTTACACACATGCTGTGGCATGCACACACACACACACACACACACACACACACACACACACAATACAAGAAATATTACAACCTAGTAGAGTTGGTTGGAGCAGCAGATTCAGAGTGATGCCACCCACACCTTCTTCATGGTGACCAGGACCCTCAGCAGCTGGCCCTTCCTACAGACAACACCAAATTGCATCCCTTTGGTGCTCTGGCTTTAGGAACAAGATGGGAGTAGAGCGGCTGGTGTCTGAGAGTGTTGACACTTAGGATCTGGCCAAATTGCCTACTTAGGGACAATGACAACCCACCTGAAATCAATAGGCTTCTGAAGATGGCTGGTGGCTTTGGACCTTTCCCACTGTAATGGGGCTACCCAAGAAGACACAGAGGTCACAGTGGTCATGACATCTGAGTTGCTTTGCTCCTTAAATGCTACCTACCTGAAACTCCTTTGTGTCTTCTTATTTCATCTCAAATCCATCATCCTGGAGACATACTCGAAGTCTTTTCACCCTCCCTCCAAGGTCAGCCTCCAAGCCTGGAGCTACAAGCCACCCCACTTCTACAGCATCCTGTCAGGTTTGCCAGCTCTTAGATTTCATCACTCATCCCAGGGATGCCATGTATCTGATCATTTCCTGAGAATGCAGGGTCCTGGGAGTGGGGAGGGGGCCCTCTGCATCCCCAAAATACTACCCACCCAGTGGAGAGTCAGCAGTGCCCTGGCTGAATAAATCGAAGGAAGAAGATGAGTTGGATAATGAGAACAATCTGAAGAAAGGTTTCCTGACAGCCTGAAAAAGGATGAGCTGGAGAAAAAAAGCAGCACCCACCCCATCCATCATCACTCGAGGATCAAGCTTCTGTGTGCAGAGCCCCGCTCCAGCCTGGTGAGGCACCCTGCCTACTCCCCCTCCTGAACTAACTGTTGAGACAACATGCACCTTGCACAATAGCGCCAGGCACGAAGCACCCTCCTGCACAACATCAGAGGCGCTCGGCAGGATGTGGTTAATTGCCAGGTGAGGGAAAGTGCTAACTACAAAGGAGAATGACTCCATACCATGGTGCAGGAAAGCGTAGGGGTCAGGGTGAGGGAGGAGCCTTCTGAGGGCAAGGATGCAGGAAGGAAAAGGATGTGGAGTGTATCTTGCCCAAGGGAAGGGTGGTACCTAAATTCCTGAGGGCAAGGATGGAGCATGCAGAAAGGTTTCAGCAGGCAGACAAGGGAGAGGCCTTTGCAGCTGGGGAAATGGACTCAGGTGTGCTCAGGGCCTTTGGCGGGTGAGTGCAGGAGAGGTCACAGAGGTGAGAGGCTGGCAGGGGGGTGGCAGATGGGAGCTCTGGTTCCTTTCAGTGCTTTCTCTCTCCCCCTGATCACCTACATTCAAGACTTGCTCTTTTCAGAAGTTGAGGCTCAGAGTCCAGAAGGCAAAGGATGGATGGATGGATGGCATTGTCCCCTTCTCTGCCATGTCACATCAGCAACTATGAGGCAGCAGGAAAGATGGATGTGAAGAGGGCACCAGGTTGTCCCTAGAAGAGATGTAGGCTCAGCTAAAGTTTCAGAGGACGAGCAAAGAGCAGGCCTGGTCTCCTGTGGAGTGGCCAGATGGGAAGGCAAAGAGAGGGCATGATGGCCAAGGTAGTCAAGGTGACATCTTTTCATGTATTCTGAGAGGAGATGTCAGAAAGTCATCGGGGTTGAATAGAAGAGGGCCAGATGAAAAAAAAAATAGGACTCTAGGGAACAAAAGGGCAGGAGGAAGGGAAGCTGACTATCATGGGGAGGGTGGGCAACTTCTGTTCAGGTGCTAGGATGAAGGACAGATGGTAAGTTTACAAGCATCTCCTGTTCCAGGATGCTCAGAGTTGCATCCTGATGCATCCCGAAAGACGTGTGCATGGAAACATGGAGGTGGGATGGGGGATATATTTGGGAGCATCTGCAAATGCAAATTGCAAGGAGAGAGCTGAAAGCAGTCTTGATAGTGAGGATATTAATACGGGGGCTGCTGGCTCAGCATGGTTTGAAAGGTCTGTCTGGTACCTGGGTGAATGGGGTGTATCCTGATACTTCTTCCAGTGTATGTGGACCAATTGAGGAAGGGCTGTTGGTGTATGTGACAGGCACTCTCTCAGGGCATTTCATGGTCCATGTCTTGCTAGCCAGGAAGGTCACCTCTGCCCTCTGCCTAGGTGGCATGTGCCAAGGCCAGGAGGTAGCTTCTGTCACAGGGCTGGGGACACATAGCTATTACCCCTGCTGGGGACATTTTGTCTGAAATGTACAAGGCCTTGTCTTTGCTAGCTGTGGTGGAAGAGTTTAAGTATCTTCACTACAGATGATAGAGATGGTGCTGGAAGGGAAAGGAGGGTGTCCCAACCTGGCCATGGGGGTTGGGAACATGACAGAGCTAGGATATGATTAGTCACACTTTCCTTGCCCCCATGTGGCTGTTCATCTGCCTTCCAGGCTGTTCCCAAGAAAGTTTCCAGAATGCTTTACCAAGGGCAGGATCCCAGAACTAAGTAAGCACCTAGCAACGGCTTCCAGAATAAGTAATAACCCCAGATGCCCCTAGCTTAGCTTTGATGTGTGCTTTCTATGTGGTCCTTTGTCCCCACAAGGCAGCTATGGAGGAAACTGAGGCTTGGCAGGCATCCAGACTTCCTATAGTATCCACTGCTGCCTTCTCAGCACATCCCAATGGCATTACTTCCTTGCTTGTTTCAGACCCGTGCCTGGGCTGTTCCTGGTGCCTAGCATATCCTTTGTTCCCCTTCTCTCTACAAGTATTTTCTTAGCAGGAACGTCCATTTGTGATACCTACCTTGCCCTCAGCGGGAACTTCCTGGCAATTCTGGGTGAGACAGACATCTCTTCTCTCCACACAGCATCGGCCCTGCCTCACCGAATACCGCCACGTTGGAGCCTGGAATGAACTATTCACACTGCCTGGTGCCTTATTCACCTCTCACACCAGCCCTTAGGGCCAGCCTTAGTACCAGCCCCAGTTTACGAATGAGCGTACTGGAAACACAGAGAGGTTAGATGCAGTCTACCCAAGGTCACACAGACATTGAGGGTGGGCTAGGATTTAGATCCTGGCAGCCAGATGCCAAAGTCCCGCTTGGAGTTTTCAATGAGGGTTGGTGTCTGTCAGTCTGTTTTCCTCACTGTGTTGAGTGTCTCTGGGGACAGCGTGCTTTCTGATAACTCAATTGGAAGCAGAGCTATAAAAGGTGTGATTATTAATTTTAATTGTCAGCTTGAGATCTGGAATTGCCTACAAAATAGGCCTCTGGGCACGCTGGTAGGGGATGATCTTGATTAGATTGAGAAGGGAAGACAACCTCCACCAACCCCTTGGGTGGCACCATCCCAAGCTGAGGTCCTGGGCCCAGGCATTCATTTCTCTCTGCTTCCGACTATGGATACAAAGTAACATCTGCCTCATGCTCCTGCTGCTGTCCCTACCCAAGGCTGTGAACTCTATGTAACCTTGAGCTGTGAACCATCAACTGCTTCTCTCTAGTTTTGTTACAGTAATTTTTAAACAGCAACATAGAAGCAACTGATAGAAAGTTCTTGGTAAATGCTTGCTTAATGACTGAGAGACTTGAACAGAAGTAACAGTGCCATTTGAAGATCTTGCAGAGTAAGAGAAAGCTTCAGAGGAGATGGGGTTCCCACAGGGGAGAGATGGTCAGGAGGCAGCAGGTCCTAAATGAAGGGTTCCAGGGGGATGCTACTAGGATGAGAACAGGGAAGATATTTCCCAAGAGGACAGGAGCTCAGAAGAGATCCCTGGACTCTGATTCCTGCAATGTGTATCTATCTTACGCCATCTGGGGCTGAAGTTTCTAAAAGGAAAGTGGGAAATAGGTGGCAGAAATCTTGCAGCAGGGTTTCATAGTCTCCATGGCATATTTAGAATCCCCAGGGAAGCTGGTTAAAAACAAAACAAAACAAAACAAACAAACAAACAGACTCTGACATTCCCTGAAGATCTGAGGCCAGGCAAAGAAACCTGCATTTTTACAACTTGGAAGAGGGCCTGACAAAGCCATGAAGGCAGAGGAATGTGGCCACAGAGACTATGGTGTGGTCCCCATTTATACAAAAGGATTGTAACCCACAGGGTTATGGCTTCATGCCATATTTACACACATCAATCCTCTTTGCGGTTAGGAGCAGCAAAGGTGGAATGACACCATGTAGGATGGAGAGTCCACTTATATGGCCCTGCCATGTTTCATTCTCTTTCCCTCCCCTCCTTGCAACCAGCTGAGGTGATGGCCTTAACCAATAGCTTCCTGTTTGCTCAAAGGATAAGGTCCAAATGCATGACCTTAGCGTCCAAGGTCTCTTGCCACCTAGCTCCTACCCAGTCTCTGATCCCTCCACACATGCACCAGTCAAGGACAGTCATTTTCTACAAGTACTGTCACCAGGCACTGCTAAAGGGACCTGGGAAAGAGGCGAGGGGAGCGAGGTCCCTACCTTGGATCACTCACATGGCAGAGAAAGTGAGGCCAAGAGAACAAGGAATATGCGTAACTGGGTTGTTACAAGGATTTGAAAGGAGTATTCTATCAGGACTGTGTCCTGGGTGTGACTTTTAGGATATCAACTGAGATCCCAAGGAGAAGACGCTAGCAGTAGGTGGCTATGGAGAAGCCACAGCAAGAGCAGAAGTCCTGGGATGAGCTTCTTTCCAGAGACTAGGTAGCAAGAGAAAGTGAAAGGAATAGAACAGAGAAGGGTAGAAGCTGGCTGGGCCAGGTCTTCTGGGTTGGGTAGACATGGTATGGTATTTAGATTTTTTTCCCCAAAGAAGAGAGGAAGTAATGGAAGACATGGTTCTGGCTGCTTCTGAAGTATAGGACAGAGTTGGGCTTTTAAGGCCAGCCACTCTTGGTGCAAGGCTCAGCTCAGGTCAGTTGGTCCTACAGTGGGGTGCTCTAGAGAGTGTCTAGAAATGAGAGACTACCTTCTACAATTCCCGCAGGCTGGCTAGGCTGTGACCCCTATGGGAGCTCAGCCTGGGGAGGTTAGGGAAAGGGAGGGAAAAGGTAAAGGCTTGAGACAAAGCCCTTCTCAGGATTTCCCATCACAGCCTACAGCTCCCTGGGGAGGGAATCCCTGTAGGGGCCTACGCTCTGCTTACGAGGTGAGGGCCCACTCTGCACAGTGCGGGAGAGCATTCTCCATCTTTGTGTATTTCTTATGCTGTCCATGAAAGGCCATGGTCAAGTGAGGGAAAGCTTCTGCTTGTTTGGGGTGCTGCCAGCTTCAAAGCTCATGAACTTGGGGACACCACAGCATCTTACACCAAGTCTGTGAACCATTGCATGGGGCCCTTGGGAGTCAGACACTCCTACCCACTTCAAAGACAGGGAGTTGAGCACAAGGCCAGGAGCGGGGCATCTAGATATAAATCCAGCATTGCTTTGCCCTCTTTTCCCTATGAGGATACCACATTGCCTTTCCTGGGGGGCGGGGCACAGCCTATTTTCAACATAGCAGCTCTGGGGTCCCCACAGAACCCCCCAAAGCAGCTCTTCCATTAGTGCAAGGCCTCCATCCCTGGCTAGGTCTGAACCACTGAGCTAGTCCCAGAAGCCAGGCTCGGCTGTCCTGGTAACACCAGGCACCCCCAGCACTTCCATCCCCAGACTCCTTGATCATGGGACTTGGCTTGCAGGCAGGTTAAACTCTGCCGGCCCCGGCAGCTTTGCTGGAACTTAAGCACTAATCCTGGTCCAGTGCTGGGTTTTAATAAGCTTGTTCTCAGAGAGGCAATCAGACTGTAGGAAACACGTGCACGATGGCATCAGCTTCCCGTGGAAGGAGGAAGCAGCAGGGACTCTCAAGTGGTGTGGGAAACGGGTATGGGTCTCTCTCTTCTACGAACCTCCTGATCTTTTCTCCACCATCTCAGGAGGCAGCAGGCACATGCATGCAGATGATGGAACCAGGACCCTAGAGATGTCTGGACAGTCCTCCTGTCCAGTCTGCATCACCAGCACCCAAGCTGCCCTCACCCTCAGTCCTTCCTTTGTCCTCTGATCCTGCTGCCCACCCCCTACCCCAGCCACTTGCACCTCTTTTCTGGTCTTGATAGCCAATCTTTCAACAACACAAATCCATCACCTCCTACACCTGCCCCTCAAACCTCCCTTTACAGTGGAGGGTGGAAAAAGAAATCCTAAATCTGGTTCCCACCCGCTCTACTCAATGTCCTGACCACATTACTGGGCTGGGCTTCAGTCCTCTGGGTCAGAGAAACCCAGAGTGGGTTCCTCGGGATAAAAGGGACCACCAGAGCTGTTTGAAGGGTCCCCTGTATCCTATTCAAGGAGAGAGAAAGCAGAAGTCAGAGAACTTTAAAGATTTGCTCTGTCTTCTTAAAAGTCCGGTTGGCCATTTCTTACAGCTCTCCTGCTGGACACAGCAATGCTGGCAGGCCCCCGTGGATCCTTGGGTGTGGGATCTCCAAAGAAATTTAGTTTTCATACATAGTGATAGCATGGAATACAAACCAAGCCAACCACCTGTGTTCGTTATGTCTACCTAATACTATGTAAAGGGCTCGTGGGTTGCTGGGCTATAAGAATAGCAATGAAAAAGCCTGTTCATGTTCGGTACAGGCCTCTTTTGGTTTCAGATTATATTTTGCCTGAGCTTGGTTATATCTGTGGGCACAGAACCTGCATAAATGGGGGAGGCCTGTAATTGGTGCTGAGGGGTGGGGGGTTCCGATGCTCCCTCTCCCACTGTACCCTCCCCAGCTGGTTCTAAATACAGAGCCTCTGGGGGAGGCAGCCAGAGGACCGCAGCTGTCATTGTGTGGAGAGCCTGAGGTCTGCACTGGACTCCCTTACCTTGCACCATGTCAGTGCATGCCACAGACCTCTATTTCACTCTTCCTGACAAGACTTCCCAGCCCCTTCTGGTGCACCCCCTTTATGAAGGCTCAATGCCATTTCCCGAAGGAACCCCAACCGCCTATTCCTGGAACCTTGCACCACTCCCCCAGTCTGAGCAACCTTAGGTTGGCTGGTCACTTGGGAGAGAAGCTGAGATGCTGCTCTGATGGGAAACTCCTTTCTGACGGTGAGAGTTCTGGGCTGGGGTTCACCCTGAGCTTAAAGGCCAGGCTGTCAGAAGGTCTGTCATGAGGAAACCCTATGGTAAAGGATCCCCGCTTCTTCTGCAAGGGATAGATGTCTTGGTGACTTGCAGAGTTTTCCTCCAAGGAAGAGGCTGGCAGCATGTGCAAACTCAACTGCTTAGCAAGGTCTTGGAGGACTCCCTAAGTCTGTGACTAGATATTTCCACAAAATAGCAAGTAACAGAAGGTAGCGAGAGAGCTGGAGGGTCTTCGTTAGACTGTAGTATTTAATTGGATGCACCTCCCCCCCCCCCAATTTCTGTGGCCCAGCAGTTGAGTGTGTATCTGAGAAGGAGTTAGTGGCCTGCAGTGGGTCTGACTATCATCTGAGATACCACGCCTTCTTGGAAGATTAAAAATCACAGGCTCTGGCTCGGGAGATGACTCAGTCAGTCCATAAAGTGCTTGAAGACTAGAATCTTCAAACATGAAGACTAGAGTCTGACCCACAGAACCCAGGAAAAAGCCAGGAGTGATGCCCCGCACTATAATTCTAGTGCCGGGGAGGGGTGTCAGGAACGTCTCTGGGGCTTTCTGGGCAGCCAGGCTAGACTACTTGGTGAGTTCTAGGCCAGTGAGAGACACTGTCTCAAAAAACAAAACAAAACAAAACAAAACAAAACAAAACAAAACAAAAAACAAAGTGAATGGTGCCTGAGGAATGACAGTCAAGGTTGGCCTCTGGGCTCCTTACATCTCTACACCAGCCCCTACTCTTCACACACAATAAATAAAAATCAAAGCCTCCGTTTTCTATAAGGGACCTGGGCCCCGCATGATCTGGACGCCCTGGCCCACCTGACTTCTTCATCTCCTGTTTTCACCCCAGAGGCAATGGTGGGCATACCTGCTGGTCCAGGAAAGTCCCTGGCCCTGGTCCAGGCCCCAGTTGCACCTGTAGGTGTGAAGGTAATGATGGCTCCCTGGGCTCGTGGCTGGGATCCCCAGCCGGCAGCCTGTGTCACGGTCACAGTCCCAGCTACTTCTTCAGCAGCAGCGGGCAGTTTGGATTAATCATTACCAGGTCATTGACATCCCTGGGAGCCACCCCTGGCAAGGACCCAGGCTGCTGTTCCCAGGCGGCAAAGGCCAGCAGATGACTGGCTGGTGAGTGGTAATCTGAGCAGGGTGTGAGGGACAAGATTATTAGGGTCATACATTTTTATTAAAGGCCACTAACAGATTTACAGGGAGCGCTGTAAAATGACACTTGTTTTTATTAGCGCAAATCCTCCCACTTGACAGAAGTCCCTGGGCTGAAGCAGAATTCCTAGGCTTCCTTGGACAAACAGAACAGCCTTTGACTACAGTTTTTATAACCCAGGGATCCACACCTGGACCCTCAGGCTTCTTCTCAGGGGCTCTGAGACCCCAGATGTCTGAACACCGGGGCTCAGACACCTGCTGCTGGATGACCTCAGAGTCCCTTCTCTTCCAATAGCCTCAATTTTCTTCTCTGAAAGCCAGTGTGTAATGGCTTTCCTGATGACCCTGTGAGAGTCCAAATGTGAGTGGGGATAGAAGAATGTGGAGCACAAGGGGCTTCTCTGCCAATTCTGTCACCGGGCTTCTCTTTCTCCAAGGATGTGTCAGCGATGGGACAGCTCTGGTTAGCCACATGGGAAAGGGTTAGCCTGAGCTCGGGTATCTCTAGGACTTTCTAATGTTACCAGATGGAGTGCAGCTTGGTTGGCTGAGGGGTCTTCAGGGAGCCTCACAAGAACATTTAATCTCAATGTTCCAGGAAGGAATAGAGGGGAAGGGTGGGAAGAAATAGGACCTTCGCAGGTGAGAAAGAACATATAAAACTGAGGGTGTCTGATAGAGCTCAGGCATTTTTTTCCTGTTATCTTTCTTTCTTCTTCTTCTTCTAGAAGTCCTATCATAGGAGAAGGGGTTCTATACAAAGAGCCAATCTTAGCAGCCCAGATTTAAATCCCCTCAGAGGTATCTTTCCCTCCTCATAAGACCTTAGATGGGCCACACAGCTCCAAGTTTGGGCGGTACTAAGGAAATAATAAGGCCAAGGGCCTCTTGGTCACATTCTGGTGCGGGGTGACCTTCCACAATCTGCTTGCCCTCCTTTGGAGACTCTTTCCTCTGACTGTTTAGCCTTGAGAATCGTCTAAAGCCCAGGAGAAGAGCATGAACCAGAAAGAGTGGGGCTGAAAAACACAGCAGAGAAAAGTGGGTCACCTATTTTGGTCCCAGATCAAGCCTGACCTGAAGCTTATGGTTTGTTTCAATATGTTGGCTCATAAGTTATTCTTAAGATTGCTACTTCCATTATTTGACTAGATTTTTATTATTTATTAAACTTTAACTAGCTTATAAGATTATAATGATATATATATTAATTGTCTAATATGATAAAACACACAGCCATACATGAGTATTTTTTTTTAAATTGAAAATAGAAAATATTATATTTTTTTCTTAAATTTTTATCAGGAAAATTTCAGCCCTATAGGTTTCCAAGAAGGGTTCAATGAATGCTCAAAAACTATACATTTGTCAGCTGCAGTCATTGGTTGCTTTTCCCTCTCCCTCTCCCTTCTCATTCCCTTTTCTCCCTTCCCCTCCCTTCTCCTTCCTTTCCTTTGCTACCTCCTCTTGGGTCACCTGAGACATTAGTCCACTTACACTGGTCTACATGGACATACGAACCAACACAGCCTCCCGCCAGCCACAAGCCACTGTATCAACCTGGAAGTCCACCCCTGACACCTGCCCCAACTCAGCCTTCACCACCTCCTTTCTCCCTAGGATCACATGCTGTGCTGGGTATCCTGACCCATAATCCACTCAGCTAGAGTGATTCTCCAGGCTTCTCACAGTATTGATATTTGAGGAAGGCCCTTCCTCTAGGTTTTCCTAACTGTTTTCTCATATGCGCATTCTTCTGAAACAGTTGGAGTTATGGAAAACAAGGTTTAGCTGCTGCAAACTTTGATGGAACTGTCATAAATACACATGAGGTTGATGAGGTTGACCAGACTTGCCCCTGGCCTACTGTCTCTCAGATCAGTTCAGCTCAGTTCAGGAGTCAGGCCACCAGGACACTTCTGGATCTGATTGACACTAAGAGGCCTTGGTGACTGTTGCCTCCTGCTGCCTTTACTTCTCTCCTGGTGCACGCCCAGTGGCCACGCTTTTATACATGCTGAACTAGCGGCTACACAGCCTTCCCTTGCTGCTTCTTAGTGGAGTTCTGTTCATGATTCAGGCTTTAGCACAGGCGTCACTTCCTCCAAGAGGCCGTCCCCAAAGCCTAAAGTCACCTCTAACCCAGCTGCAGAGACTGGCCCTTTGTGATCGAACCATAACATGCAACTATATTTGAAATTTCGGTGGTTTCTGTCTGCCCCTGTCTTCTACCTGCTTTAGGAGAGCAGAGGTTTAGGTGGTGCCCTTAGCAGAGGGTCTTCCATGTTCTGAGTTCAGTGAAGGAGAGAGGTGGAGGAGAGCGGAGAGAAGGGAGAGAAATCAGAGGGAAGCAGCCGCCCCCCCCCCCCCCGTGGGGTGGGAACTTGCCAAATGTAGCTCCTCTAATCTTGCTTCTGTATCTTTTCTGGGTTTGGGTCACGTCCACACTCCCACTGAGGGATTTGGGTACCACTTACCCCGAGGGACGCATGGCTGTCCCAGTGGGGGCTTCAACTCTTCCATGAGCAACACCATGACAAATGGCTGGTGTGAGATACTAGTTCACAAACAAACAAACAAACAAAAAACCAAAGCCACAAACAAACAAACAAACCTGTATCCCTCGCTCATCCATAACATGCAAAGTTAAAAATAAAAAAGACCCCTGTGCAGTGGATTACGAGGTAAGTGACAGAACCCTAAACCCTCCTGGTGGCGATGGAACTGGCAGCCTGTGGGCACCTTCTAGCCCTAGTTGGAACAGTGAGACTACTGATGTGCTGAGGGTATATACGAAGACATCTCCAGTGAAGAGTTGCCCCCCCCCAACTCTTTCTAGAAAGATATTCAAAGGGAAAGAAAACCAAGTATGAAGGTCACGCACAGAGACCACTCTCATCAGTGTCACTCATAAACTCAACAGAACGAAAACCCACCTAGGTCCAAAATAAAAGCTGGTTAAATAAATTACGTACAAAGTGACTCTGACCTTTGGCCCTATAACCTGACTCGTGGTGTTTGAGGGCCTGAGTCCAGAACTCTGACCCCACCAAAGGCTGGTAAGGAGGTGGGGTGACGGCAACTCTGATCCCCTGCTGGTGGAAAGACACTGCCCTGGAACCACAGTGGGGCAGTTTTCCTACAGAATTAAACATCCATGCACAAGGGAACAGAGGACTTACGTTCACACAAACCTTAGTTTGTGAGTATTTCTAGATACTCTGGCCCTAATGGCCAGAATCTTGAAGCCATTGAGACCCCTTTCAGCAGACAAGGGGACACTGTGGTGTATGTAGGACAACGGAATATTATTCCATACTGGAAAAGGGTAAGCTATCAAGCCAAGCCATGAGGAGACACAGAAGAGCCTTAAATACTTGTTAGTAAGCGAAAGAAGCAAGCCTAAGGAGGCCGTATTCTGCATGATTCCAGCTGTAAGACATTCTGGAAATGGTAAAGCTATGGCAGCAGAAAGAAGATCCATGGTTGCCAGGGGCTTGGAAGAAGGGATGACGGGCGGAGTGTGAGACTTTCAAGGCAGTGATGTTCTGTTCACTACTATGGTGGCAGAGATCATGACACAGCCAACCAGACTGTGCAATGCGAGGGGTGAGCCTTGACTTAGCACATGTGGGTGACAGTGACCGGTCATGTGCCTTCAGCCATGGTGACAGTGACCGGTCATATGCCTTCAGCCATGGTGACAAATGTGCTACTCTGGCAGGTGACGTTGAAGGTAGAGAATATGGGTGGTAGGCAGAGCCTATGCGTGGCCACAGTCTGTGCCTTCCCCTCAGCTTTAGAGAACTTGAAACTGCTCTAAAAACGATGAGACAGGAGCCAGCAATATGGCTCAGTGGGTAAAGGTGCTTGCTGCCAGGCTTGATGACCTGAACCCTGGAATCCACATAGTGAAAAGAGGAAACAGACATGCACAAATTGTCATTTGGCTTCCAAACTGTCTTCCATGCCATGGCACACACACAAACAGGCACACATACACACGCTACGTGAATAAATGTAAAAAAAAATTATTTCAGATGACAACACTTAAAGGGTTATCAACGGATACCTATTGGTGGGGAAATATGCATGATGTGAAGAAAGACTGTGTTGAACATGACCCCTTTTTATCAAAATGGTGATGATCAAGAATTACAACAAAGCCACTGATGGCCCGGCACTACCCCAAGACTCAGTAGTCAGCTTCCTTCTCCCACATTCCTCCGTGGCAGATGCTAACAGTTCATCCAGATGAGGAAACTGAGGCACTCAGAGGTTAGAAAACAGACCAGCATCTCAGAAAGACAAAAGCGAAACAAAACAAAATGAAAAGCTAAGCCAAGTGTGTATAGCCCTATGTGTGCCCATCATTGCTGCCAGCCAGAGGTTCCGAGGTGCCAACAGGATCTCAGAACATGGAACAGCACTTGGGAGCTTAAATGGTTTAAATTACAATGGACCCTTCACATTCATACATCCTGCATCTGTGGATTCTACCAAGTATAGATGGAAAGTATCTGAGGGGAAAACCTCTCACTTTCACAGGCTGTATAGATGTTTTTGTCACCATTTTTTTTTTTTTTTTTTTTTTTTGTCAGTGCAGTGTACCGATTGAAGACCCAGTATGGACAAGGCATTAGGTGGGTGTCATAAGTCACCCAAGGCTAAATATGTGTTCGGGTCCCAGGTCAAGTCCACACTGTTTCAGATAAGGGATTTGTATATTTGTGGGTTGTGGAAAACCAATCCTTCATGATGCCAAGTGAAGGGCAGATAAGAGAGGGGTGACATGAAGAATCTCCGGCTGAGGGAAGGAGCACAGAGGGACAGCGCTGAGGCTGTGCATGCTAATGGGGACGTTCACCGGGCTCTGTCATGGCTGAGGAGCAGCGGAAGGAGTGAGCACACCCTCCTACGTTTGCACCATACCACAGTCATTGCATAGCCAGAAGCTCCCAGGGCTGTGCGAGAGCATCCTCACACGGCAAGTGCAGGAAGAGAGCACATGCATGGCATAGACAGGTTTAACTCTACATGTGCCTGATGGATGGGAATAACATGTCCAGGTGGGAAAGAAAATGATGGAACAGAAAAAGATTCAGTGATTTCAATTCTTTTGTTGTTTTGGTTTTTTTTTGGGACAGGGTCTCATGTAGTCTAGGCTCATCTCAAATTCTCTATGCAGCAGAGGAAGACCTTGAACTTTTGATCCTTTTGCCTCCACTTCCTAAGTGCTAAGACAACAGACATACACCATCATACACAGTTTATGGTACTGTACAGAGAACCCCGGGCTTCCTTCATGCCGACAAGCATTCAACCAATGGAGCCATATCCCCAGTCCATAATATGAGAATGTTAACAGCCTATTAGTCCCCGTGGGTGCTTTGTTTAGCTTATTTCTGGAACCTTAGCTTTTTTTTTTTTTTTTTACAAGCCTGGTAAATAGTTGTTGCTCAATAGACCCTGCCATCCTTTGCAAAATCCTGACAGGAAGAGGAGCGCAGGGAACCCAGCCTTCCGGTCATAAACTGCACAAAAGTAAGACTCTCACCATTCCATCATGGGTGGGAGAAGGGATCATGAGGGCCTGCCCTCTCTGAGGAGTAACAGGCCGTTAATGGATGCTGTGTGTGTGTATATGTGTGTGTGTTGTGGGGGAGGGGGTCATATCCTTCAGTGGTGTAGGCACTGGTAGGTTCCTCTTGCTCATGCAAAAAAAAAAAAAAAAAAGAAAGCTTGACTAAATGCATTGAACCACAAAACAAAAACAAAACAACAAAAGCACCATGAAAGTAGAAGGAGGACTTCATGGGAAAAACGGGTTTGTTGAGGCTGGGAGGAGGACGGAAGAAGATAATGGGGGAAATATGATCAAAGCACATATTATATGCGTGCAAATTTAAAATTCTGGAAAACCAACATTTTTAAAAATAGGAATATCCTCATTTCTTTTTCTCAGAAAAAAAAAATTCTTTTTCTTAAAAAGAAAATCTCGACGAGCCTGTCACTGTGGTGTCCCAGCCCCAGCCACCAACTTGCTCCAGACCCTGGGAAGCTCCTCCATCTTCTTAGTAGTTCCACTTCCTCATCTGGAAAGTATTTTGGGGGCAGGGGTGCAAAGCTGATCTGCTTGAGAGTCTGTGGATCTGCAGGATTCTAGAAGCCCCAGGAACTGGGATAGCTGCAGACCGTCACAAATGGTGTATTTTTATTGGGTCTTACTGGACTTCCTCCCAGGAGTGACTTGGCAGGGAGCCTGGTGGTGTGCCCCAGGTCGAAGCTCAGGGCGGGACCCAGGGGCAGGTTACCTGCCTGTTGGTGCCTTGTTGCTCTCAGGCAGAGAATGAGGACTGTCAGCCATCTTTAACACACCAGACAGGGGCTGTGACCCTGTGACATCGAGTCTCCTTGTCTGTCACCCACATCCAAGGGCAAGAGAGGGGTACTCAGTCTTCCCTCACTCACAGGCACACAGTAGACGGGGGGGGGCAGATTGACAGGGATGTGGGGACAGGGCTGCTCTCAGAGTCCTAGCTCCTGAGCTGGCCTCCTGTAGGTTGTAGATCCCTTTGGCAGATTCCCACGCCTTACCAACCCTCCATGCCCTCCCTGAATGGCCGCATTCCCCACAGCCCCATGCTGGGGTCCTGGAAGCCTGGCCCCAGGCCATTGTCACCAGAGGCAAAAAAATGATTGTGATCTCTCCACGGTGTGCTGGCCACCTCCGGGTTTCTAGGGTACGGCACGTCCCATGCGTCCCATTAATCCTCACAGTAAGCTGGGAGGCAGACGAATGTGTGCCCGCTGCATATGTGAGGTTTTACACGGGGACACACTTGCAGGACACCTACCAGATGCAGGTGCTTCGGGTAAGGTGCAGTCATGAAAAGCGGGGCTTGGAACCGCTGGGGATGTGTACTGAGCACAAGCTACCTGCAAGCTCGCTGGATGCCTGCCGTGCTGTGACCAGCAGAGCCTATATTTGGCACTGTGAGGCCCATTTATCAACCCCTCCATCTGTCTCCAGAGCCTGAAAACTGAACTCTTCTGTTCACCTTGGCTGTGGCTATGGGAATCTGCAGTTGGACAGACAGAATTGATGATGCTCAGGCACACAGAGGCACCCCAGGGAGTCTAGTAGATGAATATGTGCCAGGCAGGATGGGCAATGGAAGATGCCCGAGGCAGACAGGGATGGCTACCTTGAGAATTAAATACAAGAACTGGACTATAACAGATGAATAGGAGTTTGCAAGACAAGCCAACAGGTGCCTAAGTAGACGGGCATCCTGATGTCCACCCTCTCAGCAAGCCACACAGACCTCACAATGGTCACAGGCTGAGGGAGAGACCCTCAGAGGCACAGCTGCCATCTGCCTCCCAGCTTTTCTATCTGCTCCTCCATCAGCTCTGAAATGCCTCGACTTGCACCTCATGGCAGGCTTGGACCAGCCTTGAGGTGCTGTGCCACTCATGGGAGTTTCCAGGAGAGATTTGGCATCTCACCATTCAGACTGTCCCATCTGCCTCTGCTTTCCTGCCGTGCACATGAGGACATGGGTCTCACAGATAAGCTCCTGCCTCATCGAGATCAGACAGGATTATCATTTGGTGTAGTCTTTGGGGCAAGGAGACAGACCTGGGATCTGAAGACTGTTTCTAAACAGAGAGGGCAGAACTTTCGGGAACATATTTGAAGGGAATGTTGGATGCAGGATACAATCGAGGCGATATTTGGGTCTTGGTTGTGTGCACTCATGAAAGACAGCTAGGGAGAACCAGTTTTATGGTTTGTCTTTGGGCCACCACCCAAAGGCCAATGTTTTGAACTCTTGGTCGCCAGTGTGTGGTGTGCCTTTGATAGCTGTGGAGTGTTGAGGAGGTGGGCCTGGGTCACTAAAGGCCGTCTTTGAGGGTAACACCCTGCACCGCTTCTGCTCTGCTCTCTCTGTGTCCTGGTCAACACTCTGTGAACAAGTGGCCACTTCATGCTCTCTCCACCATAAATGGAGCCTCTTCATTCTGCCTTCCCCACTGCTGGAGTCGTGAGAGCTCATGTCTGCCACAGACAGGTGACAGAGCTCACAGCCAGATTCCTCCCCTGAGTCTGTGCCGCTGAGGGCCCACTTGCCCAGTGAACATGCTAAGGCCTCCCCGTCGGGCTGCTTGGAGGAGGTCAGCTTTGTTTTCCAGCACAAGCAGGGATCTGACTGGAAGAAGATCACTCTCCAGAGTCAATGCAACAAGTGAGTTCCCAGGGAGCAGATGGGTCGTCAAGAGGCCCAGAACAAAACAGTTTATCTTCAAGATGGCACTGAACAAGCAGAGCGAAGCTGTGGGTTTTGCAGAAAGGACTCTTGGAAAGTAAACGCTGCCGGCATCCTGTGGGGACTCGGGAGGCTGCTCTACCTGGCTGTGAGGAGCCAGAGCTCAGAGCTCTGCTTGCAGCTTGAGAGAAGGATGTGTGTGTGTGAGTACGTGTGTGAGTGGGGGTTGGGGGCATACACACAGCCCTGCCGGACCAGGATGCCAAAGGGCTTATAGACAGCCCACTTTCCACTTCCCAGAGTGCGTTGGGGCCACTTCTGTCCAGAGTGGTGTTTTGTTTTAGTGGGCTCCCAGAGTGCCCTGTGGTGTAACTTTGGGCATGCGTGCACATCCCATGTCCCAAATCGCATGACGCTGTGCAGAATTTTCAAGTCCCTCACTAATCCTTTTCTTTAAGCCCCAATGAGAAGCTTCCCGTTCCTAAACTCCAGCTGCTTTCAGGATGCCACGTGGAGGAGCTGTCTTCGGTTAAAGGAACTCATCTACAGCAGGATGATGTTTAGTGAACTCAGTTCTCTCCACGGCCCTTGTCTTCCACCCCTCCATTCTGATCACACCATTGGGGTCAAGGTCACCCCTGACAGAGGCAGCCTCATCCCTCTCATCCTCCCTCTGTCATGACACTGAAACTCACCACAGACCCACTGAAGTGAAGCCAGCCAACCATGACAGACACTTCCAAAACCAGGAGCCAAAATGAATCTTTTTTTTTCCATTAGGTTGATGTTTCATTTTGCTCTATGTGGTTGTGAGAAGCACTATGACCAAAGAGGGAGGAAAGAGTTTGTTTCAGTTTACAGGTTACACAGGCCATCCTTGAGGGAAGTCAGGGCAGGAACTCAAGTAGGAACAGAGGAAGCTCATGAAGGAAGCTTATTATTGGCTTGCTTCCCCTGACTTCCTCATCTATCTTTCTCACACAGCCCAGGCCTCCCTGCCTAAGGATGGCACCACCCACAACAGTCTGGATCCTCCTGCATCAATTAGCAGTCAAGAAAATGCCTCACAGACATGCTCACAGGCCAATATGACTATGACTGAGGCAAACCTCCCCTCCCATTGAGACTCCCAGTACCATTGGGCTGTGTCAAGTTAACTAGCTGATGCTAACTAGAAGAGTTGATTCTATCCGGGGTTTTTTGTTTGTTTGTTTGTTTGTTTGTTGTGTGGGAGAGGGAGAGAGCAACAAGAAACTGCTTAGCATACCAATTATCACACCCATTTCACAAATGAAGATACTGAGGCCAGAGGAGGAGCTGGGGATGATAGAGAGGTAGGCCCATGGCTCAAAGATACATACGGAAAAGTTGAACCGGTGTAGAGAACCCTATTCCCTTCATATCGGGGCTGAAAAGGTGTGGAACCAGTCCTCCTCTTGCTGCTGTGGGGAGCCACCTAGTCTTTCTGCACCCCAGCTTTTCCCCCACAGGAAGGTGGAACACCTTTCTCAAAGTGTTGCTTTGAAGGTTAAGTGAGTTACTCTTCACAGACACTGAGAGCAGATGGAGGAATTTGGTGATAAAAACAGGAATAAAAAGGACTACTGGGGTTTGCAGAGGCCTATGGTCATCACTCGGGTAACGTTAGGAATAACCACAGTCAGTAGCTAACCCTTACTGAATGCTTCTCACAAACCAAATACTTGTTTTTTATTATATATATATAACATTAAGTAGTAATAAATAATTACTATTTTGCATTATATATTAAACATTAATTGATATTTAATAAATTCACCACATAATTAAGATAGTTCATTGAATAATTAATATTATATGGAGACATAATTTTTATTCATATATATATTCATTAAATTCTCACCATGCCTCCTGAGAAGAAGGTATTAAATGCCATTTCCATTTTGTGGGTAAGGGAATTGGGGTTTGGTCTCAGTTCATCACCTTCCTGTCTCTAGCCTCAGTTTCTCCAATTGTGAGTGAGGCCAGTCCATACCTACTGACCTAGTGGGTTCAGGAATACCCAGAAGATGATGTGTGAAGACAATGTACGTGGACTTGCCCCTCAAACACAGACAGGGTGTGCAAGTGGGTAGATACGGCCATTCCCAGGAGAAGTCTGGGCCCTACGGAGTCTGCCAACACACACACTCTCTCTCAAGCCACACCCAACAAAAGAGGCACAGCTTCCTTATAACCCTTCATCTCAGAGTACTACCACTCAAACAGCTAGGGATGCAGCTCAGCTGGTGGAGTCTTTGCCCAGTATGCATAAAGCTCTGGATTTGATTTCTCCATAACTACATAAACTAGGCATGGCAGCACATGCCTGTCACCTCAATACTTGGGAGGTAGAGGCAGGGTGATCAGAGTTCAAGATCATCTCTTGGCCACATAAGGAACTTAAAGCAAGCCTAGAATACATGAAACTCTATGTAAGAGAGAGAGCGCTTTATCTGTATTAGTTATATGGGCTGTCTCCGTGGGTTTGTGCCAAAAGATCCAGGTACCAGAGACAGAGAACTCGCTCTCAGAGATGTTAACACAAACAGCCTTTCACAGTGGGTGTCCTGTCCCTCAGTGAGTCATCTTTGGCTACCTGATTCCAGTAATCACTTCACAAAGCTCCAACTACCAACGTACTGGGCTGTTAACTTCCCCTGACACCAGGCTGTCTGGACAGACTCCTGGACGGATGGACATACCAGGAAGACCTGATGGGGGCACTGCCCATAGGCATCAGTGTGACCTGCAGTTGCAAAGGGCAAAGAGAACAGCTGTGGTCTTTTATATCACCATATTGATGTGGGGACCAACAGGTTGATTATGCTGCTGGCTGGGCATCTGGGGAGAGCAGGTTATGACCTACATGTGTGGGCTTCCTCAATGCAACTAAAGGGTCTTGGGTCTTCTTGTGAAAAAAATCCTTGGGCTGATGGGACATAATCCAGTTGTATTTTGGACAGTTCACCCCACAGGCCACCCAGAACCTCTGTCTGAAGCCTGAGTCTAAGGCAGACAAAGACTTAGCCAGAGTTAGGAAAGAGGTTTTGAGACCCACCTTTGCTCCTGTGGGGTTTTGGGGAGCACTGACATCCTCTCCGCACTCAGTTATCTCAGCTGTGGGGTGGGAATGATAATGTTTACTTCATGGAACCATTGGTCTAATTAAATAAAACAACCATTCCCCCCAAAATACAATAACTTCATTTACTCACACTTAGAGATGTGCAAGCTCAATAAAATCAAAACAAAACAAACAGAAGAAAACACCGGGTGAGTCAAACTAACACTGTCAAATAGGAATACTTTTTAAAGAAAAGGAGCTTCTAGGTTTAGTATCAGAGAAGGATGTTTTAACACAGACAGAACAAGGAGGAGACACAAGAGAAAGGGATTCTGATCTGAGCTTCATGGAACAGTCCCCACCATTTTCCACTTTCTCTTCCTCTGCTTGGATCAGTTCTCCAGCCATGGGCCAGCACCTTACTGGCCTGGCTTTGTTGCTGAGCAACCGCTAAGATGCTGTTTTTGACACATGGAGAGCCTTGTGGATTTTGATGTTACCCCGCTTGCCTCTGCACACACGTTCCCAGCCATGGGCTTTGTGGGCAGAACCCACAGCAGGTGTTCAATGAGGGAACAAGGCAGAGGAGGAAGAACACTCCAGATGAAGCGAAGGCAGCCAAGAAGGTCTTGCAGAGATCAAAACAGAAGGGAAAAGGTAGGCCACTCCCTGTCTTGCCCACCCCCTAGCCCCCAGAAAATTTTGTAACTAAATGGCAGGGCAGACATGAAGATACCCCAACAATAACATTGACATCAAAGAATACTATGCCCCTGTCAACCATAAAGAGGCACTAAACTGAGATGGACACACTGGATCTCAAAAGAGGTCTCCGAGATCAAGAACACAGTATTCAACCACAGCACCCTCACTGCTGTTGCTTCCTCGGCATGTGCTGGAATGGCCTGAGTGAGTGAGAGGCAGATGGAGAAAGCAGATGCAGACATGGCTCTCCATATCTCCATCGTGCCCTGCAAAAGCAGCTACCCATTTCACAGAAGGGTGAACTGAGGCTTCTGCAGCTTGTCTTTACCCTACCCGCTCACTCCCAGGAGCTCAGTGGTGGCTCGGTTCTCTCTGCGCTTTGATGAGTAAAGGGTGTGAAGTTGGTATCACTTACTGCTGGAGATAAAAAGTGGCTTTAGCAGGTACAGGGCCTGCCTGAATGACCAAATGTCCTTGGGTGCCAACATGATGTTCAAAAGGTTTGGATCTCAGATCATTTTGGATTTGGGGCTTTTGGGTTAGGGATGCTCAATCAATAACATCTCTGCAACTATTTCCAAATTTGAAAGAAGCCCATACATCATTTGTCACACATTTTTAGATAAGGAATGCTCAAGCTGTACAAGGCACCAAACCCATTTTCAAAAAAAGTCTCTGAACCGCGTGTTTAAAACTCAAACCCGTAACCTCCTGTTCAGCCACTGTCTCCCTAAATACCGAAGTGGGAGCCTGGCATGCAGAAGGCACCCGAGTATCTGCTGATTCTTGATGGAGCTGTTTGCCCACACGTGAGGCCTGATCAGCACAGGCCAGGAGAGAGTCCCCTTCTTAAAATGTGTGCGCTTGTGTAGTATGTGTGTACATATGTAGGGGGATAAATACTGTGGGGACATATGGTAAGTGTGCATGTAGGAGGGCTCACGTGTGTGTGGGATGCTGTCTGTGTGTGTGCACGCATGTGCACATGGGAGCCCAAAGCTGATATCAGGTGTCTTCCTTCATGGTTCTCTACTTTATTACTGAGGCGGAGTCTCTTGATAAACCCAGAACTTGCGGATTCAGCTGCTCTAGCTGGCCAGCTTGTCCCAGAGACCTTCCCACTTCTGCTGATCATCACTGATTATGGAAGGCTGCCATGCTCATTTAGCTTTTGTGGGGGTGCTGGGGATATGAACTCGAGACCTCACATGAGTGTGGCAAACACTTTATCAACTCAGCCATCTCCCCAGGCCCTACAGACCACAGCAATCCCTCTGCCTCTGCAGGCATGCCCACCACACCCAGCGGGAATGCATCTTTTAGAATACAAATGCCAATACAGGCAACTGGGGGAGCTGTGACCCAGCCATTTCCTGGTTGTGTGGCTTCTGGGAGTTTTTCAGTGTTCTGGAACCCTGAACATTTGTAATATGTGGTAGGGAATGTTCTACCTCCCTATTTACAAAGTGGTGGTCATGGTAACTACACAGAGGGTCATTTCACAAAAGAAGGATTCCCACTTAGTGGGTTCCCAGGACTACCACAGTAGGCTTCTCTTTTTGCTGGCTTCTGACTGTGTGGCCCAGTAGCTGGGGCGGGAAAGTAAGACGGGAGGCCTGTGTGTCTAGGAGAGGACTTGAGCCCTGCAGCTGTTCCAACTGTGGTCCTCAGAACCCAGCAGCAACACTGTAGTACCCTCAGGGTCTCCCTTAGCCTGCTACTGTCCCCACATAAGCTCCACTGTTCCAACGACATCCTAGGAGGGGCGAAACTCAGGCTGCTCACAAATGGTTGCTTTCTAGACACGTTGAAAATTGAACATTGGCCAAGTTCACACCCCTTGGGCTTGGTCCCCAGGGCCCTCGGAAGTCCCCAGGGTCACTGCATTCGTGTAGTTGGGAGCTTCTAGGAAAAACCTATAACTAAAGAATGTCTTGTTTCTCTGCTCCGGAGTTGGACACTGAGTTAGGAGATGATGATTTCTACCCTCTTGCACCTCAAGCCAGCAAGCTGGGGAAGGCAAAATCCTCAGGATCACACAATAACTCACCCCAGAATCTCTGTGCCTGGACACTGCTCAAAAATGAGAAAGACTCTCAGACTGGTGTGTGTGTGTATGTGTGTGTGTGTGTGTGTGTGTGTGTGTGTGTGCATGTGTTGGCTTTCTCTGTAGATAGGATCTAACATCAACTAGAGGGGTGGGATGTTTGCTATACAGACCCCTTCTTAACCTAGAGCTGCTACCATCCAATCCTTGCTTTACGGCTGGGAAAGCTGGAGCCCAGAGATGAAGTTAATAGTCAACCAACAGAAAGACCAAGATTAGAACCCAATTCTCCCAACCCCATTTGATGTCACTGAAGTAAGACATAGATGGATCTATCCTATTTTGACAGATGGGGGGCATTGAACTCTATGTTTTTATTAATTCAAAATATGAACATCTTTATAAGACACAAAGCCTCAAGTTGGCCAGCAAACAAAACCCAGGCCAACATGATTCTGCCTCCTGCTCAAAGGGTGGGCAGAGCCACCTCAAAGATGCCGGTGTTGGGCGCCACCTCAGCAGAGCACTGAAAATAGCTGCTGCTTTATTCCCTGACTCTTTCCCAGGCATCATTCATTAATTTCAGCTCTGTGGGAGCTGGGCTCGCTTGCCGCCGAGAAGTCGTCTGGCCCTGCAGCCTTTTCTGTGGCAGGCTAAAAGATGTTCGTAAGGATCCAGTGAGAAACAGATAGATGAGGGAGCATGTCAAGGTCAACCACTGGCCATGTTCTCCCTGGGGGATCCAGGGATGCAATGATTCTCTTCACAACCCCTGAACATCTTCCAGTGTCATCATCTTGGCTGGCTTGGATGACTCCTGGGATACAAGTTCCTGAGACCTCTGAGGCCACACGGGGAAAATGTCTCTCTTTACCCACCTACAGGCTCACAAGAATCAAGTGCTCAGGATCAGCCATAAGCATGATTATTGAATGAATGAATGAGTAAATGAGTGAATAAGCTATGTTGAATCTTTTAGAAACGTATTTACTTTGATATGTGTGGGTGTTTTAGCCTGCAAGTATGTCTGTGCGCTACATGTGTGCCTGTGTTGTACAGAAGCCAGAAGACGGTAATGGACCCATGGAACTGGAGTTACAGATGCTTGTAAATCATCTATGGGTGCTGGGAATCGAACCCAGTTCCTCTGCAAGAACTGTGAGTGTTCTTAACTGCTGAGCCATCTCTCCAGCCCCAGAGCTTATCAGAAAAGGGTAACAAGGCAGCTCAGCCAGCAAATATCTGAGGACTCGAGTTTCTTCCTAGAACCCACATGGTAGGAAGAGAACTGAGTCTTCCCAAGTTATCCTCTGACCTCTACGTGCACACTACACACAAAATATATAATTAAACAACCATCAGATAATTAAAAGATATTATTAACAACTATAAGGTCTTCTCTTCTGGGGCTGGAGAGATGGCTCGGTGGCTAAGAGCACTGTCAACTCTTCCAAAGGACCTGCACCCACATGGCAGCTCACAACTGTCTGTAAGGCCAATTCCAAGGGATCTGACACCTTCACACTAATGCACACAAAATAAAATTTCTAAAAAAGATCTTTTCTTCTTTCCTTGTACCTTCCTGCCCCCCAACAGGAGGAATAGAAGTAACAGAGGTGTTGAGGGGGAAAGTAAGGTACCCCCTAGAGCACAGGTGTGGGTCTTTCACAGCAGAGTCACTAAGTTGCAGTCTTAATGTCCTTCCTGGTTAAATTTTGTTACCAACCCTGTAAAGAAAATAAAGTTATGGTGTTTAATAGAGATAATCACACTTGAGCACATTTGAGCTCCTCCTAGCTCAAATGCCAAGTGCTGTACAAGTGTTCTTAGGACTGAGAAGTCAACACTTGCCTACACACACACACACACACACACACACACACACACACACACACACACTCAAAGCAAACCCCTGTCTGCTCACACTAATGCTGCTATGGGTCTGAGCATCCGCCCTGGGCTGTGAGATTGTGTGGGTGTTAGACACCACAGAAAGTGGCAGAAGCCATCCTCACTCAAGGGCAAGACACGTGGCGGGGGAGAATGGGCTCAGCAGAAATGGGGAGAAGTGAAGTCGCCTACCAGCCTCCAAAGGCTTCCTTGTGTATCTGGGAGTTTCTTCAAGGGTGGCTGAGTGGCTACCTCTATCTGATCCTTATTTGTGACCCTGTTACCCCAAGCAGACTCTGGCTCCCAGACATCCATCAGTGGGTGGCTGCAGACCTCCAGGAGAGGCTGGGCAGGAAACTGACCTGCAGTCCTCTTTAATAACTTAGCATTCTTAATGCTGAGCCACCTCTCTAGTCCCAGACACAAAGTTTCTGGATCTGGGATGGGAAGTGTGCTTCTGGCAGCAAAGCTGACAGTATGTGGAACCCTGAAGGACATGAGCAATCAAACCATGTTTTGTGGGTCCTTTACAATGGCAAACCATGTTTCTGCAAAGTGTCCATGCCAGTTATAAACTGGGTTAGTGCAGCCTACTCCAGCACACATCTGACCATCTCCCAAGTGTCTGCCTTGCTCCCATTGTGGGGGCACACAGGGACAGAATGGATGATGCTCCTCATCCTGAGGAACGTCTGTTCTAATGAAGAGAGCCAACTTATTGGCTGGCCAGGGACCCAGCAAAGCTTGGTCTTTCCTATAGTTCACTCTGACCCTTTGTTTTTAATCGAATCATGTGCTAGATTCCAGGTTCCTTTTCCCCATGGGGAAAAGACCTTCAGGTGAAACGCTGATAGTGGTGAGACTGGTCCCTATCTTTCTCTGCCCTGAAGAATGTCTCAGTTGAGGGGGAGGGGTACTGGATAGAATGAGCTCCCTCTTGTGAGACAGTCATTAGGATGCAAACACTGAGGGCAGGGATATGCTGTGGCTGTGCTTCCCGAGCCTGGCACAGCAGCCGACACACAGTAGGTCCTCAGCAAGTGCTCATTAGGTGAGTGAATGAGTTCAGGTTTTGCTCAGTGCTGCCCAAAGTCCACAAAGACTCCCCGGTCTCTGCCGCAGACACTACCCAGCACACCTGGCGGGCCAGAGCCTGTGGGCATTTATTTTTAACCTTTTGTTTGGCAATAATTACAGGCTCATGGGGGCTGCAAGGAAATGAACAGAGAAGACCATGCATTCTCTCCTGGCCTCTCCCAAAGTCATCACCTTGCTAAGGGTGAAGCATCAAAGTCAAAATCTGGGTGTGGCCACAAGGTGATGTCACTGTTGCCCAGGCTCTTGCCCTGTGTCCTTGGAGCACATGGATGTGTAGCCTAACGCCGTGTTATCATGCTACCTGTGTGTAACAACCCTCAAGGCAATCACACTAGCTTTTGAGATTCCTTCCTGCCAGCCCTTCGAGCCAAATGTTCCTCTCCCCAGTCGCCAGTAGCCTGCCCTGGCAATCTCCAAATCTATTCTCACGTCATCTGGCTAGCACTATCAAAAATGACGTTTTGCAATAGGAAGCAGTTTGGGGTACTTTTACTCTCTGAGATTTGTAGGTTAGTGCATATATCAGTAGTCTGTTCCTTTTCATTACTGGGTAGTATTCTATTAAATAGGCATGCCACTGTTGTTTAATCCACACTTGGCGTTAATCCAAGTAGATATTGCCTAATTGCCCCTGTATAATGATTATTAGTATGAAAGCACATCAAAGTGCACAGTCAGTGCCCATTCTCTTTCTCCACCCCCTCTTTCTCAATCACACACACTCACACACACACACACACACACACTCAAAAACAAAATCCCAAACACCTGCCAGTCTAGTGAGAACAGTTGTCTTTCTTTAGATTCTTCTGGATGATACTGCACAGCCAGAGACCTTGGGCACAACCAAGGCTTTAGTAAGGTGGCTCCTACCAACATCTCCTGAGGCCAGAGTCAATGCTGACAGTTGTGGGGCTGAAGGCATCCACAGCCCTCAGTATTCACATCCTGTGCAGTGGGACTTTGGGACTTCTATTTCCTTTATCTTGGACGTTCGGGTAAGTGTAGCTTTCTGATGGTGAACTAAGACTTGCTGTGGTGCTAATTCTGAGTCTGGTACCTGACTGTCCTGAAGTGTTCACTCCCAACTCTGCTACCACTAATACAGGTGAACTTGGGCTTGATAAGGGAGGTGGCCCTGCGCAGAGCAGAGTGGTCTCAGCTGAGGCCACCATGGCCTGGCCTGGCCTAGCGTCAGCACACTCTCACCACACAGGAAACCACCAGGCTCTGCAGAATGGTCTTCACAGCCCCAGTGGACCGTAAAACAGTGAGGGAGCCATCTCAGACCTATAGACCACAAACTCAAAAGTAGTGGACACGTATACAAGCTGGTCTGATGCATGTTAATGGCTGATCTATGTTGCTGAGCCAGGAGGGAACACCCAGGGAGGCTATCAGTATGGGTCTGCAGGTTGGGTTCCAGCATATTAGACTCCCAGAGGTGCTCCCTGGATCCACCTCGGATGCAGCTACCCACTCTGGGCAAGGAGCTCCTGCAACTTCTGTCAAAGACAGTTTGCATCTTAACACAACAGTGGGTGAGACACTCAGGGCGGGAAGCAGCCTCCTCCTGGCCTCACCCTCTGTGGCTTCATGTTTGCAGATAAAAATACCCTCTCCTCCTCTCCTCTGTGGAAGCTGTCCAGGGTCAGCCACCCACACACTTCCACACGATTTCTGACTCTGGTTATAAAACCTTGGCCCCAGATATAGAACAAGAGGGGATTTCATAGGCATGTGCTCCAGCACAGCCTCCGTCATTCCTGAAAAACTTTTGGGAAATTCACTTTCAGGCTTTGAACACTGTCTTCAAAGTCCTACCTGTCCCAGACATCAAACACCTCTGAGGGGCCATTACTTTCATTCTCTTTCTCTCTCTCCCTCTCCCTCTCTCAGCAGGTGCTGCTGTTCTCAAGTCTTGCTACTATGTTTGGTTTCTGTTGGTCATCTCTGGACTCCTCTGGCTTTCCCAGCCCAGGTCATCACTGCCTAGTCTTGGCCAGAGCTCAGCTTGCTGTCTCCTGGCTGTTTTTCCATCCACTCTTATCCCTGCCCTTACATTTAGCTCCTCCAAAGATGGCCCACATACAGTCCCACACATTCCATTCTGAGCCCCTCACTCATGGCAGCCTCCCTTTTCTAGCAGACACAGCATGATTCCAGAGCAGACACCAACTCTCCTATCATAGGTAGAGACTGAAAAGTCAGCCTGGGAGGAATAGAACCAAGGTGGTGATAACAAAGGCTGAAAGGGAGACCAGGACCCCAACACATGGAGTTCATTTAAAACATTGCTAAGTTTTAAAACTGCGGCCTTGGATGATGACAACAACTATTTCATTTATTAAATCTGTAGAATGTGCTGGGCCCTGAGCACATGTTCAAGCTTCTACAGATGATGAAACTGTGGCACAGAGAAGGAAGTATCCAGTCCAGGATCACATAGCTAATGGGTACAGAAGGGATTTGAAGTGATGGTCAGTGCCAATGGCCACAGTTCTTCGGGTCCACCTTGGATCCTGCTGTAGGCTCCTCTCCCATCAAACTTTTCTAGGCTTTCCTGACAGTTTCCAGGCTCCCCTTTGCCCACTCACAGTCCACCACCCACTGGTCTTGAGTGGGCCCACCATGCTCATCATTTCCCACAACTTTCTAGAACAGAGCCCTATTCTAAACCAGAACTTTCCTCTTCCTGCCTCTAGTTGATGGCCAAGTCACCTCATTCTCTGAGGGTGAGCTTCCTCAATGCAAGATGCCATTGTACAGACATGGGAAAGCTGAGGGGGCAGCAGGACGACGATGGTGCCCTGAACACTGTAAGCCCTCAGGAGAGGAGAGCTCCCTCTGGCTCTGTCACCCTCATAGCCTTTCTGGTTGACCTTATCCACAGCACAGCCCTACTGTGCTGTGGTCCCTGTGGGCCACTCCCATGCCTCTGGCACCCACAGAAGTGGCTTCTTCCCAAGAGGCCCTGTCTGCTTTAGAGTCAAGCCTGGTGACATGCCCTTCAGAGGCTTTGTATCATAGTGTCTCTGGTCAACACTATCTTTAGAATCTCTGCAAACCCTGAGCTACCCTCCCCAGCTGGCAGGACATGAACACTTCTGGTACCTGGAGACTCCTGAACATCAGAGTTAGAAAGAGTAATAGGTACTGATTTTAACCAGTCAATCAACCAACTAAGTAACAAAGCAACCGATCAGCATCCATAGTTTACTTACGTGCCCTGGCCCTATGCTAGTCTTTGAAGACCACAAAAATCCCTATCCCCACACACTTTTAGCCAAGTGAGCGCACAATGAAGAGTTCTGGGTATCACCCCCTCAGCGGTGTTTCTTCACGTTGTGTGTTCAGAGTGTGGTCCTGTGGCTACTGACTCAGACATTGGGCCTGCTCTGTTAATGTCTTGCCAGTCCATTCTCTTTGGGTTGGCTGGTTTAGTCATGGCCATGGGACCGATTATCTGTTATTGAGACTTAAGAAGGAATTGGCTTGATAATGTGGGGGAAAAAAGGATATGATAAAAGGACTTGACAAAAGGAGGAGATGTCCTCTGTCCTTTGTCTCCTCTGTAGAACAGGGATGGAGGAGGTGTTCCTTCCAGAGTGTCGGGAAGGCTAAAAAGAAGTCACATATGAGGGAGTTTCCATGATTGCCTGTTGCCCAGAGAGTAAAACTGTCATGGCATCCACCTTTGCCTGCAGGATGTCTCATCTGAAACAGCATTGGAAGTCTGGCCCTTTTCACTCTCCACTGTTGATAGGCAGCCACAATCTCCCTTCATCCCCCTTTCCACAGACCTTCAGGAATGGCCCCTAAGCTACTTTCTCTACCCAGCCATCCCATGGCTTATTTCTCTTCTTTTGCCCTAAACACTTCTGGAAGATTTTCTGGCTCCACTTCTGTGAATGCATCCTTAGAATGCCTGGACCTGCACCCAACGGTCCATGAGATTCCCATCAGAGTGTTACTCCTCATAGCAAATCTTCTACATAACCTAAGTGCCCTCTAGGAAGAGATGCAGTGAGCAAATGGCGGCTGACCCAGTCATAAAAGAGAGAAAAGATGAGAAGATGAGGTAGAGATGCACCTATTGATATTCAAGATGTTCAAGCTATGTGATAGAAAGGTGATTTATCAGCCACAAAAAAACCTTCTGGAAGGACATTTGACAGAATGTTAGCAGGAGCAAGCTTTGTTTTGCCACATATCATCTGAGTTTTACTTTCTTCTTTATACATTTTGATACCATTTGAATTTTACATAATCATTACATAACATCTCTATAGCCAGGGGGAGAAGGAACTACTTTTATTTTGAAAAGAGGAAAAAATACATATAGAATCACAGCCAGGATCCACCTCCTTTGGGCATGGTTCCCTAGTCACGTGAGGCAAGATTTGGGGTTTACTGTACTCTTTTCAGCCTGGATCCCCACCCCCTCTGCCTCTGCCTCTGCCTACAACTCTCCAGTCTGGTAAACTCAGAAGCAGCAGCAGAGGCAATTACAGGCCAAATATCTGGAGGTTAAATAGAGGGCTGGAGCAGGGAGCTTGGAGTGAGAAGCCTGTAAGATGATGCAGATGGAGCCCAAAGAAAGTGGAAGACCTAACCTGACCTGCTGTGCCTTGGTCACGTCCAGCCACTTTTAAAGTTATTTTATCAAGCTGAGCCTACTACAGGGGATGGGTATTTCTTAAATGCTTTCCTTCCTTCCTTCCTTCCTTCCTTCCTTCCTTCCTTCCTTCCTTCCTTCCTTCCTTCC
>NW_026596101.1:444496-445151 GCF_907164565.1 Psammomys obesus | reverse complement strand
TCCTTCCTTCCTTCCTTCCTTCCTTCCTTCCTTCCTTCCTTCCTTCCGTGTGTGTTCCTATGTGTGCACACATAGGAAGCATTAGGGTTTGAATCAGTCTCTCTGAGCCTGAGCTCACTGTCTCTACTATACTGGCTGACACTGAAAGGGAGGTTGGCATCTACCTGTTTCTGTTTCCCAGCACTGGGGGTCACAGGTATGCACCACCATGCTAACTTTTATGTGGATGCTGGCTGGGACCTGAACTCAGGCCCTTGGGCTTGTATTACAAGCACTTTATGCACGAAGCCACCTCCCCAGTCCCCTCTGGTTCCACTTTTGATTTCTGAATAAGGAAGAGGGTGAGTCTCTGGAAGCCCACCTCAATGATAGGCTACAATAGTTATAACACCTGGGCTGGGGCTAGAGCAAGGGGGGAAGTGTCCCTCACGCCATCTTGTTTTTCCTTTGCTTCCTGTTTCTGGAGACAAGAGTTCTGGGAAACTCTAAGGGAAGCTACAGGCATCCTATCCTTCCACTTCTCAAGATCCCTGGCCTGGAAGATACCCTGTTTGAACTAAAGATGGGGTTCACAGACGAACAAGAACATACCTGCTCCTTGGTCACCTCCCAGGAACCCTTCTTTGTTAAGAGACTCTGAAGCTCCCTTTGACCT